>NW_028229516.1:965258-1272844 GCF_053477565.2 Lygodium microphyllum
CATGCATGAGCGTCCGCTGACACTTGTGCTTCAGCCGATGCATGTACATGTGCTACGCATGGAGTACTTGCAATTGGAGTTTGGACATTTGGTGTTTGGAAAGCAGTGCCAGGCAAAGACATCAGAGGCATTCCAGACATGACGCTAAACACCTCGTCTCCTATGGGAGAACGGCCAAGGTGTCTAGTCATCTCTCCCATGAAGTCTTCCTTACTAGGAAAACCTCCAAAAAAAGCATTGATCCCTCTGCTGAACAAGCCCAATGTATCATTCATGCGGTCCAAATCTGGGTCATTGCTAGATAAACCAGGATGCGACATCTGCAAAAATAACACAAGAATAAGACAAATTTGCTAAACTGCAATATTGTGTAAACTGTACTATTGTGTAACATGTTCGTATAATTTCAGAAATAAAAAAATATTTTTTTATCAGATCTGGCGCATGTATAATCGCATCTGAGATGCAGAATAGACGTGCTCTCAGACGCTTCCATGAAGTCAAACCTTTTGGTCAGAGCGCGTGTATATTTGCATCTGATATGCAGAATAGACGCGTTCTCAGACGCTTCCCAGAAGTTAAAGCTTTTGGACGAGTGCATGTATATTCTCATCTGAGATGTAGAATAGATGTGCTCTCAGACGCGTCTCTGAAGTCAAAGCTTTTGGGCAAAGTACGTGTATTCTCACGTGTGAGATGCATAATACACGTGCTTAGAGACGCGATTGTAGATGCAATGCCAGTAAACATAGCTGCACATCTATGTCTACGTCTGCACTGGAATCTACACACGCTATTAAATGCACTAAGTCAGCTGCTCTCAATTCGACAACCGCCATCCATGATTTATTTGTGATATAAGAACTTCAATCATAGATCCTAATACAAAAAGAGAGAGAGAGGGAGGGACACAGAGAGAGAGAGAGAGAGAGAGAGAGAGAGAGAGAGAGGACTCACCTTGGGTCTTTGGTGTGGACGGGTGGTGCTGCTGCTTCCTTCCCCTTCTTCCTCTCCTTGGTGAGTTGTTCTCCCTTAATGCTTGCTGCTTGTTGTCTCCTCTCTTGTTTCTCTTGTTCTCCTCTCTTTTGTTCTCTCTTTCTTCCTCTCCTTGGCTTTCTTCTCTTTAGCTGTCTTCTTTCCCCTCTTATCTCTTTGAAGTGAAAGAAGAGGTGAGTCATGAAGAGACTAGTGGAGGTAGACTGCATGTTGGCTGAACTCAAGCTTCAGAATGCACAAAAAATGCAAGTAAGGTGCAGTTTGAAAAGAAATCGTTCGTATCTTTTGAATTTTGATATTTACGTCTATTTTTGCGTATATATGCGTGTCTAAGTTTCCGTAGACGTGCTAATAGATGCGAAGTTAGATGCGCAGATAGACGCAGACTTAGACGCATAGTTAGACGCAGGCATAGACGCGCATTTAGCGCGCTTGCATTTTTATCATAAGTTTTTGTATTTAAGATAAGTTTTGATAGTAAGTTCTTATCATAAGTTTTTATGTATTTATGATATGTTTTGTGTATTTAAAATTGAATATCTTAGAATAATTAATATGCCTTGAAGTCTTTGTGTAAACATATTAATAACAATTTTAATGTTGTCATGAATTAGGTTTAATCATGTCGTCGTCATCACCTAGTGCGGTGCATGCTGATGAGTCAATGAGCACATCCTCAAGTGAGGATGAAACATTACGTCTTCATAATCGAGATGCATGGCTATAATGAAAAAATAAATGCATGTGTGATCATTGTCGAGGGTGTATATTTTGAGCATGTCAAGTTGCAATGTCACACCTTAGGATGTATGGAGAATGTGACCAAGAAAAATCACCGGTATTCCTTGTTTTTAGCACTAAGATTACTAGTCTATGTTACTCAATATATATCAACGTACATGTAACTCCCTTTTGTCGTTGAGCTAGATGTGGTGCTACATCCTGAGATGCTCCCTCCCGGGTGTCGAGAGGCTACAAAACGTTGACGCGAGGAGGCAGAGTCTTCAAGAAGAGTGGAGACTGATGACCATGATAGTAGCCCTCATGAAATGCCCCATCAAGTTGTAGAGGATGAGATTTTGGACAACATGGTACACGATCTATTTTTGCAACTGGTTTGAGGAGAAGGTCACTTTAGGAAGCCAAATGACCCTCTATATGTAGCGTCATCTACTCCATTGTATGAAGGTTGTACGTACTCCATTCTTGGTGCATCCCTCGGGATACTTAGCTTGCAAACAATTTATGGATGGAGTAATGTTAGTTTGAATGCGTTATTGAAGTAGGTATCAATTTAGTTTGGCTTATGAATCATAATATTAATTGTTCTATTTTGAAATCAGTCACAAATATATGTTGGTGGTTTTTTAACTCACTTTAAAAAATATATGTAGGTTATTATCACAAATGCTTCCAAAAGAAAAAAAAATTCCAACTAAGAGAGAGCAAGCAAGACATTACTTGACATCTCTGGGAGGCCTCGATTATGTCAAGATCCATGCATGTGTCAACGATTGTGTCTTATTTCGTGGGATTCATGAGTTCGCATGAGAGTGTCATGTTTGTGGTGAATCAAGATACGAAGAGGAGATGAGGTCAATGGATATGCCTCGTAAGGTTTTGCGACATTTTTCGATTGTTCCACGTATTCAACTTATGTTCAAGTTTAAGTCTATTGTAAAGCTCATGTCATGGCATGCTAGTCATCGTTCAAGTGATGGAAAATGGAGGATCCCTATAGACACACCGGTATGGAAACATATAGACAAATTGTGGCCCCTTTTCAAAGAAGAGCCAAGAAATTTGAGATTTGGTTGAGGTATGGATGGAATCAATCCATTTGGCATCAAAATCACATCATATAGTGTATGGCCAGTGGTATTGGTGAACTATAATATTCCTCCATCCATGGCAATTAAAAAGAGACATGTAATCTTGTCCCTTCTGATTCCTGGAAAGCCCAAGATAAAAAATATGGACATTTACTTAGAGCCTTTGATTGAAGAGTTAGAAATGTTATGGAAAGGTATTGAGGTGCAAGATACAAGTACATCTACATCCTCTAGAGATTTCACTTTGAAGGCCATGTTGTTGTGGACCATGCATGACTTTTCAGGATATGGAGAGTGTTCATGTACATGTATATAACTCTTTATTTAAAATTCAAGACTTTAATCAATTGGATATTATTAATTCACTTGTTTGTTCATGTTTTTAACCACATTAGGATATCATGCATGTCCTATTTGCGGTCCCTCTCTAGTTTTCTCTAGGCCGGCACGTTTAAAGAAGGTTATGTATGACAATCATCATCGATTTCTTCCTATTGACCATCCCAAATATGTTCTCCCTACTAATGGAATGACTCCACAATATCTAACCATTCGAGATTGGAAGGAGAGATGGATTAATGCCGACAGCCACCCTCCACTCGGCATGAGTTGGTAAGAAGTATATTTCTCTCAATTGACTTTAAAGTATTTAGCATGATGAAATTTTTACATAATATATTGTTTGTTTGTTAGATTCTCTATATTTTTTCGTCTTTTGTAGTGGATTGAACTCAAGATCAATCACCTGTTGGACCACATGCACATATTCAAAAATGTTGTATCTACATTATGGGATCACTTTATAGGGGCTCTTGATTCAGTCAATGTAAGGGAGGATTGAAGTAACATTGGTTGCATGAGACGAGCTTTGCCACGCATTGGATCTAGAAGAAAGATTGAGCTACCCCATGCACATTGGATGTTGTCAAAGAACGAGGAAAAAATAGTGAAGGAACAGATATGTAGCTTTCGAAGACCCACAGGATGTATGAGATGTCTCAAGGGAGCCTTCATAAAGAAAAAGAAAAGAGGTGTGGAGCAACTATCCGGTTTCAAGTCCCATGATTGGCACAAAATGATTCAAGTAAGGGTATCTCTAACCATGAATATAGTAATTAGTGGAGTAACTATGTGTAAACTTTGGGGTATGATGACTTTTTCCTCAACTAATCATTTGATGTATGAATATTATTTACATTCAGTTCGTACTTCCTACTAGCATATCCCATTGTGTATCCAAAGATGTACGTGATATCATTTATAAGATGGAAGAGCTTGTGAGGTGTGTATGCATTATATTTTTTCATTATATATTGCATGCATCATGTAGTGAACCTCTTTGAATTCTACACAAAAATAAACAATTGTCAAATACATCCTAGCAGATACGTGAGCTCGAAGAAAATTGATCCAAACACATTGTAAGATGCTCGAGTATTATCTATTGATGTAACGTGACCACTAGAATCATCCAGGACACGTCTTAGCAGTCCATCGGAAAGGATGTCTAGAAAGCTCCGCCCAGCATTCCCATGGAACATTATGGGATTTGCGATCTAGGTCTTCCCGCGTCTGCCACGTAGCGGAAGTATCCTGGCCGTTTCCACTTAGGATCGACCTGAATTAGGGTTTTCCTGTTTTTGGTCGTTAGCTAACAGCAACTAGCGTCAGACCCGAGCGAACTACTTTACGCAGAAACGCCAGGTCCAAAGCGGATTCATGCTGCACTTGGTTCAAGGAGAATGGGAAACGAGAGGGACCCAAGGCTCAACTGTAAAATATTACATGGCGCAGCGAACAAAATCAGAGAAAGAGATAGAGAGTACACAACAGATAAGAGGAGAATCAGTAAATTCTTTAACTCCAAACAACTTATACAAAGATGGCTCTGTCCACCCGTGCGCTTCCACTGTGTGAAGCTTAGATGGCGATCTAGACAGAAGATAGGTGAAGAGCTTAAGGCTAGCTGGAATAACAACTCTCACTGGGTGAAAGATGAGTGTCTGATGGCTGCGAAGGGGTTTAGCTTTTATAGCCTGCGAAGGTCGTTAGGTCGGCCTGCTGACCATATGAGCCTCCACTAGTTGGCCAGGGAATATTCCGCGGCCCCCGGACCCCACAATAGGGGCCCCTTTTAACTCCCTTACACCGCAACTCGATGCAATGTGCCTCGAGTTGCTACCAGCTTAACCACTCTGTCGAACCCAAAGATTAGACCCACAATGGCCACCTTTTTGCCATCCGGTCACATAGACCTCATCTGATATACAAGTCAGGACTCCACCAATGTCTGGGCTCACACTTGGCTTCTCCTCATAATGGGGGCCTTACAACTTTGAGCACCATGGATCATTGGTAGCACCTAATGAGGGTGGGGCATTGATCATATCTAACACCCCCCCCAATATCCACCCATAGGTGAACTATCTCCTCGGCCCAATGCCGAGTCTCTGAAGATGAACTTGAAGCACATCCTTCGTAAGTGCTTTGGTGAAGATATCTGCTCCATTCTCCTCTGTTGGACAGTAGACCAATTCCACTATCCCATCCTCCATCAAATCACGCACATAGTGATACTGGATCTCTATATGTTTGGTGCATGCATGAAACACTGGATTTTTGGCAATGGCGATGCAACTCTGATTGTCACATCTCAACACAGTTGGTTCTTCATCCTGCACTCCCATATGCCATAGAATCCTTCTCAACCATACGGCCTCACATGCAGCAAAACAAGCTGCCTTGTACTCTGCTTCGGTAGAAGACAATGCCACTGTTGGTTGCTTCTTCCTAATCCAAGAGAAAATTCCTGAACCCAAAGAGAAACAATAACCAGAAACTGACTTCTTGGAATCAATGTCTCCTGCCCAATCTGAGTCACAGTTCCCCACAAGAGAGGTTCCGAAACTGTTTGTGATACCATAGTTAAGAGTTTTCTTCAAGTATCCGAGCACCCGCATCTCAGCCTTCCAATGACTCTCATGAGGTTTGTTTGAGAACCTGCTCGAAACACCAATAGCCAAACTGATATCTGGTCTGGTGTTACACAAGTAGATCACGCTGCCGACCAACCTCCTATACCTCCCAATGTCTGCTAGTGCTGATGTATCCTCGACGAATAACTTTGCATTCACCTCCATAGGTGTAGCTATCTCCTTGCACTCGGTCATGCCAAATGCCTTCAAGATCTCCCATGCATACTTCTTCTGAGAGATGAAGATCTTTCCTGGCTCTTGCCAGACTTCAATCCCCAAACAATAGTGCAGCACACCCAAGTCTGTCATTTCAAACTCAGAACTCAAAGCCTTTCGAGTTTGGTTGATCATATCTTCATAGTCACCTGTAATAAGAAGGTCGTCCACATATAGGACAATCACTACAGACTTTTTACCATCGCTGTAAACATACAAGTTAGCATTTGAGGCACATATTTTGAAGTTTAGGTTTAAAAAGAACCTATCTATCCGCTGGTACCATGCTCTGGGGGCTTGTTTCAGCCCATACAATGCCTTGTTCAATTTACACACTTTGTTCTCAGAATGGGGGGCCTCAAACCCTGGTGGCTGAGCCACATACACCTCCTCCTTGAGGTCACCATTTAAGAACGCTCACTTAACATCCATTTGGTACACTGGCCACTTCTTGTGGGTAGCCACTGCAAGTACCGTGCGAATAGTGGTCATTCTGGCAGTTGGGGCAAATGACTCTTGAAAATCAAACCCTTCAACTTGTGAAAATCCTTGGGCAACCAGTCTAGCTTTGTACTTTTCTAAGGTACCATCAGCCTTGTACTTTACCTTCCAGATCCATTTGGTGCCAATAACCTTCCGCTTTGTTGGTCAATCCACTAGCTCCCAAGTGTCATTCTTCATTATGTTGTCATACTCCGCCTGCATAGCAGCCTTCCATGATGGATCTGCAAGTGCTTCTTCTAAGTCAGTTGGCTCCTTTACTTCTCTCATAATCTCAACCATCAAGGCCATATTGACTATGTGAGAAGAAGCTCTCCTTTGCTTCTCTATTCTCTGAGACCTCCTTGGTCCATCTGCCTTCTCCTCAACAGATGCAGGCATAGGATTATTGTGGTCATAGAGCTGCTTCACCCAGCGCGGCAATGGCTTTTTCTGTGGGGTGATGTCAGGTTGGTGAACTTTTTCCTCATCATCTGAAGATGATGCTTCCTCCTCCTTAAGGATAGGGATAGCTCTCGGGACAGATTCATAGTGGACTACTTCTTTGCTTGATGATAAAGTGGAAGAACTTGCCTTCTCCTCCTCCACTGTATGTAGCTCCGCCTTGAACACCACATCACGGCTCGCGATGATCTTCTTTGCCTCTTGGTCATATAATTTGTAAGCCTTCTGCTCATCACTATAACCCAAGAAGATACATTTTCTACTTTTTGGTTGTAACTTGTTTCTCTTCTCATCTGGAACATGTGCATAACATTCAAATCCAAAAATTTTGAAATGTGAGACAGATGGTTTCTTACCAATGTAAGCCTCATGAGGTGTTTTTCCCTTGAGAGCCTTTATATAGCTCCGATTTAGAATGTAGACTGCAGTATTAACAACTTCAGCCCAAAAATGGTTAGGCAATCCCTTGCCCTTTAGCATGCATCTTGCCATCTCCACAATGGTGCGATTCCTGCGTTCCATAACACCGTTCTGCTGAGGTGTGTGAGGCGTTGTCAATTGACACTTGATCCCTTTGCTCTTGCAAAATCCTTCAAACTCCTTTGAGTTGAACTCACCACCACCATCTGTTCTAAATTTCTTCACACTTTTCCCTGTTTCATTCTCAACAAGTATTAGCCATTCTTTAAACTTACCAAAAGCTTGAGCCTTATCACGAAGGAAGTACACCCACATCTTCCTACTGTAGTCGTTGACAATCAACATAAAATAAGAAGATCCCCCCAAGGCCTGTGTAGGCATCTTACCACACAAGTCAGCATGCACCAACTCTAGAGGAGCCTGTGCTCTATTCTTGCTTTCTTGTGGAAATGCCTTTCTCTGTTGCTTGCCCATCATACAAGCTTCACATGGTTCCTTCAATTCAGTTATTGTAGGTAGGTGAGCAACCATACCTTGCTTTTACATCTCCTTCAATACTGCAAATCTGATGTGTCCAAACCTTTCATGCCAAAGCTTACTTGTGCCCACTCCAGCGGTGGCTGTAAGAGCACTTAGCTCATACAGGTTGTTTCTTCTTTCTCCTTTACCAACAATTGTGCCAGCACTATCAATAATTTCTGCACCTGTCTTCTTGAACCTCACTTCATGACCAAGATCAGTTATGGCAGCAACTGATAAGAGATTTCTCCTGATTTCGGGAATATACAACACATTTGAAAGCTTTTTTACGTCACCATTTGCAGCAACAAAAGAAATAGTACCTGTGCCCGCAGCAGGGCATTTAGCATCATTTCCAACCGTCACAATCATGGATTCTTGTAGAGGCTGCATAGAACTATATAGACCTTTCTTGTTGGTCATGTGACGGGAGACCCCACTATCCAACACCCATGAGTCAGTGGTAGATTCTTCTTGCGCGGAGGAGCACACTTCCTCAATGGTCGCCATGAATAATTCCAACTCTGCTTCAGCCGTATTGGCTGTCTCTTTCCCTTTACTTTTAAGGGTACCATTCTTTTCATCTGCCTTCTTGATAGGACAATCTGCAATTGCATGTCCTTTCTTCTTACAATAGAAGCACTCTCCTTGAAACTTCTTCTTGCCGCCCTTCTTCTTTTTGTCACCATCGTTTTTGGTGGAGGAAACACCTTTGCCTTTTGCATTGGCAGAGAATGCAGCATCTCCATTGTTGCTTTCTTCTCGGGCTTTCAGCCTCAACTCCTCCTCCATTAATAATGTACAAAACTCCTCAAAAGTCAATGCTTGAGGTCTCATCTGAGTATTAAGGGCAGTTACTAGTCCATCAAACTTTTGTGGACAAATTCAAAGACACCTCCGAGCTAGCTCTTCACTAGTCTTTTGTATCCCAGCGCCAGCCATCTGGTCGCGCAGATTCTTAATCCGAGTGATGAATGCTTCAACCGTCTCTCCTTCAGCAAACTTCTCCGCTGCTAGTTCATTCTCCAAGTTTTGAATCCTTGTTTGGTTTCGTGTTTCATACTGACTCCTTAGTACATTCCAAGCATCTGATGCTTTGGTTGTATGCTGAATCAGAGTCAAAACACTGTCAGAATAGCTTGTAAATAAGGCACACAATGCATCTGCATTCCTTCATTTCCAAGCTCATAGAAGATCTGCATTCGAAGGAATCATCACACTAGGATTTGATGGGTCGGGGGTAGGCTGTGGTTCTGAGTCAGTCCCCAGCACAGTCTCCAGAAGCTCATAAGAATCAAGGATAGTTGTAATTTTGAACTTCCACAAGGTGTAGTTTGTACCATCTAACTTGCCTTCGCTGAAGGTTGGTGGACGAATCCTTAGTGTTTGAATAGCCGGTACAGCAGTACCACCTCCTGCACCGCTTCCTGATGCGCCAAAACTGCTTCCCGGAGTCGACATAGTTTCTCTTTGCTGTTGAAGCCTTTGCCTCTTGCACGCTCTCCGATCTCTAGAGCCCCCTGGGCTCTGATACCATGTAAAATATTACATGGTGCAGCGAACAGAATCTGAGAAAGAGATAGAGAGTACACAACAGATAAGAGGAGAATCAGTAAATTCTTTAACTCCAAACAACTGATACAAAGATGGCTCTGTCCACCCGTGCGCTTCCACTGTGTGAAGCTTAGATGGCGATCTAGAGAGAAGATAGGTGAAGAGCTTAAGGCTAGTTGGAATAACAACTCTGACTGGGTGAAAGATGAGTGTCTGATGGCTATGAAGGGGTTTAGCTTTTATAGCCTGCGAAGGTCGTTAGGTCGGCCTGCTGATTGACCTACCATATGAGCCTCCACTAGTCGGTCAGGGAATATTCCCTTTACCATCGGGGCCCCTTTTAACTCCCTTACACCGCAACTCGATGCAATGTGGCTCGAGTTGCTACCAGCTTAACCACTCTATCTAACCCAAAGATTAGACCCACAATGGTCACCTTTTTGCCATCCGGTCACATAGACCTCATCTGATATACAAGTCAGGACTCCACCAATGTCTGGGCTCACACTTGGCTTCTCCTCATAATGGGGGCCTTACAACTTTGAGCACCATGGATCATTGGTAGCACCTAATGAGGGTAGGGCATTGATCATATCTAACATCAACCTCTCTGCCATAGGGCATAGTCCCATTCCGTTCCCCTAAAATAGCATAAATCAGGTAAGACGTAACTCTAGGTCATCGCTCTCGTTATTCGTTTTGATGATGATCATCATTCGCTGTTCTTCGAGATTTTTGAGAAAAGTTCCCGGCTAACCGGGACCACCCAACCGTAGGACGGAGACCCATGGTCCATCCTCCCCACTTTCCTCAGTTTGTTTTAGTTATGTAATTATCTAACACATTAATTTAACATATAACAATCAGCTTCTTTAATTAATCATGTTAAGCACTGGTTCCTTCACGTAATCTTATCACGTGACATAGAAAAACAATATCAAACAAATTCTTTATTATTATTTCATCATTTTATCTTTGAAATACAAGGAGTTCCACCCGTAGGCTTGTCCATAATCCACCCGAAGACTATCCAGTAATCCAGAGGGATCACTATTCCAAGCTTCCGCCCGTAAACTAGTATGCGGGCCTCGAGATCCAATCCCGAGTCACGTTAGCCTCTTGTGCAGGACCCGAAAGGTGAGGGATTTACGGCCCCAGCCCCCCTGGCACCCAAGCATCCTCCTGGTCCAAGTAGAACTTAACGGCGAGACCTCTCACGGCGGGTTCGGTCCACGTTCCCGGCACGGTCAACAACCCCCTTGGTTAGGGTCAGGTAGGCCGTCGGGGGTAACTCAAGCTGCCTCTCCCTTCAAGCCTTCAACTTGAAGCATTAGATATCATCTCATCCTTTAGTTCTTTGAGCAAACAATGCAAATAGTGCTTTCTAAACTGTTACAAGCACAATCAATTCCAGTGGTCGTTTATTTGGCCAACTGTTAAGGAGTGAATCCTTCTCTCCGAATGCATCCAGCATTCGATCCGGGATCAATTTCGACTTGGCAAGATCCCCAAGGTTTTGTTTGTTCACCCTTTTGTCCTTGGGTTAGGGCCATACCCTATTAACCCAACTTAACCAATACCTTAGGTTTTATTAACAGTAAATCCTAGCGACCATGTCGCTCTTGATCATTTGCTTCCAAGAAAATACCTAACTTTCCTTTACTTGGCAAATTTTTCACCCAAGAAAGGTGATGTAACAGGATGACTACTCATCCGCTTGCAAGTTTAACTTGCACAAGAACTTGCCAACCTTATTCTAAGGAATGGCAAAACTCTCTTGTGAACAAACCACAAGTCCATATGACGTTGCAACTTGTGGCACAAGTGTCGCATCTATTCCATGGGATCATTTCACTCATTAAACAGTATTTTCTAGTCACGGAATTATCTCTAGACAAGAAGCGGGTTTTAGGGTGTCTTCTTACCCAACCCATTCCTAATTACACTAGGCCGACAATGTTCGGGTCCTAGGGATTCCAACTCAATCCGAGTTTCATCATCTGAACGAGTGATCCTTAGGGTAGAAAACCTTAGATCGTTTTATACACGAGCGTCCAATTTTCCCTACATTCCATGAATGTGGGTAGGACCTTTGGTTCAAGGGTCTCGTCTTGGCAACAAGTGCAAAACTAGGCCGAGTCCTTAGCGTGCTAAACCCTAGTTAGCACTTGGGTTATTTATCGTATCAGTTGAGCCATCCTATGTGAATCCCTTGCGGGTTAGGAGATTTAGATAATTCGATCTACTTGTCTTGTGACAAGGACGAACCATCCCTAGAGATGTTAACTTGATCTTAAAGGAGAAAGCTAGTTGTAACATCTCACAATTCACCTAAACGTTTGATTCATTGCTTCTATGGACCCCTATATTTGCAATAACCCTAACTTTTCTTGTTAAGATCAAAATGCATGTTAAATTGTGGCATAACTTCCATTGATTCTACTGGGACTTGCATTCAAGAATCATTCTCACAATTCTTTCTCTAATCTTTTTAAGATTTCATGCTTAAATGAACCATGCAACCTTTTTCCCTAACTACATCTCTTGATGAATGAAATTCTTACGTGCGATGAATGTGCAACATGCAATCCTTTCCTAACTACACGTAGTTAAATGAGATTCATGCCAATTGAAGCTAGAGGTAACATATTTAATGCATCCCTTAGAATTATTTCCATGCTTTGCTATTTCCTACGGGTGATAATGACTTCCTTAATGAATCATTACCAAGAAGATTTATCAAAAAATGTGACATGCCATTAATCTTTCCATCCCTAGTAAAAGGTGTACCTCAAAAATTTCAACCTTGTAATGAGGCAACAGTTGTCCTAGGTTCGTCACTTTTGAATGCACAAAAGGAAACTTACTGGTAAGGTCCTAAAAATGCATAGACACCTTATGTTCTTTTCATTCATTCCATTTAACATACCAATGACCAATTTTCATATCTTGAGCTAATTCTAGTAAATGTTCAAATAGCCAATTTATTTTCCAATTGCATTTAACTTGACTAGTTGAATTTGAACATGCATGAGTGCTTCCTAATCCATGAGGTTATCGTGACTAATTCAATACTTTTGTGTGGAATCCAAATAGATAAAACCTGGATATGTGGACTACGGGAAATATCCACGTATATACTAGGAGAAGATCCTTCCGCATGGGTGCCTTGTGACTTTTTAGGGGTTATCATAGGCATGATTTCAGCTTCCGGTTTGCCTTCGCGGTCTACGAAGTTACTCACCTTGGTATGTAGTCTCAAGATCTTTGACTTCCTTCCTCGTACGCCTAAGATTCCTTTGCGAGACTTCGGATGAATGGTGCTTGCAGAAAAGGAGGCTTTATGCGCTTCTTTAGGGAAAACGGAGGTGGCTAGGAATGGGTTCACAGATGGCTTGTGGGCTTTGAAGCCTTTTTGCGGAAAGGCTCTTACGATGGGTATTGTAGGAAGGGGGCTTTATAAGCTTCTTCTTCTTCTCTTAAAAATCCGGGGACTAGGAATGGTCTTATGAGGGATTAGTGGGAAGGGAGCTTAAGAAAGCCCCCTTAGAAGCTTCTTAAAGAAGCCTCTAAGAAGCTTCTGGTGTGGGCAGATCCAACGTGGAAGAGGGAGGGTCAAATAAGAGAACCTCGTGGAAGAGGGATGATGGCATGGGGGATGGCAACGGCTGTGAATGCCACAGGCGATGGCATCCCCCTAGTCCGGTGGCTAATGGCTTCCCTAGCGATGCCTTCTCCAGTGCGGCGACGTCTGCGGCTTCCTCCCTCACTCTCCATGCAGCACAACAGCACCTACCTCCTTCCCTTTCAGCCTTACCACCCTCTCTCGGCCTGCAGCGTCATGGCCCTCCACAACTCCACCTTAGATTTGCGGCATCACGGCTCCTAGCGCCCTCCCCTACTTAGTCGCAGCGTTACCTCCCTCCCCCCGCTCTCCCTCCTCACGCTTTATATAGGTGGGGGGAGGGGATCCTCCCTCCCCCACGCGGCATCCTGCATGGGTTCATCCCTTGTACGAGCTCCAGCGAGGAGCTTAGTCATCCGCGCCTCACTCCCTTCCCTCCAACACGGCCTTCGACTGGGGGAAAGAAGGCTAATAATTTTTATGAAGAAATTAAAAAGCCATGTATCCATCCATTATCCCTTTGGCCTCCTACCAAGAGGATGTTTCCTCGTAGGTGATGCGGTTTTTGATCCTTCGTCCCGGTTGACCAATGCGGAGTACTCCTTTGCGTACGGTCATAAATCAAGTACCAGAAATGGAGATAATCTTTTCACGAATTTATGGTGTGTGGGAGGTTGGTCTAGTAATATTTTTATTCAAACGGAAATATTACATTCTCTCCCCCTTGGAGGAATCGAGATGTCTTCATCTCAAGATAAACTCGGGATATTGATAGTTGAGAGTGCTTTCATCCACCCAAGTGGCATCCTCCTCGGGATAATCTTTCCACTAGATGAGCATTCCTTCAAGGTTCTAGATCTCAGTTGTCTCTCCCTAACATCTAAGATCCTATCACACTGTAGCTCAAGGACTCCTTGGCTAGGCATTACAATTTGTTGGTCATCAAGTACATGGCTAGGACTAGGTACATACTTCTTCAGTAGGCTGATATGGAATACATTATGAACCTTTAGGTTTTCAGGGAGTTGCAGTCTATAAGCATTAGGTCCTAGGCACTTGAGGATCTTGTATGGTCCACAATTACTTGGGCTTAGCTTCTTGCAATCTCCTAAGGATAGGGAACTCTTCTTTGGGCGTATGCAAATGAATGAAGACCATGTCTCCTTCCTTAAGTATTCTATCTTGACACTTCAAATCCGCGTATGCCTTCTGTCTATCCTTTGCAGCTTGGATGTCCTGTCTTATTGATTTTACTTGGTCATCCATCTCTTCCAAAATCTGCCTTGAAGCTTAAACCCTCAAGGTTGGATCTAAGAAGTTTAGGGGACTTCAACAGTCATGACCATACAATGCTTGAGAAGGGGTCATCTGAATACCTTGTTGGTAAGAAGTATTGTAGGCAAATTAAACTAATGGCAAGTATTGAATCCACCTCTTCGGCTCTTGACAGCAGTATGCCCTAAGCATATCCTCAATGATTTGATTTACTCGCTCTGTTTGGCCATCCGTTTTGGGATGGTAGGCAGTGCTAAAACAGAGTTGAGTCCCAATAGCTTCAAAGATAGCTCTCCAGAAGTGTGATGTGAAGATAGAATCTTGATCACTAATGATTCTTCTAGGTAACCCATGTAGCTTGAATATCTCCTTGATAAACAATCTTGCAATGTCGGAGGCTTTATAATTTGTCTTTACTGGAATCAGGTGTGCAACCTTGGTAAGCATGTCAACCACAACCATAATGGAATTGTATCCCCCTTGGACTTGGGGTAAGCCCACAACGAAAATCCATACTGATGAATTCCCGTTTCATTTGGGGAATGTCAAGTGGTTGCAGTTTCCCTGGCATCATGACATGTTCGGATTTAATACGTTGGCAAGACAAACACTTAGTGATATACTTGAGAATGTCACCTTTAAGCCTCTCCCAATGGTAGCTCTTCCTAAACTGAATTAAGAGTCTTAGCATAGCCAGGATGTCCTGCGAAAGGAGAATCATGAGCTTCCCACAGTATCTTCTGCTTAAGTAGCTGGCTTGCTAGTATACATAGCCTTGTTCTGTAGTAGACAAGTCCATTATCAGTTGAAAATTCATGATATTTAGCTTGCAACTTTTGATTCTGCTCCTTGGTAGATATCTCCTTTATCATTGTTTGGTAGGCCAATTCATGGCATGCTTCCTCTCTAGCTAGTTCAAGTATAGGGTTGTTTGGCATAGATACTTTTGTAGCCAGAGATCTGGCCGTTGATGGATTCTGCAAGATTAGGGAATTTAGAAATGCCTTGCGAGAGTGCCTCGGCAACTACATTCTCTTTCCCTGGTCGGTACTTGATTTCAAAATCATATTCCTCCAATACTTCAATCCACCGACGTTGCCTCATGTTGAGCTCGTTCTGGGTTAAAATCCATTTGAGACTCTTATGATCGGTTACTAGAGTAAACTTGTTACCCAACAGGTAGTGTCTCCAAAGCTTTAGAGCATGGATGACAGTTAGTAATTCCAGATCATGCGTGGAATCATTCTTTTCATGACTCTTCAATTTCCTTGAAGAGTATGCTACTGGATGACCTTCTTGCATAAGTACACATCCCAAGGCAAGAATGCTAGCATCAGTTACTACCTCGAGCTCCTTACTGTGGTCTAGAAGTTTTAGGATCGGTGTTGATACCAAACTTTGCTTCAATCTATCAAAGCTAGTTTGTTTGGTAGTTGACCATGTAATGGACATTTGCTTCTTCAGTAAGTTTGTCAAAGGTGCTGCAATCAAAGCATAGTTTTTAATGAAGACCCTATACCATCTTGTCAATCCAAGAAAGTTGCGTATTTCTTTGACAGTTGTTGGTATTTGGCCTTCCTAGAACATTTCTGACTTAGGTCGGCTCTACTGAGATTCCTTCTACCGATATGATGAATCCCAGATAACCAATCTAATGTTTGAGGAATGCACATTTTGTCATCTTAGCATACAGCTTGTGTGACCTCCTTGTCTCAAGGAAAATTTGAAGTTGGGGTTCATGATCTCCTTCCTGTTTGAAATAGACTAGAGTGTCATCAAAGAAGACGAGCACGAAGTTATCAAGATATGGTCTAAAGGTATCCTACATTAACCTATTGAAGGTGGCAGGCGCATTCGTAAGGCCTAAGGACATAACTAGAACTCAAAGTGTCCATATCTAGTGTTGAAGGTTGTCTTTGGGATATCTTCTTCCTTGATTCTTATCTGATAGTAACCAGACCTAAGATAATCTTGGAGAAGATCTTGGCACCCTGAAGACTATCAAGAAGCTCAACTATTCTAGGAATATGATATTTGTTCTTGACTGTTGATTGATTCAACCCTCTGTAATCAATACATAGTCGAAGTGTTCCATCTTTCTTTTTCTGGAACAGTACTGGCACTTCCCATGGTGAACTGCTAGGACGGATGTAGCCCTGATCTAGCAGTTGCTTGATTTGTTCCTTCAGCTCAATTGCTTCCGGTATAGACACTCTATAGGGTCTCTTCGCAATTGGCGCAGCTCCTATTATTAGCTTGATCTCATGATCTACTTCTCTTTGAAGCGGGAGTTCTGTTAACTCTTCAGGAACTATGTCCGCGTATTCCTTTAGCCAAGTGACCAAATCACTTTACTTGTTTATCAATATTCACAGCCAAGACGATCGTTGAAAAAAAAAGTTTTATTCCATTCATATCAGCATAGCCCTTTTGCGGTACAATTATTTCTTGGGGGAATGGAACAAGTTAATACATTAATTCGAGGAGAATAAGATGTTGTTGCATTCAGCTACAAGAACTGAGTAGTAGTACGGACTGGGGTCATTGATTTTCAGGAATCGATAGTTCATTGGAAGATGAGGGTATCTTTTCCTTTGATATCCATTCTTCTCATGACGTCCCAAAACCTTGATTCGGTCGGCAGGGATTCTTTGAATCGCTTCCTCGTACACATACTTATTCTGGTTAACCCTTCGACTTCCGACCTGTAGGGTCGCATTTGCGTGAGTCTCAACAAAGACAAACAGCTTCAAGATCTTCAAATCCTCCATCCACTTGATTCTCTTCAAGTTAATTTGAAGGTACGCAGGTCGATAGGCAGTTATGTAATAGATCCCTGAAACACCCGTCCATCTCCGTTCCACGTACACAGGCGATGGATTGTAAATGCGTTCTAGGATGTTCATCATCTCAACCCTTTGTCAATAATCCATGGCATGCATCGTGGTCATAAACATGATTCGGAATACTAAGAACCTGTTCCATGCTTCATAATTCTACAAGACAGCATTTAAAGTAAGGAAATGTTTGGAACAATAACACTTGCTTTACTTCTTCTTATTAAAATTTCTTAAAAACAAGTCTTTTGTTGTTTTGGCTCTGATATCAACTGTAACGTGACCACTAGAATCATCCACGACATGTCTTAGCAGTCCATCGGAAAGGATGTCTAGAAAGATCCACCTGGCATTCCCATGG
Source organism: Lygodium microphyllum (assembly GCF_053477565.2). Classification (NCBI taxonomy): domain Eukaryota; kingdom Viridiplantae; phylum Streptophyta; class Polypodiopsida; order Schizaeales; family Lygodiaceae; genus Lygodium; species Lygodium microphyllum. The sequence goes on from NW_028229516.1 coordinate 982,814, forward strand.
AATGTTACGGGATTTGCGATCTAGGTCTTCCCGTGTCTGCCACGTACCCGAAGTATCCTAGCCGTTCCCACTTAGTATCGACCTGAATTAAGGTTTTCATGTTTTTTGTCATTAGCTAACAGCAACTAGCGTCAGACCCGAGCGAACTACTTTACACAGAAATGCCAAGTCCGAAGCAGATTCATGCCACACTTAGTTCAAGGAGAATGGGAAACGAGAGGGACGCAAGGCTCAACCTCTCTGCCATAGGGCATAGTCCCATTCCGTTCCCCTAAAACAACGTAAATCGGGTAAGACGTAACTCTAGGTCATCTCTCTCATTATTCGTTTTGATGATGATGATCATCTGCTGTTCTTCGAGATTTTTGAGAAAAGTTCTCGGCTAACCGGGACCACCCAACCGTAGGACGGGGACCCATGGTCCATCTTCCACACTTTCCTCGGTTTGTTTTAGTTATGTAATTATCTAACACATTAATTTGACATATAACAATCAGCTTCTTTAATTAATCCCATTAAGCACTGGTTCCTTCACGTAATCTTATCACGTGACATAGAAAAACAATATCAAACAAATTCATTATTATTATTTCATCATTTTATCTTTGAAATACAAGGAGTTCCACCCGTAGGCTTGTCCATAATCTGCCCGAAGGCTATCCAGTAATCCAAAGGGATCACTATTCAAAGCTTCCGCCCGTAAACTAGTATGCAGGCCTTGAGATCCAATCCCGAGTCACGTTAGCCTCTTGTGAAGGACCCGGAAGGCGAGGGATTTATGGCCAGAGCCCCCCTAGCACCCAAGCGTCCTCCTGCTCCAAGTAGAACTTAACGGAGAGACCTCTCACGGCGGGTTCGGTACATGTTGCCGGCGCGGTCAACAACCCCCTTGGTTAGGGTCAGGCAGGCAGTCGGGGGTAACTGAAGCTGCCTCTCCCTTCAGGCCTTCAACCTGAAGCATTAGATATCATCTTATCCTTTAGTTCTTTGAGCAAACAATGCAAATAGTGCTTTCTAAACTGTTACAAGCACAATCAATTCCAGTGGTCATTTATTTGGCCAACTATTAAGGAGTGAATCCTTCTCTCCGAATGCATCCAGCATTCGATTCGGGATCAATTTCGACTTGGCAAGATCCCAAAGATTCTGTTTGTTCACCCTTTTGTCCTTGGGTTAGGGCCATACCCTATTAACCCAACTTAACCAATACCTTAGGTTTTATTAACAGTAAATCCTGGCGACCATGTCGCTCCTGATCATTTGCTTCCAAGAAAATACCTAACTTTCCTTTACTTGGCAAATTTTTTACCCAAGAAAGGTGATGTAACAGGATGACTACTCATCCGCTTGCAAGTTTAACTTGTACAAGAACCTGCCAACCTTATTCTAAGGAATGGCAAAACTCTCTTGTGAACAAACCACAAGTCCATACGACGTTGCAACTTGTGGCACAAGTGTCGTATCTATTCCATGGGATCATGTCACTCATGAAACGGTATTTTTTGGTCATGGAATTATCTCTAGACAAGAAGCGGGTTTTAGGGTGTCTTCTTACCCAACCCATTCCTAATTACACTAGGCCGACAATGTTTGGGTCCTAGGGATTCCAACTCAATCCGAGTTTCATCATCTGAACGAGTGATCCTTAGGGTAGAAAACCTTAGATCGTTTTATACACGAGCGTCCAATTTTCCCTACATTCCATGAATGTGGGTAGGACCTTGGGTTCAAGGGTCTCGTCTTGGCAACAAGTGCAAAACTAGACCGAGTCCTTAACGTGCTAAACCCTAGTTAGCACTTGGGTTATTTATCGTATCACTTGAGCCATCCTATGTGAATCCCTTGCGGGTTAGGAGATTTAGATAATTCGATCTACTTGTCTTGTGACAAGGACGAACCATCCCTAGAGATGTTAACTTGATCTTAAAGGAGAAAGCTAGTTGTAACATCTCACAATTCACCTAAACGTGTGATTCATTGCTTCTACAGACCCCTATATTTGCAATAACCCTAACTTTTCTTGTTAAGATCAAAATGCATGTTAAATTGTGGCATAACTTCCATTGATTCTACTGGGACTTGCATTCAAGAATCATTCTCACAATTCTTTCTCTAAGCTTTTTAAGATTTCATGCTTAAATGAACCATGCAACCTTTTTCCCTAACTACATCTCTTGATGAATGAAATTCTTACATGCGATGAATGTGCAACATGCAATCCTTTCCTAACTACACGTAGTTAAATGAGATTCATGCCAATTGAAGCTAGAGTTAACCTATTTAATGCAGCCCTTAGAATTATTTCCATGCTTTGCTATTTCCTACGGGTGATAATGACTTTCTTAATGAATCATTACCAAGAAGATTTATCCAAAAATGTGACATGCCATTAATCTTTCCATGCCTAGTAAAAGGTGTACATAAAAAATTTCAACCTTGTAATGAGGCAACAGTTGTCCTAGGTTCGTCACTTTTGAATGCACAAGAGGAAACTTATTGGTAAGGTCCTAAAAATTCATAGACACCTTATGTTCTTTTCATTCATTCCATTTAACATACCAATGACCAATTTTCATATCTTGAGCTAATTCTAGTAAATGTTCAAATAGCCAATTTATTTTCCAATTGCATTTAACTTGACTAGTTGAATTTGAACATGCATGAGTGCTTCCTAATCCATGAAGTTATCGTGACTAATTCAATACTTTTGTGTGAAATCCAAATAGATAAAACCTGGATATGTGGACTCCGGGAAATATCCACGTATATACTAGGAGAAGATCCTCCCACAGGCGTGCCTTGTGATTTTTAGGGGTTATCATAGGCATGATTTCGGCTTCCGATTTGCCTTCGCGGTCTACGAAGTTACTCACCTTGGTATATAGTCTCAAGATCTTTGACTTCCTCCCTCGTACGCCTAAGATTCCTTTGCGAGACTTCGGATGAATGGTGCTTACGGAAAAGGAGGCTTTATGCGCTTCTTTAGGGAAAATTGAGGTGGCTAGGAATGGGTTCACGGATGGCTTGTGGGCTTTGAAGCCTTTTTGCAGAAAGGCTCTTACGATGGGTATTGCAGGAAGGGGGCTTTATAAGCTTCTTCTTGTTCTCTTAAAAATCCGGGGACTAGGAATGGTCTTATGAGGGATTAGTGGGAAGGGGGCTTAAGAAAGCCCCCTTAGAAGCTTCTGGTGTGGGTAGATCCAACGTGGAAGAGGGAGGGTCAAATAAGAGAACGTCGTCGAAGAGGGGTGATGGCATGAGGGATGGCGGCGGCTGTCAACGCCACAGGCGAGAGCATCCCCCTAGTCCGGGGGTTGTCAACGCCACAGGCGATGGCATCCCCCTAGTCCGGCGGCTAATGGATTCCCCAGCAACGCATTCTCTAGTGCAGCGACGTCTGCGGCTTCCTCCCTCACTCTCCATGCAGCACGACAGCACCTACCTCCTTCCCTTTCAGCCTTACCACCCTCTCTCGGCCTGCAGCATCATGGACCTCCACAACTCCACCTTAGATTGGCGGCATCACGGCTCCTAGCGCCCTCCCCTACTTAGTCGCAGTGTTACCTCCCTCCCCCTGCTCTCCCTCCTCACGCTTTATATAGGTGAGGGGAGGGGATCCTCCCTCCCCCACGCAGCATCCTGCATGGGTTCATCCCTTGTACGAGCTCCAACGACGAGCTTAGTCATCCGCGCCTCACTCCCTTCCCTCCAACATGGCCTTTGACTGGGGGAAAGAAGGCTAATAATTCTTATAAAGAAATTAAAAATCCATATATCCATCCATTATCCCTTTGGCCTCGTACCAAGAGGATGTTTCCTCGTAGGTGATGCGGTTTTTTATCCTCCGTCCCGGTTGACCAATGCGGAGTACTCCTTTGCGTACGGTCATAAATCAACTACCGGAAATGGAGATAATCTTTTCACGAATTTACGGTGTGTGGGAGGTTGGTCTAGTAATATTTTTATTCAAACGAAAATATTATAGTTGAGGTAGTTTGTTTGGTGGAGGAAATTTTTTCATGCTCCATTTTGACTACTCAATTACATTTACTCGTATATTTGATTGACGAGATCGCACTTTCTGGGGCAGTTCATGCAAGGTGGATGTTTTTTCTTGAGAGCTTCTTGAAAACCTTGAAATATTTTGTGAGGAAAAAAGCACAACCTGAGGGAAGCATGGCTGAGGGTTGGTTAGTGCAATCATCCCTTGTTTATATCTCTGAATATCTTACTGAAGTGGACCCCTCTCAACCACGACTATGGAAAGACGATGAAGACTTGAGGATGACCTCTATAATACCTCAAGAAAAAGGAATGAGTAAAGTGCTAACAAAAGAAGAACTTCGTAAGTTAAATTATTTTTGTGTGCTCAATAGTGATGTAATGAGCAAATGTATGACACTATATAATGAAGCAAGGGCAAGAAGAAAAAATGAAAGACAAGAATTTCGCACCAGATATGGACGTAATGTCTCATTTCCAGATCATCTAAATGCGCTCCCACGTCATATTGATATAGATTGTTTATATGAGGAAATGGAGAGAATGGAAAAATAGGAGGAAATTAATATATCTCAAGAAGAGTGGGAATACGCACGAGGTTGCTTATCAAAGGTGAGATATACTATCAATTAATTTGTTTCTAGTTATATTTTATATAATAAATTTACATGTTTGATCTTAATCTTTTACTACTAGTGCACATTATTCAATACTATTTGGTGTGAGGGTAAACATCTTCAAACTCAACATATAGATGAAAAGAGAAATACCCAAGATTGTGGTGTCCTTGCTTACTTCGAGGATGCCAATGGTACCATGGAAGGTTATTGTGGCTTGATCTAAGATATTCTAAAGCTTGACTTCAAACAATTCTTTATATATGTACTGGATTTGAAGTGGTTGAAATAAGTGGTAACAAATGGTGAGCATTGCATAATCAGATGTTATCCAAGTGATTTTGTAATCATTGACTCTACAAAATTTCACCAAAACAAGAATGACACATTAGTACTACCTCAACAATGTGAGCAGGTATATATGTAAATGCTAAATTTTTTATATATATACATGTGCTACATATACACAATATAATAAGTATTTAAGTTTCTTGCTTTTGTTTTTCAAATACAGGTTGTGTATCATCAAATGGTAAACAATAACCGATGGTGGTATATCATCCCTATATCTAATCGTTCAAAACCAATATATGGTAATATTACCGACATACAGATAGCAAATGACAATCCAACAATTAATGATGATATACATGATGACAACATAATGGATGATATGCGTGATATAGTACAAGATGAACCTCGCGAGGATGTTCAAGGAAACACAAAAGAGGACAATAATGCAGTTGATAATGATGAATTTATTGAGCAATATAGCAACACATCTGATAGTGGGATAGACTTATTTGTTTCGTTACCTCTTGGTAACATCGACCTAGAAGTAGAGAGTTTAGCAAGGGCTCATCTCATTGAAGATGAGATGGATCATTCACTGTAACATACTTAATTTGCTTAATGGTTCAATGTGTTTTCCTAATTCTATGGAAAATATCATACGCTCATGTGCATACTCAAGAATCAATAGTCAAGTTTAAAGCTAAATTGAAATTTCCATAATAAAAAGGAAGTATTTTTTATCATCTTCAAGTAGAGAAAATACGAGATACATGCAATGCTTGCTACTAATTGTATAATAAGGTTTGTGTTGCTTGCCGATAATTACTTATATCAGGCTTGTCAACTGGAGGAAGTGCCATTCATTAGAGAGCAATGCAAAAGTAATTATTAACTCTGGTTTCTTAATTATATTAAGTCAAATTTCAGGTGGTTAAATAATTATGTGTCTGCAAACGCGTCTATATTTGCGTCTATCTGCGTAGATATATAGATGCAAAATTCGCGTCTATTTACACACTCTTTTACACGCGCATATAGATGCAATGATAGAAGCACCCAGCTTTGCACGTCTAACATGCGCGTCTATGCCTCGTTTTTTTTGTGGTGTTACTTATCAATCCTTTCTCATTCAAATACTAATTTGTGAGGAATCACACAATCTATTAGTCTCATGCTTTAGAAAAAGGACTCTATGCATTCTAGCATATATGGGACTTCTTGGAATCATATCTATACATCCAAAAGAATGGGGACAAAGAAAATTTAGATGTAGAGACTTACATGATAGAATTTTGATAGTCTTTATTTAAAACTAGGTTTTCTAAAGTGAGATTCTTTCTGGAATATAAGAGTACTTAAATGGAAATACAGCCATTCAAGTCTTATGGTGGCATGTTAACACCATATCAGGGAATATGGGAATTTTCCATATGTTTGGGACATGTGGTTAAATATTTGGATTTGTTATAACTTGTACACTATAACTTCAAATCCAGTGCTCTATAGCTCAATGGATTCCCTTTTTCAAGCGCTTTCCAATGATAGGTCACATCATATTCTTTTGAGAAACTTATAGGCATGTTATCTGAGTGCCACCTTTTTAGTATTAAAAAAATGGGAATGGGAAGATTCACAAACTCACTAATATTGTGTTTGTTAATATTAATGTTGATTAGCTTGTAAACCTTAATGTTTTGTGTTTTGACTCGAGCCTTTATTGGAAAGAGGGGCTTGAAAAGACTCCTTGGCATCCAAGTGATGATTGCTATCAAGCCAATTCTTTGTAATATGAAACTTATATAGTTACCTTTAAAGGGCTTGGTGCACCACTAAGTAACATTTAGTAGAGTAAGGAGAAAAATTTTACAAAAATTGGTCAAAAAGGATGGGAACCAATTTTAAATTATTAAGTGAGTACTTAGCATAAGTCTCATTTGTTTATTGACCATCTTTCACAAAGTATATCGTGATATCATTATTTCTCATTTTTTACAAAATACATATAAATCTTTATAAAGCTATTTGTAATTCCCTAGTATGAAATGTGGGGAATCGAATTTCCTAGTTGTGTCGCCAACTATAATTCCCTAGTATGTGGGGAATAGGATTCCCTAGTTATATGGCCTAATCAATCCCTATTTTAAAATGTGGGAAATTAAATTCCCTAGTTATATGTAGGGAATACATGCATGCATGCCTAGGATTCCGTACTTTGGGATGTAGGGAATGTAATTCCCTAGTTATACATGGGGAATGCACATATATGTACCTAGGAAAAATTGGAGAGTTTCCGATATTCTAGTAGTTTTACTATGTAGGAATTGTTCAAAAGCTCCTTGTGCTCTAGTGGACACTTGCCACCTCTAGGGTTTGTCACACCTATAGGGATGTCTACTACCATGACTTCAAGTTTTGCTTGGATGTTTGTAGGTGGCATCCCTATGGGTGCTCGTGGTTAGGCCCAAGAGCATGGTCATATGTGGGAGAGGGTGCACCTTAGACATATCCCAATAGGGTATGGATATCTCATAGATGACAAAACATGTGTTGTGATCATGAATGATGAGGGGAGGAGGGTGATGGCTTGCACAAGAGAGTGGTGCCATAAGTATTTAGACACAATGTTTTAGACCATTGGAAGAATATAACTAATGGGAGCAAGGACTATGTGGTAGTATCATTGTACAAGAAGTTTCTGGTACCTATAAAGCAGTAGAGAGGTTTTCCACTAGATGGATGATGGATTCTATGCATATATCCATGTCACATAGATGATCACATGTATGCAACGAAATCAAGAGTGGTGCCTCAAAGTTTGAGTAGATGTTGCATGCAAAGAATTGTCAGAGACTCAAGAAGGAGGCCATGGACTCTTGATGGCAGCAGTAAGGGCACGATTAGAGGAAAGAGTCATACATCATCTACTAGGGAGTGGTGGCCATATGAGTTATTTGGAGGATTTTCTAAGTTTTCTTTTGATTATTCTCACTTTCTTATTTAGAATATCACTTATACTAACAACCTTATTTCTAATTATGCTACTTTGCTTTGTTTACAACACTCCATCACAAATCATGATCCCACATGTTTGGATAATTTTTATGTAGAGAGACATGGTCTCACGACACTCATCAATAGATTGTATACGTGTGGTGGCCCAGTAAGTTAAGCCTCCTTTCTTGTTTGTAGCCTTTTTTTTTGTGATGTATTATGCATTATGAATTAGTTTTTGATTTTTTATATTTCAGAGTTCCTTTGACGCTCCATTGCGTCAGGATGAGCTTTTGGATAGCAAGAAGTTGTAGCATGCACTTGCATTTGTGGAGCACACATCATTTTTTTTCTTGAATCTCTTATCCATGAAAGCTCTTTCCATGTAGAACTCCTTAGGTATATTTCTTATCCTTTGTATAAACTCGCATTTTATGATATTTGTAAATACATTTTTGTGTTTATTTTGGACTCTATTCTCTATGGTTCCATGTTGTTCTATGAGTTATCATTATCAATCTTTTACTTATTTGAATATTGAATCAACCACGTGTTTTTCCCAATATCTCATTATGTACATATCTTGATGACAATTGTGTATTCAATATGTAATTGCTTTATGGAACATTACTCAACACATGGTGCTGGGAGGTGGCTACCACATATTTTCTTTTCCTTTGCAATTATCATTATTCGCATCACTATTTTACTGCACTCATCACTACACTATTTTACTGAACTCATCACTATCTGCACCAATATATGTGTTGAAAAGTGTCACAAATAGCAATGCTAATTATGACGGATCTATAGAGACATATATATCGACCCTTTTAGTGACAATGGGGGCCACTTTTAACTGAATATTTGCATATCATTAAATGTTAGTATGGGGCCTATATATTGTAGTGAAGAAAATTCAAAGTAAGAGGAATGAAAATTTACCATCACACATTTAAGCCTCATAGTTATTGCTAAAATAGGGAACGGGTTCATACTAGGTCAAATTGTTAATGAAAATAGTAATAAGATTAGCTAAAGTGGTCTTAGACTATGGAAGAAAGAAATTCATATATAAAGCTTATTCAAGAAAATAAGGCTAGAAAATAACATTAAATAATACCATAACAAAATTAGAGCAAAGATGTAGAGATGTGATGTGCATTACTGGATGCGTTAATAATCACAACTAAGTCACCATTTAAAACCAAGATAAAGTTTCATTTTTAAATTATCATATGTGATTTTATTATTTTTTAAATGTAGAGTGATTTTTTTAAACACCCACACTGAAACTAGGTATTCTTAAAAGCACCAAAAACTAGAAGTTTGGGACAAATTGAGAGTAAATAGTTAGAGACTTAGAGAGAGAGAGAGAGAGAGAGAGAGAGAGAGAGAGGGAGAGAGGGAGAGGGAGAGGGAGAGGGAGAGGGAGAGAGCGTCTGAGATGAAGAAGCTTATACTCAAGGCTATGAAGAGACCCCTTGAATTAACATATCAAATGTTCACTTTTCTTTCACTCTCTTTAGAATCTATGGTTTGTATACATTTTCTTTGGTGATTTTAACTTTGTTTGTTTTTTTTAAACAATATAAATCCATGTTGTTACGTGTTATTTAGGGTTGTTTGTGTGTGATAAACAATTGTGAACTTTGTGGTCGACATGGGATTATTATTTTTTTAATGTGTGCTTTAATGCTTGATTAGATATCTATTTACGTGCAATTTAAAAGATCTCTATTGTGATCTGGCTAACAAGCTATGAAACGATTGTTCTCACACACTGTGAAAATGCAGAGATCCCTGGTTCTCTACAATTGTTATCTTCACATTTTTGTGAATGATAATTTCCACGAATTTGTAAATGCAAAGCAACAACACTTGTTTACTCTATTTGCTATTTTCTTTGTTGTCTACATTAGCTATTGATCAACTCTTAGCTTTGTCTTCTCAAATTCATCTAGTTTATGAGTTAAGCTTCACGTGTGCCACCAAGTGCTAGAGCTTGTTTCAAAGGTATGGGAGCACATCTTCTCAAAATATAATCAAGAGAAAGTGAGAGAAGGAAGGGGAGAGATTAGGGAAAAATATGAATATGTTGTGCATTTGATGTAGGGGGTGACAATTTCATAGATGCTAAGACTGCTTATTTGAATAAATTGAAGGTACAAATATCCCAAGCCAGTATGTGTGTGCATCAATTCAACTATATATGGGTGTCATATATGGATACCTTCAAAGAAGCCCTAAAATTTCTTATGGATCATCATCGTCCTATAGATACTAATAGCAAAGGCCCTTCTTTAGGATTCTCCATGTGTCTTTAGGCTTCATTATATCTTGTATTTTGCACTACATAGGAAATTGCCCTGGATTCTCTAGCACTATCATCTTATACTTTTTGTAAGAACTTGTTAATGAGTTTTAAATGGCCTCATGTAACTTGTATTGTTATGAATACATAATTCAAGAACTTTTCTTCTACCATTTGATTCACCCACTACAAGGATACATGCATATAGCGACGCTAAGTAGCGACATTTTTTTTTCGGCGTCGCTATTTACGTCGCTAATCTTTTAAATATTTTAAGTCAAAAAATGTGTTGGTATTAGTGTCGCTATTAGCGTCGCTATCTGCGTTGCTAAAAACGTCACTATTAGCATCCCTATTTAGCGACATAAATAGTGACACAAATAGCGACACTAATAGTAATGACTTACTCTCGTAACATTTCGCGGAAACCCAAATGTTTTCAAACACGCGCACGAACTGCAGAAGCAAGGCGAAGGCGAAGAGAAAGAGAAAGGGAGGTGATCAAGAGAGGGAGGTGAGCAAGGAAGCAAGCCCCAAGCCACACGTGAGGAGAGGAGCGTCGCCCGCATGAAGAGGTCATGGAAGAAGAAGAGAGCACAACGGTATGCCCTGTTTTGGTTTCTTTACAATCTTTGTTTTGCTTTGCAATGTAGGTTAGAAAGTGTTGATTTCTCTTCGATCTTTGTGTTGCTTTGTTGTGTTGCTTTGCAATGTAGGTTAGGAAGGGTTGAAAGAGAGAGGAATGGAAGCGAGTGCTTTCAAATTTTTTCTTGTGTTGGTTTTTATTCTTTGCAATGTAGGTTAGAAAGTGTTGGTTTTTTTTCAATCTTTGTGTTGCTTTAATTTGCAATGTAGGTTAGGAAGTGTTGAAAGAGAGAAATGAAAGAGAGCGTTTTTATATTTTTTCTTGTGTTGTTTCTCTTCAATCTTTGCAATGTATATAGGGTAGGAAGTGTTGAAAGAAAGAGAAATGGAAAGGAGTGTGAAGGGGGATGCTTGTTTTGCTTGATTATAATTTTAGAGAGAGAGTGAGAGAGATAGAGATGTAGAGAAAGAGAAATGAGATGCTTGTTTTGTTTGGATTGTATCTTTTGCAAGATCTTTCTAAACTACATATTCATCCACAATGATATTTCTAGATGTAGAAATACTTATTTTTCTAGGATCATAAAAGTAAAATGCTTTGGTGATGTTACTATTACTCATGAGAATACGTTTGAGAGATTTAGAGTCTAATTTCTTTCTATGAGCATAAGTAATGCTTCCAAAAACTTTCAAACAACTCACTACTAGCATTTGACCAATAAAGGCTTCAAAAGGAGTTGTGCCTTTCAAGGCATAGTGGAAGATCTATTAACTTTTATAAAAATGTATGTGTGTGAGCATAGTTTAGAGCCGACCTCAAAGATAGATAAGTTTAGAGCCAAACTCAAAGAGATAGGTACGAAAATTTAAAAAAAAATACCTGAAATATATATAGTGGAGTGGTCCCAATATACAATATAGAATCGTTATTAAATTATCATTCCATTACATCGCAGTTAAGATGTCTAGCACTCATGACCAACATGGTGGGGATCATGAGGCTTGGGTCAATCAACGTGTCCCCTGTCCATGCAAACAATGCAAATTGGCCATTCATCGGAAAGGTCATTTGTCCATAAAGCATGTGCAACGGTATGGAAAGTTTCAAGTTGAGATAATCGACCAAGCACTCTTGAATTACGAGATTGCGGTAAGTTCTCTCTCATTACTATATGACATGAAATTTATTTAAGTATAATAGTTTGGGGTTATCTTAGAAGTTAGCTCCTTAATGTCCTTTACAGGGTCAGGGCCATGTCAATACATTGCAGTCCGCAGATCTCTTGCGTCCAGTAAGATGGGTTCGTCTGCGCTCTATACAAATGCTGTCTGAGATAACTAATTGTCTCATAGAAGGTGATAACTCTCAACTCCTTCTATGGGTGAGAATGCTGGAGACATGGATGATCCTCCTACTTTTTTGGAGCCCGAGTTAGAGGACATGATCGAATCATTACTTCCGACGGACTCGGAATCCCAAGATCCTTTAATTGCGGAGGCTGCCATTCCATTGTATGATGGGAGTCGGGTTTCCCGTTTGAAGACACTTCTTGCATTGTTGAGCATACAAACAAAGTATGGATGGAGTGATGCGAGTGTGATAGAGTTTTTCAGGTATATTATGATGTGTATGATTCTTTATTGAAATCCATTAAAATGTGCTATGTAGTACTCTAATAACGTGCTTTATTGCAATTTGTAGAACGTTGAAATCTTACATTTTGCCTACCCAAAACACGATGCCCGAGTCTCGTGATGATGCAAGACAAGTGCTGCGAAAGCTAGGCATGGATTATAATTGCATTCATGCTTGCCCCAATGATTGTGTTCTCTTCTGGGGAGAGTTTGAATTGTTGGCCACATGTCCCAAGTATGGTACAGATAGGTATCGAAATGACTTGCAAGGAGAGACTGTTCCGCAGAAGGTTTTGAGGCACTTTCCATTGATACCGCGTGTTCGTCACATTTTTCGAACCAAGATTTTCGCAAAGTTGACTACATGGCATGCGGAAAATCGATCCACTGATGGTGTACACCGTACACATCAGCTGACTCAGAAGCATGGCATCACATTGACGAGACTTTCCCTGACTTTGCAAAGGAGGTGAGGAATCTATGATTCGGTCTAACCATGGATGGGGTAAATCCTTTTGGTTTACGTTCCACCTCCTATAGTGTATGGCCCGTGGTCCTTGTTAACTACAATATACCACCATGGCTTTCCACTAAGAAATGGCACCTTTTGCTCAGCTTGCTTGTGCCTCGACGATACAAAGTCAAGAATATGGATGTCTATCTCTCTCCACTAATTGATGAGCTAAAGGAGTTGTGGAAGGGAATTATAGTGGAGGAGATGAGCAAACATATTGGTAGGCGATCTGCAACTATAAGGGCAACTCTTATGTGGACCATGCATGACTTTCCACATTATGGAGAATGCTCTGGTAAAGCCTGTTATCTTATTTTACTAGTTTTCTTTGAGCGATATTGGTGTTATGACATGCCTCATTATACATGTGTGTTCTACAGGGCTAGTCACGTTAGGTTACCATGCATGTCCTCTGTGTGACCAAGGTTGGATTCTCGTATGTCAAAATCTATGAAGAAGATCTGTGACCATATTTGATGTGCAATGGTTCAAGGTTACTCTCGAAGGAGTAGGTGCAATTGTTTGGCGAGGGCCAAGTGGCTTTGTTGAGATTGACTCAACGAAGAAGTGGACCGATTTGAGTGATACATTTATTTTGCCAAATCACTGTGAGCAGGTAAGAGTCCCTAATACTTGACGCGCTTTAGCAATCTCAAAGTGGACTTTTATACTAATTGTAATATGGATTAGGTCGTCTTTTTCCCTAATCCGCAACAACCTCAATGGTGGTATGTCATTCCCATGACATCTAGGAGTATCCCTGTGTTTGCCAGAACCACCGTACTGATCGTAGAAGAGACCCCTTTAATAGTGGCAATGACAGAAGGCATACAAGATGCTAGGATGAACCGCTTGGAGGACCAAGACATCTCACCTAAGGAGAAAGAGGAGATAGAGGATGGGTTTTTTGAAAATGAAGCAAAGTTTTCATTTTGTGGAGAATTTTGTATAGATCTCTCGGTGTATACTGAGCTATGTCAAGATAAGATTCTGGAACCCTAAACAAAAGTGACTCAATCAAGACGTTCCTCCCACTACAGCAATGCCACTTTTTGCAAATCGGTTAGGACAGTTTGTATGTTTTTGGAGTATGGTGTTTAGAATTATCTAATTATTATTATTATTTTAAAATGAAGTCTTGCAAATTAAGTCTTAGTTTTATTATGTCTTGCAATTCATTATCTAATATTATTATTTTTCCTTGTATGTGCAGGTTTAGGATTTGGGCACGGACGGTAGGATGAGTCACGATTTTACAAATCACGACATTGACGCGATGCTAGCGCCTCTCTCACCAGAGTAGCTACTAGCACGGGTTAGAGATAGCTGATGCACAGCTTTCCCATTCCACCACAGCACGATTGGCAGACTCTAGACGGTCTGATGCTTCGGTCTCCAGTAGACGCAATTGCAGGTCTCACTTTGCTTTAGAGTCACGTAGTCAAGGAGGAGGCGGCTCCTATTGTGGGGATACAGATGCAGTCTCTCCCACTTGCACTGCCACCAGGGAGTCGACACCGTCTTTCACTGGCAATGGCCGGCAAACGTCTACTGTTCCCACTCCTTCACGCACCCCACCAATCACTCCTAGGGCCGACAAGAAGTACACGAAACCCACTCCTCCAGGTATGTATTTTTGCATCCTTTTTCACAGTAGCACTTATCAATTCAAGTTGTGTTTGACACATTTGTATTAATGTCATGAAAGTACCCGTTTGCAAAATCTTGCAGGTTACTTGTATCTCATAGATAAGGCCACTGGCCATTTATACATGAATGATGAGGGAAAAACTATCATCTCTAGGATGCATGAGTTGTGCCAACAAGTATTTCGACACAACATTACAAACAAGTGGAAGCAGATCCCAGACGCCAGTAAGGAGTACATAATCGATACATTGTATCGAGAGTTCCCTCAGCCCTTTAGCAATGATAGATTTTCGAGAGGGTGGATGATGACGCGTGTGCATGACTATCAGTCGCATAGGCAGTCTAATGCACGCAAAGCAGTCAAGCAGGGCAAATCAAATCTGGAGTGGCTGGATACAAAGGACTGGAGTAATCTCCAAGATGAGGTGACATCCACTCCAAACAAGTGGAACCAACAGAAGGACGCAGCAAAGGCGTGCTTGGACGCAAGATCAATGCATCACCTTGGTAGTAGTGGCCACGCAACATTCCTGGCAGATTTTGAAAGTATTAATAGGGTAGAGTACTCTAATTTAATGATATCCATGTTGATGTATGTATTTCGAACATGAATCTCAAGTAAGTTGTTTTTCAATGTTTATGTGCCACAACAAGGTTTTATGAATCGCGACCCGATTGTACTAGAGGTGTTATACGGGGAGAAGCATGGCTTGAGTGCCCTAATTGAGAACCTCTATGCTCGCGGAGGACCAGTAAGTAGTAATAAATATCATTCCTAATTTGAGAAATCTGTCATTATATGTCAGTTTGTATTTGGTACTCACAATTATATATGTGTTTGTTGTTGCAGGCTCCCTTCGATATACCACTATAGCTAGAGGAGTTTTTCTGATTTGGATGAGTCGTAGAGAGCAGATTAGGCTACATAGGATTACTCCCCATCTTATATTATGTAAGGCCTTATGGCCTCTATCCTCCATATGTAATACCTAAGTGTATATGATTCAGACTTCTATATTGTAGCATGACTCCATATACACATCTCCATGTTATTCACCACATATTTATGTACACGTGTACACATATTTGCTTTGTCACAGTAGCACTTCTCAATTTAAGTTCTGTTATTTTCTTTATCAATACAGTGCACATTTGTGCTAATTAATGTTATGAAAGTACTTGTTTGCAAAGTCTTGTCATTATTTGGGATCGATTGTCTAACTTCTTTGATAGCAAGAATTGTCTCTTAGCCCTGTGTGGCTCTAACTGTGGTAGGACTGCATCTGTAGCTCTGCCACAAATTTTTTTTCTGCAACCATCGGTATTGGCGTCACAAAATAATTTCGCAATCATCGGTATTAGCGTCGAAAATTTCTCCATCACTATTTTCGTCGCTATTTTCATCGGTATTAGCTACAAAAATAGTGAGGCAAATAGCAACGGTTTTGTAGCGACACTAATAGCGACGACGGGGATATTTTTCATATATAAAGAAAACGTCGTTATAGCATGTATATGTTGTAGTGACCTTGGATCTCCTCTAATTCTTGTCATCTATTATCATTTAATATTTTGTTTACTCAAACTATATTATTGTGTCAACACTTCATTCGTAAAGATAATGCTCCATTAGTACAGAATTTAGGGGGAAGCATGGTATTGCTTGTTTGTTGCAGAGTATGGTTGGAGCCATAGGTCTTCAACCAACAGCTGCCTAGGTTTTTTTTTTCACTACAAGGATACAGAGGCATAGTGACGGCGCTTTCCGACGCAAAATAGCGGTGTATTTATTTGTGGCACAAATAGCGACAGTACTCAGACGAAAAAACAAGGGCCAAAACCCGAGCGCGTTATTTTGCATTAATGAATGAAAGAGAGAGCGAAAAGGAGAGTGAAAGGGAGAGTGAACTCTATCTTGCATTTGTGAGGGAGAGAGAGAAAAAGAGAAAGAGGGAGAAGGAAAGCTTCTCATCACTGCCATCGCCATTTGCAAAGAAGAGGAGGAAGTGTATAGAGAGCGAAGAGGAGCCGCCGAATACATCCTCTGGTCTTTGCAGTGAGTGCATTGTTTCCTCTTTCTTTCTTCTTTTCTTCTCATTTTCTTTTACATTTTTTTGTTAAAAATCATGTGTATTGAGAGAGAAAGAGAGGAAATGAGAGAGGGAGAGGAAAAGAAAAAAGGAAAAAAGGAACGAGAGAGGGAGGGAGAAAACAATAAACATAATACGGAAAGAGAGAAAGAGAGGGAGAGGGAGGAAGGGAGGGAGGGAGGGAGGGAGGGAGAGATTGTTGTTATTGTTGTTTTTGTTTTATTTCTTCTTTTCTTTTTTTCTTGTTTGTTGTTGTTGTGGTAGTTGTAGTAGTGTTAGTGGTAGTGGTAATGGTAGTGGTAGCGGTAGCGGTAGAGGTAGTTGTTGTTGTTTAATTTTTTATTTTCTTGTTTGTTATTGTTGTGGTAGTCATAGTAGTAGTAGTGGTATTGGTAATGATAGTAGTAGTTGTTGTTTAATTTTTTCTTTTCTTGTTTATTGTTGTTGTGGTAGTCATAGTCGTGGTCGTAGTTGTCGTAGTCATGATTGTAATAGTAGTACTAGTAGTAGTAATATTAGTTGTGGTAGTCATAGTCGTGGTTGTAGTTGTTGTAGTCGTGATTGTAGTAGTAGTACTAGTAGTAGTAATCTTAGTTTTCTTGTTTGTTGTAGTATTAATAGTAGTTTTTTCTTCTTTTCTTGTTTGTTGTTGTTGTAATAGTAGTTTTTATTGTTGTTGTTGTTGTTGTTTTTTCTTCATTTCTTCATTGCTTGTTTATTATAGTGGTAGTGGTAGTAGTAGTGATAGTGGTTTGTTGTTATGGTAGTAGTAGTAGTAGTTGTTGTTGTTTTTTCTTCTTTTCTTGTTTATTGTAGTGGTAGTGGTAGTGGTAGTGGTAGTGATAGTAGTAGACAGAGAGAGATGTTTTGTTAAAGGAAATTGGTAGTAGAGAGAGAGAGATGTCTTGTTAAAGGAAATGAGAGAGGGAGAGGAAGAGAAAAAGGAAAAAGGAATGAGAGAGAGGAAATAAACATATAACATAATAAAGAAAGAGAAAGAGAGAGAGAGATGGAAGGAGAGAAGAGAATGAATGGATAAAAAACAAAGAGATAGTGGTGGCGAGGTTCGATGAGGTCTGGTGCAATACCACGAGACGAGAAACACTCTGGCATATGTTAATTTGTGGGTGGGTGGAGACTTTACATATGTTAAATTTGCTGAGTTACAAGAGAAGAAATCCTTTCTCAAAACATTTAAGAAAAAAAAAGAATAATAACAAAAACAAACTGTTTGTCATAGCGTAGACCAAATGGAAACCAATGAAGGTTGTGATGTTCAAGATCGCAAGGCGTATCTTAATTAGCATGTCCCATGTCCTTGCTCTCAATGTAAGCTAGCAATTAGACGAAAACGTTGATTGTCTATAGAACACGTACAATGCTTCGACGAGTTTCAATGTGAGATCATTAATCAGGCGATCTCAAATTTTGAGTAAATGCTAAGAAAAGTGTATATCAATCATGCATTGTATTTGCAAGCTAATTGAATACCATATACAAAAACATTAGATGTGGCAAGCAAATTTTCTATCTAGGGAGGTGACATCTGGTCCCAAGGAGGAGTGCACCCTTTGCATTCAGTTAGAAGAGTTCGTGGGCGTGTGATGGATAGAGTGCTTGAGCCAATCCACCACTCGGAAGGTACTACCCAATCTATACCGTCAATACTAGAGGAGACATGTAGCCTTCCAGACTTACTTATAATCTTGGAGCTTGAGATGGAGACAATGATCGATGCATTGACGCCCATGGATGTTGAGACTTCTAATTTGCTTAGGGAAGAAGCATCCATACCATTGTATGATGGGTGCGGAGTATCTCACCTGAAGACATTGCTTGCACTCCTGAGTGTGTAAGCAAAATATGGATAGAGTGATGCGAGTGAGACTGAGTTGTTCAGATACCTTGCACGTATGCTTCATTGGTTTCTTTTTGGCACTATCATTAAAAACATTTATGATCTTTCAAGGTTTTTTATGATTTTTTTAAAGGTTACTGAAGTATGATATTTTACCACTTGCAAATACCATGCCTAACTCTCGTGATGATGCGCGATATATTTTACGAAAGCTTGGTATGGACTACAACAGTATCCATGCATGTATCAACGATTGCATACTATTTCGAGGAGAATAAGAGACTATGGAGACATGTCCAAAGTGTGGTGCTCATAGGTATCGACACGAATTGCAAGGGAAAACCATTCCTCAAAAAGTTCTTAGACACTTTCTACTTATCCCCCCCTTAAACCACATGTTTTGTATGTCCAGCATGGCGAGCTTGACAACATGGCATGCGCAGAATAGGTCCATAGATGGAGTTCAACGAATATCAGTGGATTCACGCGCATGGAGCCACAATGACTTTGCCTTCCTAGGCTTTGCCCGAGAGCCAAGGAATCTTCGGCTCGGTCTTGCAATGGATCGCATAAACCCATTGGATCACGCTCAACTTCTTACAATGTGTGGCATATAGTCCTTGTCAACTACAATATCCCTCCATGGCTTTCTACGAAGAAAGGACATCTCATTCTTAGCTTACTCGTTCTCGGCCGCTACAAAGTTAAAAATATGGGCGTGCATCTTTCTCCATTAGTCGATGAGCTTAAGATTTTTTGGGAAAAGGGGGTCACCATGCAAGATATGAGCAAGCGCGATGGTCAATGGTCCGCCAATATTCAAGCCATTCTCATGTGGACCATGCATGACTTTTCGGGATTTGGAGAGTGCTCAAGTAAGTAGCTTTCTTTCTTGGTTGTAATATCCATCATAGCTCGTTCAAGTTTGTATTCACTAGATATAGGTGTTGGGACATGTCTGGTTACCTCAGGTTATCATGCATGTCCATTGTCTGGGCAACAGTTAGACTCTCGAAGGTCACGAACCATGAAGAAGATGGTATATCAAGGAAACACGGCTTTCTTGCCAGAGGGTCATGAACTCAAGAAAGGTTTTCCTAGACGACCTCCAACACGTATGAATGCCCAAAGTTTGTACGAGCTGAAAATCGTCCACATGGAGTAACATCCAAATGGAATGCAACGATTCTCAGTTTTCTACGAGTTGCCATATTGGAACCACTTATAGATCAACCACTTGTTGGATCCCATGCATATTTTCAAGAACATGGAGAGCGTTTGCTATGGGACCACATCATAGGAAAGAGAGACAGTGTAGGAGCACGAATGGATTTGAAGAAGGTATGCAAGATGGAGGCGCTTTGGCCGTAGTCGAGTACTGATGGTCGCTTGCAACTACCTCGCACTTCTTAGGTTTTTTCCACCAAAGAAGAGCGCATCATGAAGCAAATAGTCAAGTCTATCTGCACTCCGATGGGTATGATGCATTCTCTCAAGTCCGCATTTTCTAAAGACGATGAATTATCATGGCTAAAATCCCATGATTGGCATTAGATATGTCAGGTTTGTACTATGAATGGATTGTAAGTGGCCAGTGTATTTTGCTATTTGGAGTGTAGTCGTTGTTCATAATGCTTCTTTGTTTGTGACAGTTTGTACTACTAATCATGATGGCATGATGCCTTACTCCATAAATACACGAGGCGATTTAGATGTTGTCCACTTTAGTGCAATGGATCTCACAGAAGGAGATAAAGGCATCCTCTATTGAATCCGTAAGGTGGGGAGCAGTGGGGATGATCTATCTCTTTTAGAAATACATGCATACTAGTATGCCCACGATACAAATCCACGTTCTTGTGCATCTTATAAATGAAGTTGATATTGTTGGACCTGCCCATACGGAATGGATGTTGTTTTTGGAGCACTTCATGAAAACCATGAAAGGCTTTGTACGAGAGCGAGCTCAGCTAGAAGGTAGCATAGTTGAAGGTTGGTTGGTGTCTGAGGCGCTATTGAATATTTCACAATGGCTACCAATGGTGGATTCAGATAACAATATGCTATGGTTGCTGAAAGACAATGATAGACTGACCAGAGATGTGGTGGTTGGAAACAGGGTAGAAAAAAGAAATGGATGCTGCAATGGAGGAGAAAGTGAATCACTTTTGTATGTTGCACCATGCCTCTATGGAGATGTCGCTCGCTAGGTACCAGCAAGCTAGGAAAGCTCGAGAGAAAACACAATTTGAATTTTGATGTTCTACGCACCATGGACTCATTCAATATCTGGAGGGCATGGAGGAGATGCTACCGTTTATGTCAACGCGATGGTTGTATGGAGCTTTGACCGCAGCGTCTCACGAAGGGGCGGAGGTCTCAACTGAGGAGTGGGAATTCTCGAGAGGATATAGTCCAAAGATGATGACGTGTTTAGGGTTTGTCATATCTATATTTTATATGCGATAACTAATTGAGTGTTTCAATGTACAATACAAAATATATAGTGCGATGTGATCACGCAGATGACATTTCCGCGTGGAGCATATTGACAAAATACGCTCCACAACATATTGTGGTATCATGGCAAGGTTTGAGTAAGAGAGCTAACGACGAGCAATGGATCCAAACACGGTTATAGATGAGATGGAGTATTTTGGGAACTTGCAGAGTATTGTCACGGTGGATTACCATAGCTTCTCCATTATCCTATTCGATGTGCAGTGGTTCAAAGTGGTACTTGAAGGAGCTAGAGTAACAGTTAGACGAGGTCTCGTCTGGATTTCTCGAAATAGATTTTTTTTAAAAAAGGACGGATTTGAGCAACACATTTATGTTACCGGCTCATTGTGAACATGTGTATGAACTCATGTGTTTTTTAATTTTATTAGGACATGATACATGACACAATAGTTAAATCTCTCTTGTACATGATTGTAAACATGTAATTTTCTATCAAAACCCCTGACAACCTCGATTGTAGTACATTATACCTTCAGCTTCCCGAAATGCAATAGTATATAATCAAAGCCATGTTTCGATCATAGATGAGGATAATATACAAATAGAGGGGTCGATATTGCAAGGGGTGGAGGCCACCCAAAGCTTGGAGCATGTAGAGGAGGTAGTATCAGGTAACAATGATGGAAATAAAGAAATCCAAGAATTCTTTGAGAACAAGGTGGACTCATTCTTTTGTGGTGACATGTCTATCGACCTTCTAGTGTATATAGATTTGTGTCAGGAGATTAACATCGGACCAGAGGGTACTTCATACTTGGAGCATCCACCTACTCAATTTATTGATGAATCGCTTATAAGGGTACATAAGATATGCATTTTGTGTAAGATTATTTTTTTAAGATTTATATTACACTACAACAAAAAGACCTCTTAGATGTACTTTTAGACGCGATTTTTGAATATAGAGAAAATTTTACGGGCGCGTCTATCCGCACGTCTATTTGCGTATCTACCGCATCGCGTCTATTATCGCATGTATAAAGGAATTTACATGCAAAAATAGACGCGCGCGCACATACACACATATACATGCGTGAATACGAGCGCATTAAAAAACCAAAATTGTTATTTATTTAATTTATTATATGTGTCTACCAGTGCGTCTATGTGGCAAATTAGACGGGCATATAGACACGCCCATAAATGCGCTTTTACAAGTACTCATAGATGCGAACAAAAAATAAAAAATCTCATTTTATTAAAAATATATTTAATTTAATTTTTAATTTGAATTATCTAGTGCATGTATGAGCACGTGTACTCTACATTTTAGACGCGCTTATAAACGTGCATTTTTTGCAATTTAGACGCGCGGATAGACGCGCAAAACAGAACTGGAAAAAAAAAACCAGAGTGCATGTGGTTTCTATGCAACCATATGCTCCCTGGTTTTTTTTTTCCCTCCCATACATCAAATTGTGCATTTGGGAAAAAGAAAATAAATCTAAAAGCACGAGAATTGAAAATAAAAGTCCATATATTCATTATAGATCAAAAGCATTTACATGGGAAGTTTAAGTGCTTGCGACTTAAAGTGTGGCTGCAAGCAGTAGGCTCAAAGATGGATAATACATATACAAGAAAACAAGGCCATAGAGGAGGTATGGTGCTCCTCTACGAATCTGAAGAAGAAATATATTCGCTAACACCACCATGGCTACTAGTGTCGCTATCCCCCTCCTCGCTATGCTCCACATCCGGGTTCGCCTACACACACAAAAGAACAAGGTTGCTTACGTAAACATGGTGGAGAAAAAGTTAATTAGCTATACTTTTAATAGGAAAGTAAGAGAAACATACCTCCTCTGGCTGTTGAATCCTCATAGCCCGGTTGTATTGGTCCTCAATGATGAGACCCTCCTCATAGAAGTGAAGCCATGTGGCTGTGTGGTTATGGCCTCGATGGTAACCTACCTCTCTAGGAGTAGGTATGCTACCAACGATAGTAGTCTGCAAAACAATTATGATATATACAAACAATTATGAGACACAATGTATTACAATAAATTATATAAAAAATTGAAGGAAATATAAATTTAAAAAAACCAGAAATTAAAATATACTTACAAACTCCACCTCCCACGACTTTCTGCCACCCGATTCGTAATGCAACGATCCCATGGTTTCCATTTGGATACGTGGTGCCTCTACGTGCTAGAGACTCTTCACTTTCTCTGCTGCTTTCTTCTTACCTTTCTTCCACTCTATGCAATGGCACATAGGTGGTTGGCTATAGGCTCCACGCCCCTCCTCCTACCTCCGCAGTGAGTCCCTGGCACGTGTCATGAGGTGGGATCTTTTGTTGTGAAGCAAATCCCTCACTTTTGTGCATCCCCAATCATTCGAGAATCGTTGACCCTCAGGATTTGGGTACCTCCTATGGACTGCCCTTAACACCTCCTACCACAAGCCCCTTTTCTGATTTTTGAAGTAGACGAAAAAATCTTTATACGTCGCATACACGGCGCTCCTCATATACGCCATTACATCCCTTCCTTCATCATCATGGAAGATGCCACCAATATCTATAACTCTATAGTACTGGCGTACAGGCTCCTCTACATGATCTACTGATGAGGGTGATTGCTCGCCACCTCCTAGGCAACCCCCACAGAAGCCTCATCCTCCCCCTCGACTCTCCCTCCTCCCTCTCTGTTGACTACCCTCTGCCTCACTGGATGCACGTGCCAATATTCGAGCCATTCTCATGTGGACCATGCATGTATAGGTGCTTCACCTGGAGTACCTACAATTGGAGTCTGGGAAGTAGTGCCAGGAAAAGACGTTATAGGCATTCCAGACATAACACTGAACACCTCATCTGCTGTGGAAGAGCGGCCAAGGTGTCTGGTCATCTCTCCCATGAAGTCTTCCCTACTAGGAAAACCTCCAAAAAATGCATTGACCCCCTTGCCAAACAAGGCCAATGTATCATTTATGCAATCCAAATCCGGGTCATTGCTAGATGAACCAGGATGCGACATCTGCAAAAAAAACACAGGAAAAAGACAAATTTATTTGTATACAAAAAAACATACATTACCTTCATCCACACCTAAACATTTTCAAAGAGCCATAATCCTTGATCCAATCCAACATTAATTATGAAAAATCATTCAGTGAGCCTAGAATCATTATGTAAGTGAAGGTTTTTTATACTCACACATAGAAAAAATACATGGATTCTCATGGCACTTGAAAGTGCTAATAATCTAGCTTTCTAATGCTTCTCATAAACAAGAAAAATGATAAACACAAATATGGGATTGATCACATTCATCATTGCAAAAATATATTGTTTAGGCAATGAAAATTGTGTTTTATCAGAGCTGGCGCTAGCGTGAGTATCACCGCGTCTAAATTTCAGGATAGACACGCTCTCAAACACGTTCCTAACGTCAACCCTCTGTCTAGAGCGCGTCTATATCCGCATCTGAGATGCAGTATAGACGCGCTATTAGATGCGGTGTCTAGGTCAATGCTTCTATCGCGCGCGTGTATCATCGCGTGTAGGCCGCAGAGTACACGTGCCTTGAGATGGGGCCTCAGAGGCAATGAGAGAAAACATTTTTGCACGTCTATCCTTGCATCTACACTGAAATGTAGACGCGCTGGCAGACGCGCTCAGTCTGCTGATTTCAGTCCGACCGAACACCATTCATGATTTACAAAATGCAATACTTAATGGAATCAGAAGTACTAATACACAAATCCTAATGCACAGAGAGATAGAGATAGAGAGAGAGAGAGAGAGAGACAGGACTCACCTTGGGTATTTGGTGTGGCGGGTGGTGGCGCTTCTTCCTTCTCCTTCTTCCTCTCCTTGGTAAGTTACTCTCCCTTGATGCTTGCTTGCTATTTTTGCGTCCTCTTGTTCTCCTCTCTCTTGTTCTCTCTTTTTTCCTCTCCTTGGCTTTCCTTTTTCACTTCTTGTGTGTTTGAAATAAAATAAGAGGTGAGTCATGAGGAGGTGAGGCATGAAGAGACTAGGTGATGCATGAAGAGTCTGCATGTCGGCTAAGCTCGAGCTTCAGAACTGCAAAAAATGCAAGAAAGGACTGGTGCAGTTTCAAAAGAAATGATTTAAGTTTGTTTTGAATTTTGATGTGTGTATCTATTTTAGCGTGTATACGCGCGTCTACGTTTACGTAAATGCACTCATAGACGCGAACATAGACGCGCAAATAGACTCTGATTTAGATGCGTAAGTAACTGCAGATATAGACATGCATTTAGGTTTTATCATAATTTTTTGTTTTTAAGATAAGTTTTGATAGTGAATTCCTATCATAAGTTTTAATGTATTTATGATGAGTTTTGTGTATTTAAAATTGAAATCTTAGAATAATTAATACGCCAGCTTGAAGTTTTTGATGAATGAAAAACATTTTGATGTTGTCATGAATTAGGTTTAATCATTGTAACGTGTCCCATAGTATCATCCAGGACACGTCTTAGCAGTCCATCGGAAAGGATGTCTAGAAAGCTCCGCCTGGCACTCCCATGGAATATTACGGGTTTTGGGATCTAGTTCTTCCCGCGTCTGCCACGTAGCGGAAGTATCCTGGCCGTTTCCACTTAGGATCGACCGGAATTAGGGTTTTCCTAATGGGTCACTAGCTAACAGCAACTAGCGTCAAACCCGAGCGAACTACTTTACGCAGAAACACCAGGTCCGAAGCGGATTCAGGCTACACTTGGTTCAAGGAGAATGGGAAATGAGAGGGATGCAAAGCTCAACCTCTCTGCCATAAGGCATAGTCCCATTCCGTTCCCCTAAAACAGCGTAAATCGGGTAAGACGTAACTCTAGGTCATCGTTCTCGTTATTCTTTTTGATGATGATGATCATTCCGCTGTTCTTCGAGATTTTTGAGAAAAGTTCCCGACTAACCGGGACCACCCAACCGTAGGACGGACCCATGGCCCATCCTCTGCACTTTCCTCGGTTTGTTTTAGTTATGTAATTATCTAACACATTAATTTGACATATAACAATCAGCTTCTTTAATTAATCTTGTTAAGCACTGGTTCCTTCACGTAATCTTATCACGTGAAATATAAAAACAATATCAAGCAAGTTCTTTTAACATCTCATCATTTTATCTTTGAATTACAAGAAGTTCCGCCCCTAGGCTTGTCCATAATTTTCCTGAAGGCTAACCAGTAACCTCCAGGGATCACTATTCCAAGCTTCTGCTCGTCAACTAGTATGCGGGCCTCGAGATTCAATCTGGAGTCACGTTAGCTTCTTGTGCAGGATGCAGAAGGCGAGGGATTTACGGCAGAGCCCCCCCTGGCACCCAAGCGTCCTCGTGCTCCAAGTAAAACTCAACAGAGAGACCTCTCGTGGCAGGTTCGGTCCACGTTCCCGGAGCGGTCAACAACCCCCTTGGTTAGGGTTAGGTAAGTAGCCTCTCCCTTCAGGCCATTAACCTGAAGTATAGGTACTTATTTAATTTGTAATTCATAATTTAAACAGATCCCTAAAATCTCTAGCAAGCACATACATTTCCATTAATCAACCGAGTTGTTTGGCAAACTGCTAAGGAAGTGTTCTTTCCTTTTGAGTGTATCGGCACTCATTCCTAAGATGTCTTGTAAATTGGCAAGATCCTTTACATTCTGGTATAGGGCATATCTTATTAACCCAACTTGGTCAATCCTAAAGTTCCTTAGATATGCTAGTTTCAGGTTTATAACTTTCCTTATTTAGAAGGATATCCAAAAATACGTCCTTTTGCAAGATAACTTGCGTGGGGATCTGCCATCCTTGATGAGGGTTTTTACCCTTTGTCCTTGTGAATCAATCACAAGACTAAATGATTTCGTACTTGCTGCGCAAGTCCTGTGATGGAATAATCCGTTTTAGATCCTTTAAGTTGACGTATGTCGGGCTTAGGGTTTTTTTTTTTTAAAGAACCTTAGAGACAAACCCTAGTTCTTTATCTTTACGAATTTATTGACCCTACAATAAGGAAAGTAGTCAAGTGCTTAGAGTATGAATATTTCTATGTTTAGATTGGTTTGGATATTTTTTTGGAAGGTAATATTAATCGTCTTGTCACAGTTTTGCTATCCTTGTGACAATTTGCTTTTCAGTCAATACAGTTCAAATTAAACTTCCTTTTTCCTTGCAGATGAACTCATGCTAAATAACAAATACTTCCCTTGCTACGATGTGCAATTAGCAATGATAACTTCCTAGTAATTTGAGCAATGAAAGAAACCTTTCATGAATTTAATCATTTACAATGATTCGTTGCGAAAGGAATAAGACTAATGGTGCAAGATATAATTTGTATACCTTTAGAATTTAGCTAAAATATACTACTATAGTAAATGGATAATCTTACTCGTAATTTATAATGCTTGATGCAATTTGAAGGAAACTAAGTTCTATACATTATCATTCATAAGCTAAACTCCTTCGTTACAAATAACTCGAACAAATATATCCTATCCTTAACAATTTCTCTTTGCATGATCGACTTAAAACCGAATTAAAGCCAAGAAGAAAAACCTGGTTTTGGGGTGAGATATCCACATGGATACCGGGAGATGACCCTCCCGCAGCTATGTCTTGGACTTTCTTAGGAGGCATGGCAATTGTAGTCCTTCAGACGTAGAAGAAGCTTTACACTCCTTTTCGGAATTCCACCATCGCTCCCCTGCACTTCAATACTCTTCTTCTCTTTTTCGAGTAGGGGAAAAACCCAAAGTACCAAGGGTATTTTAAAAAAGGCAAGGAATGGCTAAGGGGTTTATCAAAACATGGAGGGGAGCCCAAGGAAAGGGAGCCTAAGTGTACTTTAGAATCCTAAGGGAGGGGTAATAATAGGCACAAGTAGGGCCATTGGAGGGTTTTATGACACAGGGTGAAAGGGGTTTCAAGGAATAAAACACGGGGGGGGGGGGGGGGGAAGGTGATCCTGAAGCCAAGGGATAGGGCTTTTAGGGATTATACATGGGTAAAAAAATGTAATGAGACCCTTAAGTCCTTCCTGCTCTTGAAAGGGGTGACTCCAACGTGAAGGGAAAGGGTATATAATTCTTTAAACACAGGGGGGTAATAAAAAGGGTTTTTGTAAGGCACAAGAAGGGGGTGAAAGGGTTTTTGAAGCCCATAAGAAAGGGCTTAAAGTTTAAATCACAGGGGGGGGGTTTCAAAGCTAGGGGAAAGGGGTTTTAGCATGAGGGTGAAAGGGGACTTAAGGGGTTTTTAAAACCCGGTAGGGGGGGGTTCTAATACCCATGGAAAAGGGGGTTTTTGACGTGGGGGGTGAAAGGGGCTTTAGGGGAATAAAACAGGGGGGGGTGGGGGGGGGTGAAAGGTATAGGAAAGGGGGTTAAAGAGGCCCCCCCTTTGGAAGCTTCCAAGCTCCAGAAGCTCAAGACCTGTGGAGGGGGAGACTAAGATCTCCACGTGGGGGGGGGAAATCGGAGGCCGACACACGGCTGCAATGACCAGGAGGTTGTGGCACGGCAGATGGGAGGCAACACCCTCATGGCATTAATTTGCAGTGCTCTCCCTCAACTCTTCTCCCTCACATTGTGGCGGCAGTGTCCCTACCTCTCCCCTCCTCGCAACGTCCCAGCTCCTCCTCGTACTCCTTCCCCAGGCTCCTTCCTCGTATATTCCCTTCTCTCCTTATGGCGGCAGCGTCATCTTCCTGATCTCCGGCGGCCACCCCCCCCACTTTAGCCTGTGCCCCCTTGATCTTAAATAGGGGAGGGGAGCCCCTGCGTGGCATCACGCATGCCTTCCCCTTCTCTCCAAGCTCCACCAAGGAGCTTAATTACTCCTTCTATTCCCCTCCCCCTCCAGCTCGTCAGTCGGCTCGGGGGATAAGGGGAATAATTTTTTTTTTCATTATCCTTATTTGCGAAAATGTTTTTTTTTTTTAAGAATGTTACATTCTCTCCCCCTTAGAGGAATCGAGATGTCCTTATCTCGAGATAAACTGGGGATATTGATGGATGAGAGTGCCTTCATCTACCTAGGTGGCATCCTCTTCAGGATAATCTTTCCACTGGACGAGGCATTCTCTTAAGGTTCTAGATCTTAACTGTCTCTCCCTCACATCTAAGATCCTATCCGGCCTTAGTTCAAGGACTCCTTGACTAGGTATTACAATTTATTGGTCATCAAGTACATGATTAGGATTGGGTACATATTTTTTCAATAGGCTGATATGGAATACATTGTGAACCTTTAGGTTCTCAGGGAGTTGCAATTTATAAGCATTGGGTCATAGGCATTTGAGGATCTTATACGGCCCACAATACCTTGGACTTAGCTTCTTGCATTCTCGTAGGGATAGAGAACTCATTTTAGGGCGTACCCGAATGAATACCATGTCTCCTTCTTCGAAGACTCTATCTTGACGTTTCAAATCTGCGTATGCCTTTTGTCTATCCTTGGCCGCTTGTATGTCTTGTCTTATTGACCTTATTTGATCATCCATGTCCTCCAACATTTGTCTTGAAGCTTCAACTCTTAGGGTTGGATCAGAAAAGTTTAGGGGACTTCGACAATCATGACCATACAATGCCGGGAAAGGGTTCATTTGAATGCTCAGCTGGTAAGAAGCATTGTAGGCAAATTCAACTAATGGCAAGTATTGAATCCACCTCTTCGGCTCTCGACAGCAGTATGCCCTAAGCATATCCTCAATGATTTGATTTACTCACTCTGTTTAGCCATCTGTTTGGGGATGGTAGGCGGTGCTAAAACAGAGTTGAGTCCCAATGGCTTCAAAGATAGCTCTCCAAAAGTGTGATGTGAAGAGAGAATCTCGATCACTAATGATTCTTTTAGGTAACCCATGTAGTTTGAATATCTCCTTGATAAACAATCTTGCAATGTCGGAGGCTTTATAGTTTGTCTTTACTGGAATCAGGTGTGTAACCTTCGTAAGCATGTCAACCACAATCATAATGGAATTGTATCCTCCTTGGACTTGGGGTAAGCCCACAACAAAATCCATACTGATGGATTCCCATTTCATTTGGGGAATGTCAAGCGGTTGCAGTTTCCCTGGCATCATGACATGTTCAGCCTTGATACGTTGGCAAGACAAACATTCAGTGACATACTTGAGAACGTCACCTTTAAGCCTCTCCCAATGGTAGCTCTTCCTAACTGCATTAAGAGTTTTTGCATAGCCAGGATGTCCTGCGAAAGGAGAATCATGAGCTTCCCATAATATCTTCTACTTAAGTGACTGGCTTGCTGGTATACACAGCCTTGTTCTGTAGTAGACAAGTCCTTTATCAATGGAAAATTCCTGATACTTAGCTTGAAATTTCTGATTCTGCTCCTTGGTAGATATTTCCTTTATCATTGTTTGGTAGGCCAAATCATGGTATGATTCCTCTTTAGCTAGTTCAAGTATAGGGTTGTTTGGCATAGATACCTTTGTAGCCAGAGATCTAGCCGTTGATGGATTCTGCAAGATTAGGGAATTTAGGAATGCCTTGCGACTGAGTGCATCGGCAACTACATTCTCTTTCCCTGGTCGGTACTTGATTTCAAAATCATATTCCTCTAATACTTCGATCCACCGACGTTGCCTCATGTTGAGCTCGTTCTGGGTAAAAATCCATTTGAGACTCTTATGATCGGTTACTAGAGTAAACTTGTTACCCAACAGGTAGTGTCTCCAAAGCTTTAGAGCATGGATGACAACTAATAATTCCACATCATGCGTGGCATAATTCTTTTCATGACTCTTCAATTTTCTTGAAGAGTATGCTACTGGATGACCTTCCTGCATAAGTACACACCCCAAGGCAAGAATGCTGGCATTAGTTACTACCTCGAACTCCTTATTGAGGTCAGGAAGTTTTAGAATAGGTGCTGATACCAAACTTTTCTTCAATTTGTCGAAGCTATTTTGTTCGGGAGTTGACCATGTAATAGAAGTCTGCTTCTTTAGTAAGTCTGTAAGAGGTGCTGCAATCAAAGCATAGTTTTTGATAAAGACCCTATACCATCCTGTCAAGTCAAGAAAGCTACGTATTTCTTTGATGGATACTGGTATTGGCCATTCAAGCACATCTCTGCTGGGTCTACTGATATTCCTTCTGATGATACTATGAATCCCAGATATTCAATCTGACGCTTGAAGAATGCACACTTCTTCATTTTTGCATACAGCTTATGGAACCTCATTGTCTCAAGGACAATCCGAAGTTGAGGTTCATGATCTTCTTCCTGTTTAGAATAGACTAAAGTGTCATCGAAGAAGACAAGCACGAAATCATCAAGATATGGTCTAAAAATATCCTGCATCAATCTATTGAAGGTGGCAGGTGCATTTGTAAGCCCGAATGACATAACCAAGAACTCAAAGTGCCCATATCTTGTATTGAAGGCCGTCTTTGGAATATCTTCTTCCTTGATCCTTATCTGGTAATAACCTAACCTGAGATCAATCTTGGAGAAGATCTTTGCACCTTGAAGACGATCGAGAAGCTCATCATTTCTAGGAATAGGATACTTGTTCTTGAGTGTTGATTGATTCAACCCTTGGTAATCAATACATAGTTGAAGTGTCCCATCTTTCTTTTTCTGGAATAATACTGGAGCTCCCCACGGTGAGTTGCTAGGCCTGATCCAACAGTTGCTTGAGCTGTTCCTTCAACTCGATTGCTTCTGGTATGGACATTCTATAAGGTCTCTTTGCAATTGGTGCAGCTCCAGGCACTAGCCTAATCTCATGATCTACTTCTCTTGGAGGCAGAAGTTCAATCAATTCCTCAGGGAATACGTCAACGTATTCCTTTAGCCAAGAAGGTCCTTCACGAGACTCTTGATTTTGATCTAACTTGTTGAGTTTGATCAGGTAAACGAGTAATCCTTTTCTGACTCCTTTTATGATCTGAGATACTTTGGCTAATTAGATTCTTGGCACTCCTGCCTCACCTTGAGTTGTAATAAATTCCCTTTCAGCGTTTCGAAAGGAAACTTGACCCTTTCCACAATGAATGTGGGCGTCGTTAGGCTTAAGTCCATCCCGAGTAGACACTCATGGATACCTAAATTCATGACTCTGAATTTGACTAAAGTCTTCTTTCTTCCCAGAAAGAATTCCACCTTAGCAGTTTGCGTAGTACAAGTTACCTCACGACCGTTTTCCAATTCCACAAGCAGGGTAGGTGCTTCTACTGTGGCTATTCCTAATCTTTTTGCACATGTTAGTGAGATAAAGGAATGTGTACTGCCACAATAAATCAAGGTTTTGGAACCTTTACCTTGATAGTCCGATGGTGTTTGAATCATTGAGAACTGGCGATTCGGCCCTTTCTTGTGTAAAGCGGCATGGACTGTCGCTCTTTCGAATTCTGCTTCCTTAGTTGGATCTTTCTCTTCTTCTTCTTCGCATCTTTGCCTATTGGCAATGCAGGCAGTTCTTCCTCTTCCACGGGTGGTGGCTCCTTGACCGCGGCCTGCACCTTGGAAAGGCGTTTGACGATGTCCCCCGCTGAGCTTGGGACATTGCCTCTTGAAGTGACCGGGTTCGTTGTAGTGGAAACATCAGATGTTTCGGCCATTACTTTGAGTAGGAACAAAGTTGTTGACGTTTTTGTCCTTGCTTTCTTTCTTTGTCCCTGATTGTGACCTTGAACTCTCTTCACTTGAGGTCTGAATGCTCCTTTGTTCGGGTCACAATAGGACCAAGTTTTGTTACTCCTTGGTCTAGCTTGCACCTCTTGAATTATAGGCACCGCTCGAATGAGTGCATCCTGAAGATCTGATGGACACATAGATTCAAGACGGGTATTTACGGGTGGATTTAAGCCCATGCAAAATTTGGACACCTGCTGCGTCATGTCCATCTGTGGCGCATACTTTAAAAGTGAGACGAATTTATAGTATGCGTCAAGAGTGAGTCCTAGCTATTTTAGCTCGTAGAACTCATTCATTTTCTGTGTACGATATGCAGGTGGCAAATATCTCCCCTGCACGGCTTTCTTTAACTTCTCCCAGGTAATGGACCCCTCTAAAGTCCCTTGATCCCTCCACCATTGTTTCCACCAAAGTCTGGCTTCACCGGTGAGTTTTAACTTGGCGAGCATGGATTGATTGGTAGGTGCAGTACCTGCTGCTTCAAAGTAATCCTCCATAGATTCAATCCAAATTTCAGCATCAAACTGGATGAATCTTCCTCTCCCGTCAAATTCAGGTGGCTTTATCTACTTGAGGAGGAACTTCTTCTCCTCGGTCACAGCAGGTTTTGATGTAGGGGGCGAATTTGGAACCTGTACCTGGGGTTGTGCCTGGATAAAATTTTTCTTAACGTTATTATATGATAATTGGTGTCAGCTTATCTTTAGTTCAGCTATCTCGTAAATAATGAAGCTAATTAACTTTTTAACAACTCTGATGCACAGCCAGATATTGATAAAAGAAATCTTTATTTATATTTACATGGGCGTAACCTTATACAACGTCTCGTGTGATGATAATCCAATCATTACATTCCGTTTGGGGAGAACAACATTGTATTACATTTGTCTACAGGGACTGTGTAATAGTAGGGTTTTGGGTCATGGATCTTTAGGAATCCATAATTCATTGGAAGTTCGGGATACCCTTTTCATTGGAATCCATACTTCTCATGGCGGCCCAACACTTTAACCCTGTCGGCTGGGATTACACGGGTTACTTCCTCATATACATATGAGTTCATTTCAACCCTTCGACCTTGAATATGTAAAGTCGAATTTACGTGAGCTTTCACAAAAATGAACAGCTTCACGACTTTCAAGTCTTCCAACCACTTGATCCTCTTTAGGTTGGTCTGTAGATAAGTGAATCGGTGGGCAGCTATGTAGTAGATTCCTGAAGACCCCATCCATCTTCGTTCAATGTATAAAGGTGATGGATTATAAATCTGCTCCAGGATGTTCATCATCCCAATTCTTTGTCTATAAAGCGGAGAATGCATTGCAGTCATAAACATGACCCGAAACACCAAAAACTTGTTCCACGCTTCATAGTTCTGCAAGACAGCATTGAAGATGAGGAAATGTTTGGACAACAACAATTTCTTTATTTCATTTTATTGAGATCTCATAAAAACAATTCCGTTGTTGGTCGGCTCTGATACCAACTATAACGTGTCCCATAGTATCATCCAGGACACGTCTTAGCAGTCCATCGGAAAGGATGTCTAGAAAGCTCCGCCCGGCACTCCCATGGAATGTTACGGGTTTTGGGATCTAGTTCTTCCCACGTCTGCCACGTAGCGGAAGTATCCTGGCTGTTCCCACTTAGGATCGACCAGAATTAGGGTTTTCCTAATGGGTCACTAGCTAACAGCAACTAGCCTCAGACCCAAGCGAACTACTTTACGCAGAAACGCCAGGTCCGAAGCGGATTCACGCTGCACTTGGTTCAAGGGGAATGGGAAACGAGAGGGATGCAAAGCTCAACCTCTCAGCCATAAGGCATAGTCCCATTCCGTTCCCCTAAAACAGCGTAAATCGGGTAAGACGTAACTCTAGGTCATCGTTCTCATTATTCTTTTTGATGATGATGATCATTCTACTGTTCTTCGAGATTTTTTAGAAAATTTCTCGGCTAACCGGGACCACCCAACTGTAGGACGGACCCATGGCCCATCCTCCACACTTTCCTCAGTTTGCTTTAGTTATGTAATTATCTAACACATTAATTTGACATATAACAATCAGCTTCTTTAATTAATCTTGTTAAGCACTGGTTCCTTCACGTAATCTTATCACGTGAAATATATAAACAATATCAAGCAAGTTCTTTTAACATCTCATCATTTGATCTTTGAATTACAAGAAGTTCCGCCCCTAGGCTTGTCCATAATCTACCCGAAGGCTAACCAGTAACCTCCAGGGATCACTATTCCAAGCTTCGGCCCGTCAACTAGTATGCGGGCCTCGAGATCCAATCCCGAGTCACGTTAGCCTCTTGTGCAGGACCCGGAAGGTGAGGGATTTACGGCAGAGCCCCCCCTGGCACCCAAGCGTCCTCTTGCTCCAAGTAAAACTCAACGGAGAGACCTCTCACGGCGGGTTCGGTCCATGTTCCCGGCGCGGTCAACAATCCCCTTGGTTAGGGTTAGGCAGGCAGTCGGGGTAACTGAAGCTGCCTCTCCCTTCAGGCCTTTAACCTGAAGTATAGATACTTATTTAATTTATAATTCATAATTTAAACAGAGCCCTAAAATCTCTAGCAAGCACAGACATTTCCATTAATCAACCGAGTTGTTTGGCAAACTGCTAAGGAAGTGTTCTTTCCTTTTGAGTGTATCAACACTCGTTCCCAAGGTGTCTTGTAAATTGGCAAGATCCTTTACATTGCGATGTAGGGCATATCTTATTAACCCAACTTGGTCAACCCTAAAGTTCCTTAGATATGCTAGTTTCAGGTTTACAACTTTCCTTATTTAGAAGGATATCCAAAAATACGTCCTTTTGCAAGATAACTTGCGTGGGGATCTGCCATCCTTGATGAGGGTTTTTACCCTTTCTCCTTGTGAATCAATCACAAGATTAAATGATTTCATACTTGCTACGCAAGTCCTGCGATGGAATAATCCGTTTTAGATCCTTTAAGTTGACGTATGTTGGGCTTAGGGTTTTTTTTTTTAAGAACCTTAGGGACAAACCCTAGTTCTTTATCTTTACGAATTTATTGACCCTACAATAAGGAAAGTAGTCAAGTGCTTAGAGTATGAATATTTCTATGTTTAGATTGGTTTGGATATTTTTTTGGAAGGTAATATTAATCGTCTTGTCACAGTTTTGCTATCCTTGTGACAATTTACTTTTCAATCAATACAGTTCAAATTAAACTTCCTTTTTCCTTGCAGATGAACTCATGCCAAATAACAAATACTTCCCTTGCTACGATGTGCAATTAGCAATGATAACTTCCTAGTAATTTGAGCAATGAAAGAAACCTTTCATGAATTTAATCATTTACAATGATTCGTTGCAAAAGGAATAAAACTAATGGTGCAAGATATAATTTCTATACCTTTAGGATTTAGCTAAAATATACTACTATAGTAAATGGATAATCTTGCTCGTAATTTATAATGCTTGATGCAATTCGAAGGAAACTAAGTTCTATACATTATCATTCATAAGCTAAACTCCTTCGTTACAAATAACTCGAACAAATATACCCTATCCTTAACAATTTCTATTTGTATGATCGACTTAAAACCGAATTAAAGCCAAGAAGAAAAACCTGGTTTTGGGGTGAGATATCCACATGGATACCGGGAGATGATCCTCCCGCAGCCACGTCTTGGACTTTCTTAGGAGGCATCGCAATTGTAGTCCTTCAGACGTAGAAGAAGCTTTACACTCCTTTTCGGAATTCCACCGTCGCTCCCTTGCACTTCAATACTCTTCTTCTCTTTTTCGAGTAGGGAAAAAACCCAAAGTACCAAGGGTATTTTGAAAAGGCAAGGAATGGCTAAGGGGTTTGTAAAAGCACGGAGGGGATCCCAAGGAAAGGGAGCCTAAGTGAACTTTAAAATCCTAAGGGAGGGGTAATAATAGGCACAAGTAGGGCTATTGGAGGGTTTTATGACATGGGGTGAAAGGGGTTTCAAGGAATAAAACACGAGGGGGGGGGGTGATCCTGAAGCCAAGGGATAGGGCTTTTTGGGATTATACATGGGTAAAAAAATGTAATGAGACCCTTAAGTCCTTCCTGCTCTTGAAAGGGGTGACTCCAACGTGAAGGGAAAGGGTATATAATGCTTTAAACACGGGGGGTAATAAAAAGGGTTTTTGTAAGGCACAAGAAGGGGGTGAAAGGGTTTTTGAAGCCCGTAAGAAAGAGCTTAAAGTTTAAATCACAGGGGGGGGGTTTGAAGCTAGGGGAAAGGGGTTTTAGCATGAGGGTGAAAGGGGACTTAAGGGGTTTTTTAAAACCCGGCAGGGGGGGTTCTAATACCCATGGAAAAGGGGGTTTTTGACATGGGGGTGAAAGGGGCTTTAGGGGAATAAAACACGGGGGGGGGGGGGGAGGGTGAAAGGTATAGGAAAGGGGGTTAAAGAGGCCCCCCATTTGGAAGCTTCCAAGCTCCAGAAGCTCAAGACCCGTGGAGGGGGAGACTAAGATCTCCACGTGGGGGGGAAATTGGAGGCCGACACACAGCTGCGACGACCAGGAGGTTGTGGCATAGTAGATGGGAGGCAACGCCCTCCTGGCGTTAATTTGCAGCGCTCTCCCTCACACTGCGGCGGCAGCGTCTCTACCTCTCCCCTCCTCACAACGTCCCAGCTCCTCCTCGTACTCCTTCCCCAGGCTCCTTCCTCGTATATTCCCTTCTCTCCTTATGGCGGCAACGTCATCTTCCTGATCTCTGGCGGCCACCCCCCCACTTTAGCCTGCGCCCCCTTGATCTTAAATAGGGGAGGGGAGCCCCTATGTGGCATCACGCATGCCTTCCCCTTCTCTCCAAGCTCCACCAAGGAGCTTAATTACTCCTTCTATTCCCCTCCCCCTCCAACTCGTTAGTCGGCTGGGGGGATAAGGGGAATAATTTTTTTTTTTCATTATCCTTATTTGCGATTTTTTTTTTTTAAATTTAGAATATTACAATCATGTCGTCGTCATCACCTAGTGCGGTGCATGCTGATGAGTCAACGAGCACATCCTCAAGTGATGATGAAACATTACGTCTTCAAAATTGAGATGCATGGCTACAATGAAAAATTAAATGCATGTGTGATCATTGTTGAGGGTGTATTTTTCGAGCACATCGAATTGCAATGTCACACCTCAGCTTGTATGGAGAATGGGACTGAGAAAAATCACCAGTATTCATTGTTTTTTTTAACACTAAGATTGTTAGTCAATGTTACTCAATATATATCAACGTACATGAAACTCCCTTTTGTGGTTGAGCACGATGCAGTGCCACATCCTCAGATGCTCCCTCCCAGGCGTCGAGAGGTTGCAAAACGTCGACGCGAGGAGGTAGAGTCTTCAAGAAGAGTGGAGATTGACGACCATGATAGTAGCCCTCATGAAATGTCCCATCAAGTCGTAGAGGATGAGATTTTGGACAACATGGTACACTATCTATTTCGCAACTGGTTAAGGGAGAAGGTCACTCTACGAAGCTAGATGATCCACTATACTTAGCATCATCTACTCCGTTGTATGAAGGTTGTACGTACCATGCTCTTCGTGCATCCCTCGAGATACTTAACTTGCAAACAATTAATGGATGGAGTAATGACAGTTTGGATGCGTTATTGTAATATATCAAACAGAATATTGCAAATTTTTTTATTTTCCCTCCCGACTGTCATGCTGTAAGGGGAGGGAAATAGAATGGAGGGCTAAGCTCCTTGGTGGAGCTCGGTGCCTTCCACTGCCATGCACATTGACACATAAGGAGGGGGAGGATTCCCCTCCCTCCCCTATTTAAGAGAGGGGTTGGTGCCTCCATGAAGGGGGGGATTGGACGCTAAATGCCGTCTGAATGCCAAGAGTGAGGGAGAGCTTGATGACCTCATACACACACACGACCGTCGCCTGCAGTTGCTAGGTGAGGGAGGGAAAATTTCCACCTGAGTTCTGCCATGGGATTGTGAGAGAGACGTTGATCGCCGCCATTTGTGTCTGCTGGCCGCCCTCCTTTGAACTGCCGCCACGTAACGAAGCTCTTTGGAAGTTTCTCTTAGAAGCTTCTAAGGGGCTTTAATTAGTCCCCTTCCCAAGCGACTTAAATATCACCCCCCCCCCCCCCCCCCCTTCTCCATGGATATTAGTGTTTCTTTTTTTTCTTTTCCCTTGGGCCTCCAAAAAGGTCCCCTCATATGTGCTCTATAAGCCCTTTTCCCCCTTTTCACCCTTGAGTTGCCTTTCATCTTTTT
Source organism: Lygodium microphyllum (assembly GCF_053477565.2). Lineage (NCBI taxonomy): Eukaryota > Viridiplantae > Streptophyta > Polypodiopsida > Schizaeales > Lygodiaceae > Lygodium > Lygodium microphyllum. The sequence goes on from NW_028229516.1 coordinate 1,021,778, forward strand.
CCCCCTGGGTTTTAAAACCCCTAAGTCCTTTTCACCCCTATGTCCTAAAATCCCTTCAAGATCCCCCTTCCTATACCTTTCACTCCCGTGTCCAAAGATCTCCTAAGGCCCCCTTCATATGCCTTTGGAAACATACACACAACCCCCGTGTTTTAAGGCCCTCATCCCATGGGTATTGGAACCTCGTAATTTAAACCTTTCTTCCCCCGTATTTAACCCTTAAGCCCCTTTCCTTTGGGCTTGTTACTTTCTCCCCCCCCCCCCACCCGAGTATAAACCCCTATAGGGTTTTTTTTTCCGTGGGCTTTGTAAGCCTTTCCCTCCCAAAAGAATTAAGGCCTTAAAGGTCTTATTACCCCCTCCTCATGGTTAAACCCTTAACGGTTCCTTGCCTTTCCAAAATACCCTTGGGACTTGGTTTTTTTCCCTACTTGAAAAAGAGAAGAAGAGTATTGACGTGTAAGGGAGCGACGGTGGAATTCTGAAAAGGAGTGTAAAGATGCTTCCATGTTCGAAGGACTACAACTACGATGCCTCATAAGAAAGTCCAAGGAGTAGCTGCGGGAGGGTCATCTCCCGGTATCCATGTGGATATCTCACCCCAAACCCAGGTTTTTCCTTCTTAATTTTATATCGGTTTTGATTCAATTGTGCAAGATGAATTGTTAGGGATAAGATATATTTTGTCCTAGTTATTCATGATGAAGGAATTTAATTTAATGCAACATGAAAAATAAATAAAGTATAAACATAGTTTTTCTTCACATAGCATTATGCATTGAAACGAATTATAAGCAATATTATTTACCCACTAAAGTAGTATACTTCGGTTAAGCCTAGAAGGTATAAAATTGCATCTTGCACTATTAACCCCTATTCCTTTTTACAACAAATCATCATGGAAAGTGCAAATCATGAAAGGATTCTTGCGATGCTTAAACTCTAGGAAGTTATCATTGCTAACTACATAACTTAGCAAGGGAAAGATTGCTTATTTAGCATGAGTTTGTTTGCAAAGAAAATGGAAGATTAGTTGGATTTAACCTAACCTCAAATCGATGAAGTATAAGATTGAAAAGTCAATTGACACATAGATAATAAATCATATGAAAGTAATCTTGAAATTACCTTCTAGAGTTAACCAAATTAAAATGCTGTAAAATATTCATTGGGAATGAATTAAAATTCCAAGAAAAGTCTATACCTTAAATACTTGTCTACATTCCCTGAATACAGGGTCAGTAAATTGTAACCGAAAAAAAAGAACTAGGGTTTGTCCCTGAGTTTCTTAAAAGAAAATAATAAAGCTAGGAAACCCTAGGTTTGACAAACGTCCGCTTAAAGAAACTGAAACGGATTGTTTTGTAACTCCATTATCGCATAGTACGATGCAAGACTTGCGCGGCAAGTACGAAGTCATATGATCTTGTGATTGATTCACAAGAAGAAATGTTAAATTCCCGCAACAAGGATGGCGGATCCTTATGCAAGTTATCTTACAAGTGGATGTATACTTTGATATCCTTCTAAGTAAGGAAGGTTAAAAACCAGAAACTGAAGTATCCAATGAATTTTAAGGGTTTGACCAAGTTGGGTTAATAGGGTACGCCCTAATCCAGAATATAAGGGATGTTGCCAAGTTGCAAGACACCCCGGATCGAGTGCTGGATGCATTTGAAAGGAAAGGTTCCTTCCTTAGCAGTTTGCCAACAACAAAATCAATCAATGGAAATGTTTTTGCTTGCTAGATATTTTAGAGCACTGTTTGACTTGTTTGACCAATGAATTACAAAATAAATAAGTATCTATACTTCAGGTTGAAGGAGTGAAGGGAGTGGCAGCTTTAGTTACCCCCGATTGTCTGCCTTACCCTAACCAAGGGGGTTGTTGACCGCGTCGGAAACCTGGACCAAACCCGCCGCGAGAGGTCTCTCCATTCAGCGCTACTTGGAGCAGGAGGACGCTTGGGTGCCAGGGGGGAGTCTGGCCATAAATCCCTCGCCTTCTGGGTCCTGTACAAGAGGCTAACATGACTTGGGATTGGATCTCGAGGCCTGCATACTAGTCTATGGGCGGAAACTTGGAATAGTGATCCCTGTGGATTGCTAGATAGCCTTCGAGCGGATTGTGGATAAGACTACGGGCAAAACTCCTTGTATTTCAAAGATAAATATGATGATATGTTAATAAAGAACTTGTCTGATATTGTTTTTCTATGCCACATGATAAGATTACATGAAGGAACCAGCGCTTAATGGATTAATTAAAGAAGCTCGTTGTTACATGTCCAACTAATATATTAGATAATTACATAACTAAAACAAACCAAGGAAAGTACGGAGGATGGACCATGGGTTCGTCCTACGGTTGGGTAGTCCCGGTTGGCTGGGAACTTTTCTCAAATCACGAGGAATAGCAGGATGATCGTCAAAAGACACAAATAACAAAATCATTGACCTAGAGTTATGTCTTAACCCAATTTACGCTGTTTTAGGGGAACGGAATGGGACTATGCCTTATGGCAAAGAGGTTGAGCTTTGCATCCCTCTCGTTTCCCATTCTCCTTGAACCAAGTGCAGTGTGTGAATCCGCTCGGACCTGGCGCTTCTGCGTAAAGTAGTTCGCTTGGGTCCGACGTTAGTTGCTGTTAGGAAATGACCAATCAGGAAAACCCTAATTCAGGTTGATCCTAAGTGGGAATGGTCGGAACACTTCCGCTACGTGGCAGACACAAAAAGCCCTAGATTGCAAATCCCATAACATTCCGTGGGAGTGTCAGGCGGAGCTTTCTAGAAATCCTTTCTAATGGACTGCTAAGATGTGTCCTTGATGATACTAGTGGACACGTTACAGTTTGTATCAGAGCTGACCAACAACGGAATATTTTTTATGATATTATAATATAATGAAGCAAAGAAAATAATGTTGTCCAAACATTTCCTTACCTTCAATGCTGTCTTGTAAAATTGCGAAGCGTAGAACAAGTTCTTGGTATTTCGAATCATGTTTATGATTGCAATGCATTCTCCGCTTTATAGACAAAGAATTGGGATGATGAACATCCTGGAGCAGATCTATAATCCATCACCTTTGTACATGGAACGAAGATGGACGGGTGCTTCAGGAATCTACTATATAGCCGCCCACTAGTTTGCTTATCTACAGACCAACCTAGAGAGGAATAAGTGGTTGGAAGACCTGAAGGTCGTGAAGCTATTCGTTTTTGTGGAAGCTCACGTAAATTCGACTTTACATATTTGAGATCGGAGGGTTGAGATGAACTCATACGTGTATGAGGAAGTAAGCCGTGTAATTCCCGCTGACAGGATTAAAGTGTTGGGCCGCCATGAGATGTATGGATTTCAATGGAAAGGATATCCTGAACTTCCAATGACTTATCGATTCCTAAAGATCCATGACCCAAAACCTTACTATTACACAGTTCTTGTAGATAAATGTAATACAACGTTGTTCTCCCCAAACTAAATGTAATGATTGTCTTATCATCGCATGAAACATTGTATTCAAAAGGGCTATGCCCATATAAATACAAATAAAGACTTCTTTTTATCAACGTCTGGCTGTGCATAAGAGTTCATAAAAAGTTAAGTAGCTACATTGTTTACGAGATAGCTGAATTCAAGATGTAATATAAGCTAAGGACAATTATCGTATAATAACGTTAAGAAAACCTTTATTCAGGCACAACACCAGGCACAGGTTCCTAATTCGCCTCCTACATCAAGTACTGCTGTGATCTAGGAGAAGTTCCTTCATAAGCAGATTAAGCCACCCGAATTTGATGGGAGAGGCAGATTCGTCCAAGATGATGCTGAAATTTGGATTGAATCCATGGAGGATTACTTCGAAGCAGCCGGTACTACACCCACCAATCAGGCTATGCTTGCCAAGTTAAAACTTACCGGCGAAGCCAGACTTTGGTGGAAGCAATGGTGCAGGGATCAAGGGATCGATTACCTGGGAGAAGCTGAAGAAAGTTGTGCAGGGAAGATACTTACCACCTGCATATTGCACGCAGAAAATGAATGAGTTCTACGAGCTAAAATAGGTAGGACTCACTCTTGACACATCATACTCTAAATTCATCTCACTTTTAAAGTATGCACCATGGATGGACATGACACAACAGGTGTCCAAATTTTGTGCGGGTTTAAATCCACCGGTAAATACCCATCTCGAATCTATGCGTCCATCAGATCTTTAGGATACACTCATTTGAGCGGCGCCTATAATTCAGGAGGTCCAAGCTAGACCAAGGGGTAACAAAACTTGGTCTTACAATGACCCCAACAGAGGAGCATTCAGACCTTAAATTAAGAGAGTTCAAGGTCATAATCAGGGACAAAGAAAGAAAACAAGGACGAATAACATCAACAACTTTGTTCCTACTCAAAGTAATGGCCGAAACCTTCGTTGTTTCCACTGCAACGAACCCCGTCACTTCAAAAGGCAATGTCCCAAGCTTGGTGGAGGACATTGCCAAGCGTCTTTCCAAGGAATAGGTCGTGGTCAAGGAGCCGCTACCCGAGGAAGAGGAAGAACTACCTCCATTGCCAATAGGCAAATGTGCGAAGAAGGAGAAGAAGAAGATCGGACCATGGAACAGAATTTGAAAGAGCGACACTCCATGCCGCTTTACACAAGAAAGGGCCGAATCACCAGTTCTTGGTGATTCAGACACCGTCAGACTATCAAGGTAAAGGTTTCAAAACCTTGATTGATTGTGCCAATACACATTCCTTTATCTCACCAGCATGTGCAAAAAGATTAGAAATAACCACAGTAGAAGCACCTACCCTGCTTATGGAATTGGCAAATGGTCGTGAGGTTACTTGTACCAGGCAAACTGCTAAGGTGGAATTCTTTCTGGGAGGAAAGAAGACTTCGGTTAAGTTCAGAGTCATGAATTTAGGTATCCATGAGTGTCTAGTCAGAATGGATTGGCTTAAGCCTAATGACACCCACATTCACTGTGAAAAGGGTCAAGTTTCCTTTCGAAACTCTAAAAGGGAATTAGTCACAACTCAAGGTGAGGCTAGAGTGCCGAGAATCCAATTGGCCAAAGTATCTCGGATCATAAAAGGAGTCAGAAAAGGATTACCTATTTACTTGATCAAACTCAATAAATTAGATCAAAAGCAAGAGTCTCATGAAGGACCTTCTTGGCTAAAGGAATACGCAGACATATTCCCTGAAGAGTTTACTGAACTTCCGCCTCAAAGAGAAGTGGATCATGAGATTAGGTTAGTACTTCGAGCTACGCCAATTGCAAAGAGACCTTATAGAATGTCCATAATAGAAGCAATTGAGCTGAAGGAACAACTCAAGCAACTGTTAGATCAGGGCTACATCCGGCCTAGCAATTCACCATGGGGAGCTCCAGTACTATTCCAGAAAAAGAAGGATGGGACACTTCGATAATGTATTGATTACGGAGGGTTGAATCAATCAATAGTCAAGAACAAGTATCCTATTCCTAGAATAGATGAGCTTCTTGATCGTCTTCAGGGTGCGAAGATCTTCTCCAAGATTGATCTCAAGTTAGGTTACTAACAGATAAGGATCAAGGAAAAAGATATCCCAAAAATGGCCTTCAATACAAGATATGGGCACTTTGAGTTCCTAGTTATGTCATTCGGGCTTACGAATGCACTTGCCACCTTCAATAGGTTAATGTAGGATATCTTTAGGCCATATCTTGATGAATTCGTACTTGTCTTCTTCGATGACACTTTAGTCTATTCTAAACAAGAAGAAGATCATGAACCTCAACTTCGGATTGTCCTTGAGACAATGAGGTCACATAAGCTATATGCAAAAATGAAGAAGTGTGCATTCTTTAAGCGTCAGATTGAATATCTAGGATTCATAGTATCAGCAGAAGGAATCTCAGTGGACCCACCGAAGGTCAGAGATGTGCTTGAGTGGCCAATACCAGTATTTTTCAAAGAGATACGTAGCTTTCTTGGATTGATAGGATGGTATAGGGTCTTCATAAAAAACTATGCTTTGATTGCAGCACCTCTGACGGACTTACTGAAGAAGAAAACTTCCATTGCATGGTCAACTCCCGAACAAAATAGCTTCGACAGATTGAAGCAAAGTTTGGTATCAGCACCTATTCTAAAACTACCAGACCTCAATAAGGAGCTCGAGGTAGTAAAACTGATGCTAGCATTCTTGCCCTGGGGTGTGTACTTATGCAGGAAGGTCATCCAGTAGCATACTCTTCAAGGAAATTGAAGAGTCCTAAAAAGAACTATGCTACGCATGATCTGGAATTACTAGCTCTCATCCATGCTCTAAAGCTTTGGAGACACTACTTGTTGGGTCACAAGTTTACTCTAGTAACTTACCATAAGAGTCCCAAATGGATCTTTACCCAGAACGAGATAAACATGAGGAAACATCGATGGATTGAAGTGTTGGAAGAATATGACTTTGAAATTAAGTATTGACCAGGGAAAGAGAATGTAGTTGCCAATGCACTTAGTTGCAAGGCATTCCTAAATTCCCTAATCTTGCACAATCCATCAACGGCCAGATCTCTAGCTACAAAAGTATCTTTGCCAAACAACCCTATACTTGAGTTAGCTTGAGAGGAAGCATGCCATGATTTGGCCTACCAATCAATGCTAAAGGAGATCTCTATCAAGGATCAGAATCAAAATTTGCAAGCTAAGTATCAAGAATTTTCCATTAATAGTGGACTTGTCTACTACAAAATAAGGCTGTGTATACTAGCAAGCCAGTCACTTAAGCAGAAGAGATTGTGGGAAGTTCACGATTCTCCTTTCGCACGACATGCTGGCTATGCTAAAACTCTTAATGCAGTTAGGAAGAGCTACCATTGGGAGAGGCTCAAAGGTGACGTTCTCAAATATGTCACTAAGTGTTTGTCTTGCCAACGTATCAAAGCCGAATATGTCATGGTACCAGGGAAATTACAACCGCTTGACATTCCCCAAATGAAATTGGAATTCATCAGTATGGATTTTGTTGTAGGCCTACCCCAAGTCCAAGGAGGATACAACTCCATCATGGTTGTGGTTGACATGCTTACTAAGGTTGCACACCTTATTCCAGTAAAGACAAACTATAAAGCCTCAGACATTTCAAGATTGTTTATTAAGGAGATATTCAAGCTACATGGTTTACCCAGAAGAATCATTAGTGACCGAGATTCTCTCTTCACATCACACTTCTGGAGAGCTATCTTTGAAGCTATTGGGACTCAACTCTATTTTAGCATCGCCTACCATCCCCAAACGGATGGCCAAACAGAGCGAGTAAATCAAGTCATTGAGGATATGCTTAGGGCATACTACTGTCGAGTGCCGAAGAGGTGGATTCAATACTTGCCTTTGGTTGAATTTGCATACAATGCTTCTTACCAGCAAAGCATTCAGATGACCCCTTTCCAAGCATTGTATAGTCATGACTGTCGAAGTCCCCTAAACTTTTCTGATCCAACCTTAAGGGTTGAAGCTTCAAGACAGATCTTGGAAGACATGGATGATCAAATAAAGTCAATAAGACAGGACATACAAGCAGCCAAGGATAGACAGAAGGCATACGCAGATTTGAAGCGTCAAGAAAGGGTCTTCAAAGAAGGAGACATGGTCTTCATTCGTGTACGCCCTAAAAAGAGTTCTCTATCCTTAGGAGATTGCAAGAAGCTAAGTCCAAGGTATTGTGGGCCGTATAAAATCCTCAAATTCCTAGGACCTAATGCTTATAAAATGCAACTCCCTGAGAACCTAAAAGTTCATAATGTATTCCATATCAGCCTATTGAAAAAGTATGTACCTAATCCTAACCATGTACTTGATGATCAACAAATTGTAATTCCTAGTCAAGGAGTTCTTGAACTAAGGCCTGTCAGGATCTTAGATATTAGGGAGAGATAATTAAGATCTAGAACCTTGAGAGAATGCCTCATCTAGTGGAAAGACTATCTTGAAGAGGATGCCACTTGGGTAGATGAAGGCACACTCAGCCATCAATATCCCCGGTTTATCTTGAGATGAGGACATCTCGATTCCTCTAAGGGGGAGAGAATGTAATATATCAAATGGAATAATGCAATTTTTTTTATTTTCCCTCCCGACTGTCGTGTTGTAAGGGGAGGGAAATAGAATGGAGGACTAAGCTCATTGGTGGAGCTCGGCGCCTTCCACTACCATGCATATTGACACATAAGGAGAAGGAGGATTCCCCTCCTCCCCTATTTAAGAGAGGGGTTTCTGCCTCCAGGAAGGGGGGGAGTCAATGCTAAACACCATCTGAATGGCAAGAGGGAGGGAGAGGTCGAGGACCTCACACACACACACGGCCCCCACCTACAGTTGCTAGGTGAGGGAGGGAAAATTGCCACATGAGTTCTGCCATGGAAGCGTGAGAGAGACGCTAATCGCCGCTATTTGTGTCTGCTACCGCCCTCCGTTGAACTAGCACCACGTAACGAAGCTCTTTGAAAGCTTCTCTTAGAAGCTTCTAAGGGGGCTTTCATAAGCCCCCTTCCCAAGCGACTTAAATATCACCCCCCCTTCTCCATGGATATTAGTGTTTCTTTTTTGCATTTTCCCTTGGGCCTCCAAAAAGGTCCCCTCATATGTGCTCTATAAGCCCTTTCGTCCTTTTACCCCTTTTCACCCCCCCTCCCTCGGGTTTTTTTTTAAATCCTTCTAAGCCCCTTTTACACCCTTGAGTTGCCTTTCATCTTTTCCCCCCTGGATTTTAAAACTCCTAAGTCCTTTTCACCCCCGTGTCCTAAAATCCCTTCAAGATCCCCCTTTCTATACTTTTCACTCCTATGTCCAAAGATCTCCCAAGGCCCCCTTCATATGCCTTTGGAAACACACACACAACCCCTGTGTTTTAAGGCCCTCATCCCATGGGTGTTGGAACCCTGTAATTTAAACCTTTCTTTCCCCATATTTAGCCCTTAAGCCCCTTTCCTTTGGGCTTGTTACTTTCTCCCCCGCAAATATAAACCCCTATAGGGTTTCTTTTTCCGTGGGCTTTGTAATCCTTTCCCTCCCAAAATAATTAAGGCCTTAAAGGTCTTATTGCCCCCTCCTCGTAGTTAAACCCTTAACAGTTCCTTGCCTTTCCAAAATACCCTTGGGACTTGGTTTCTCCCCTACTCGAAAAAGAGAATACGAGTATTGACGTGCAAGGGAGAGCGACGGTGGAATTCTGAAACGAAGTGTAAAGCTGCTTCCATGTTCGAAGGACTACAACTACGATGCCTCCTAAGAAAGTCCAAGGAGTAGCTGTGGGAGGGTCATCTCCCTATATCCATGTGGATATCTGACCCCAAACCCAAGGTTTTCCTTCTGAATTTTATATCGATTTTAATTCAATTGTGCAAGATGAATTGTTAGGGATAAGATTTATTTTGTCCTAGTTATTCACGACAAAGGAATTTAGTTTAATGCAACATGCAAAATAAATAAAGTATAAACATAGTTTTTCTTCACATAGCATTATGCATTGAAACGAATTATGAGCAAGATTATTTACCCACTGAAGTAGTATACTTTGGTTATGCCTAGAAGGTATAAAACTGCATCTTGCACTATTAACCCCTATTCCTTTTTACAACAGATCATCATAGAATGTGCAAATCATGAAAGGATTCTTGCGATGCTTAAACTCTAGGAAGTTATCATTGCTAACTACATAACTTAGCAAGGGAAAGATTACTTATTTAGCATGAGTTTGTTTGCAAAGAAAAGGGAAGATTAGTTGGATTTAACCTAACCTCAAATCGATGAAGTATAAGATTGAAAAGTCAATTGACACGTAGATAACAAATCATACAAAAGTAATCTTGAAATTACCTTCTAGAGTTAACCAAATTAAAATGCTACGAAATATTCATTGGAAATGAATTAAAATTCCAAGAAACTTCTATACCTTAAATACTTGTCTACATTCCCTGAATATAGGGTCAGTAAATTGTAACCAAAAAAAGGGTTTGTCCCTGAGTTTCTTAAAAGAAAATAATAAAGCTAGGAAACCCTAGGTCTGACAAATGTCAGCTTAAAGAAACTGAAACGGATTGTTTCATAACTCCATTATCGCATAGTACGATGCAGGACTTGCGCGGCAAGTACGAAGTCATATGATCTTGTGATTGATTCAAAAGAAGAAATGTTAAATTCCCACAACAAGGATGGCGGATCCTTACGCAAGTTATCTTGCAACAGGATGTATACTTTGATATCCTTCTAAGTAAGGAAGGTTAAAAACCGGAAACTGAAATATCCAATGAAATTTAGGGTTTGACCAAGTTGGGTTAATAGGGTACGCCCTAACCCAGAATATAAGGGATCTTGCCAAGTTGCAAGACACCCTGGATCGAGTGCTAGATGCATTCAAAAGGAAAGGTTCCTTCCTTAGAAGTTTTCCAACAACAAAATCGATCAATGGAAATGTTTGTGCTTGCTAGAGATTTTAAAGCACTGTTGGACTTGTTTGACCAATGAATTACAAAATAAGTAAGTATCTATACTTCAGGTTAAAGTCCTGAAAGGAGTGGCAGCTTCAGCACCCCGGATTGCCTGCCTGACCCTAACCAAGGGGATTGTTGACTGTGCCGGGAATGTGGACCAAACCCACCGCGAGAGGTCTCTCTATTGAGCGCTACTTGGAGCAAGAGGACGCTTGGGTGCTAGGGGGGAGTTTGGCTATAAATCCCTCGCCTTCCAGGTCCTGCATAAGAGGCTAACATGACTCGGGATTGGATCTCGAGGCTCACATACTAGTCTACGGGTGAAAACATGGAATAGTGATCCTTGTGGATTGTTGGATAGCCTTCGCACGGATTGTGGACAAGCCTACGGGAAGAACTCCTTGTATTTCAAAGATAAATATGATGATACGTTAATAAAGAACTTGTCTGATATTGTTTTTCTATGTCACGTGAGAAGATTATGTGAAGGAACCAGTGCTTAACGGATTAATTAAAGAAGCTGGTTGTTACATGTCCAACTAATGTATTAGATAATTACATAACTAAAACAAACCGAGGAAAGTACGGAGGATGAGCCATGGGCCGTCCTATGGTTGGGTGGTCCCGGTTGGCCGGAAACTTTTCTCAAATCACGAGGAACAGCAAGATGATCGTCAAAAGACACGAATAACAAAAGCATTGACCTAGAGTTATGTCTTAACCCGATTTACGATGTTTTAGGGGAACGAAATGGGACTATGCCTTATGTTGGCAGAGAGGTTGAGCTTTGCATCCCTCTCATTTCCCATTCTCCTTGAACCAAGTGCAGCGTGAATCCGCTCGGACCTGGCGTTTCTGGGTAAAGTAGTTCCCTTCCGACGCTAGTTGTTGTTAGGAAATGACCAATTAAGAAAACCCTAATTCAGGTCAATCCTAAGTGGGAACGGCCGGAATACTTCTGCTACGTGGCAGACACAGAAAGCCCTTGATCACAAATCCCGTAACATTCTGTGGGAGTGTCGGGCGGAGCTTTCTAGACATCCTTTCCGATGGACTGCTAAGAGTGTCCTGGATGATACTAGTGGACACGTTACAATTATTGAAGTAGGTATCAATTCAGTTTGGCTTATGAATCATAATATTAATTGTTATATTTTAAAATCAAACAGAAATATATGTTGGTGGTTTTCTAACTCACTTTTAAAAATATATGTAGGTTATTATCACAAATGCTTCCAAAAGGAAACAAATTGCCAACTAAGAGAGAGCAAGCAAGACATTACTTGATATCTCTAGGAGGCCTCGATTATGTCAAGATCCATACATGTGTCAATGATTGTGTCTTATTTCATGGGATTCATGAGTTGGCACAAGAGTGTCCTATTTGTGGCGAATCAAGATACGAAGTGGAGATGAAGTCAATGGATGTGCCTCGTAAGGTTTTGCGACATTTTTGGATTGTTCCACGTATAAAACTTATGTTCAAGTGTAAGTCTATTGGAAAGCTCATGTCATGTCATGGCATGATGAATTGTTTACATAATATATTGTTTGTTTGTTAGGTTCTCTATATTTTTTCATCTTTTGTGCTGGACTGAACTCAAGATCAATCACCTGTTGGACCCCATGCACATATTCAAAAATATTGTATCTACATTATGGGATCACTTGATAGGGGCTTGTGATTCAGTCAATGTAAGGGACGATTTACGTAACATTGGTCATATGAGACGAGCCTAGCCACGCATTGGACCCAGATGAAAGATTGAGCTACCCCATGTACCTTGGATGTTGTCAAAGAACGAGGAAAAAATAGTGAAGGAACAAATATGTAGCTTTCAAACACCCACAAGATGTATGAGATGTCTCAAGGGAGCCTTCATAAAGAAAAAAAAAAGAGATGTGGAGCAACTATCTAGTTTGAAGTCCCACGATTGGCACAAAATGATTCAAGTAAGCGTATCTCTAACCATGAAAATAGTAATTAGTAGAGTAACTATGTGTAAACTTTGGGGTATGATGACTTTTTTCTCAACTAATCGTTTGATCTATGAATATTGTTTACATTCAGTTCATACTTCCTACTAGCATATCCCATTGTGTATCCAAAGATGTACGTGATATCATTTACAAGATGGGAGAGCTTGTGAGGTGTGTATACATTGTATTTTTTCATTATATATCTTTGAATTTCTACAAAAAAATAAACAATTCTCAAATACATCCTGACAGATACGTGAGCTCGAAGGAAATTGATCCAAACACATTACAAGATACTCGAGTATTATTTGTTAAGGTGGTTTGTTTGGTGGAGGAAATTTTTCCTCAATCCATTTTGACTACTCAATTACATTTACTCGTACATTTGATTGATGAGATCGCACTTTGTGGGGCAGTTCATGCAAGGTGGATGTTTTTTCTTGAGCGCTTCATAAAAACCTTGAAAGATTTTGTGAGGCAAAAAGCACGGCCTGAGGGAAGCATGACTGAGGGTTGGTTAGTGCAATCATCCCTTGTTTATATCTCTGAATATCTTGCTGAAGTGGACCCCTCTACACCACGACTATGAAAAGATGATAAAGACTTGAGGATGACCTCTATAATACCTCAACGAAAAGGAATGAGTAAAGTGATAACAAAAGAAGAACTTCGTAAGTTAAATAGTTTTTGTGTGCTCAATAGTGATGTAATGAGCAAATGGGTGACACTATATAATGAAGTTGATGGACCTAAAAACGGGCCGGCACTGGCTCATGCACTAGCCGGACCTCGTCACTATGCGCAAGACAACCCCTCGGCCTCGCGGCCAGGAGCGTCTATCAAAATCTCTGCCTTCCTAAACATTGCGTTTGTAATACGTTGTAGTCCAACTGATCCTAACCCAATATTGCTCCTCAGAGGGAGTCCCTTCCACATAGCCAAAAGGCTCGAATCACATACACATGGGGTTCCTCCTACGGCTGAATGCCGTCAACCCTCTGCGACTCTCCTACACCTTGGGGATTGGCCCCTCGATGCGCCGCTCAACATTTAGACATTTCGCACAAACGTCGCTCAAGGTACCAAATGAGCGTGTCCAGGAATGTACCATTGTCCTTACTTGACTTCCCCTTTATGATCCCACGACTAGCCTACAGCATAGGAACCTCACGCTCTCAACGGTGGGTCAAAGGCCTACAGAAAACAATTGCTATGCGTGTCCAGGAGCTAACTCTGATACTTTTAATTTCCTCTAAATGATCATGCAAAGAGGTGGATGCCTAGTGCTCAAACATTTAAAAACCCAGCAGCGTGCAAGTGCAAAACATCTCTTTCATGCTTTTCTTTCTAACCGCTTTATGCTTCGCTGCAACACCTAGCACCGAAGTGATCTTCGTGCTACTAGGTTTTAATTTTTATCATTATTATTCCGTCCTAAATGCAATACATATAAAATCAGCAAATTATTCCTCATGCTCAGCGGCATTTAACCATTTTTTCCACAACTCTACCCTTCCCCGTTGATAGTGCATCATTGCATTCATTTCTTTTAGGGTTTCCTTGTCATTTTATGTGGAGAAGGAAGGAAACACGCACTAAAACATATAAACAAGGCTGAACTGAAGCATAACTTCATGCCCCAGCCTTGCTATACATCAACAAACATAAATCCTATTTTTCTATATTTTTCGTAGCCCCAAATGTATTTTTCCCCTATTTTTCATGGTTTTTTTTATCATTTTCCCGCCATTTTCTTCATTTTCTTGTATTTTTTAAATTACTGAAAATGAAAACCAGTTTGTGGGCTGTGGCCCTTAGTTCATTTGCAACAAAATTGAAAGATTAGTTGATGTGTATCGACGGTTTTCCCCATTTATATGCCCAAAACCCTTGTTTTTCCCCATTTTTCATGCGTTTTCGGGTTTCTTGACATTATTTCGAGCCATGAAATGCATGTTTTTCATAATTTCTGGTTATAAACAGTAAGAACTCAGAAGAATCAGCAGCATAATCAAATCTTAGTCCATATGAACGGCATTCCATCAATCAAAAGCATAAAACACTAAATTTTCTTTGTAATTTTTTAGTTTACCGCTTAAACGCGTGTTTCGGGTTTCTTTTCCATGGCTGTAGATTTGGAAAACAGCAACACTTCATGTCCAGCAACATCACAAATCACCATTCTCAGCCCGTGGAGCAATCCGGTCCATGCCAGACAAGCCTCCATCATTCTTTCTTCTTCCTTCTTCTCCCCACATGAACTGCCTCTTAGAAGAGAGAGAGGGAAGAGAGAGAAAGACTAGAATCAGAAATTTCAAACCAGGCCATCATTCGACGGGCGAAGGGCGGCGATATGATCAGCATACGGAGTGTAGGCAAGGGCCAATGTCAAATAGGGGGGTTGTTTGCAGGCAGGGATCTCCATTGATCAACAATGGGCGCAATTTTTCGGCGCCATTCCTGATCACGTATTCTTCTTCTCCTCACGATTTTTTTTCATCTCAAATGTCAAGTGGCATCAAATGCCCCAACTCCCCAAAGGTCATGACCACTTGACCAAATTTTGTCCACCTTTTCAAATCTTGACCGATTTCTTGGCCATTTCCCCGTCCGGACTCGGAATCGAGCTCTGAAAAATCCTGGGCGTCCGGCTTAGCATCCTGCATTGGCGAGTAGCTCGTGCCAATCCGCACGACTGTCTGAAAAATTATGAAAAATCACCAAGTGTCGCTCGGGCGCCTTTAAAGCACTTTGACGCTTAAAATCGTCCTAGATCGAGCCGCCGCTTTTGACAGTGAATATTTTTCCCTTGATCTTCATAATTTTTAGCTATTTTTAAGCACTTCCCGTCACCTAAATTCCGCTCTCATTGGCGACCATGGAATAGGGCGACTCAGCCCGTCGAACCCACGAACATATCTGCACATAAACAACCAAAGAAGCATCAAACTGATACAAAACAATTATCATCATAAAACTCAGCACAATGCTCCCCCTACCCCTAGACAGAACCAAGGCATGACATCCACAAGGAGTAGGCCTAGCATCATCTAATAGAAGATCCGAAGTGAGTTACTAACCAGCTGCTCCAACACAGCCAAACAAAAAAAAACTGTCAAAGAGGTTGCCCTAAGTGGTAGTCTGAACTACTGACCAACTAAAGACAACGCAACTAGGAGCTCCTACAAGGCGAGGACTCCTATAGCCTGATCAAAGGAATATTTTCATTCAGTGTATTTCTTCTTTTGGGATTTGTATTGGATGAACATACTTGGGCATGTAAAAAGGAGGGAGCTGAGCGTAGTGACCCAAGGAGAACAGGGCATCGGTCTCAGGACCTGTCTCGGCACCCAAGAACCTACCAAGCCCTCGCAAGGCGACACTTAATCCTTTTCTAACACTCACTTTTATTTTCGCTCCAACCTTCCTGGTTTTGTCATTATTTTTCCAGCAAGAAGCCACCCCGAGGAAGACAAGGTATCGGCCCCGGGTCTGACTCGTCCCCAGGAACCTACCAGGCCTTCGCAAGGCAATGATCAACTGCTTATATATTTTCATTTCTTTTCTTTTCATTGATAGGGGTTAGAACCCCTTTTTACACACCTTCGCATTTATATTCATCTTTTAGGATATTCAGGATTTCTTGACATCATTATTATTATCTTCTAGCAGGCTTCTCTAACTACCTCACTACTAACAAGAACTCCTAGAACGGCTGCCTAGCAGGTTAGCAGGACAGGGCCACTAGGACTTCCTTCTAAAACAGGTCTTTCAATGTCTAACAATGTCTTTACAGGAGGCAATGACTACTCCAACCTCCCTCAAACATACTTAGCCTAAACCTGGGACTTCATGCCTTGGTTGCCGGTTCCCAACAAAAATGTGCCCCCTCGACAAGTACAAATACACATATAACAGGAAAGAAAGGTACTCGTAAAGGAGAAATATCACCTGGAGTGGCCACCAGAAGCTTCCATCGCAGCAAAGGCTCCTCCAGGCTCCACAAAATTCCACAACCCGAAAAACCTGTCCAGCACAACACTAAACAAAAACCCAATTAAACGCACCCGCACTAGACAGGGAAATGGCCCTCTTGGCCTAATGAAATCAGACATGACTTTGCTACAAAACTGAATCGGCCCTCTTGGCCTAATGAAATAAAACAATACTATGCATAACATCCTCCTGGAAACAACCATGATAGACATCAAAGCATACTATTCCTAGGGGAACAAAGGCGCATAGCCCTAAACTAGGTGCATTAAATTATGACCTATCCCTCCTGCGTATATCGCAAGAGGTGTTCGCATCACATGTCGTCGAATCAGTCTGTGGGTCCGAGATAATAAAGGTAGATGAGTCTCGCTTACCCTCTGCATCACCCAAATCAACCATCGTCTGCCAAAGAGGGCATGTTCAGAAAGCATATCCCACAAACGACCAGGTCCTGTCTCACCATCAATAGATATATCGGGACAAGGGCCACAATTAAAGAAGAGGTCCTCTTCATACGCAAGATTAGCCAATGAATCGGCAAACTGATTCCGATTCCGTGGAATCAGCTGAAAAGACACTCTATCGAATTCGTCTAGCAGGGCTATGGCAGTATGATGGTACATACAAAGGATCGGGTTCCGCACCATGTACGTCCCATTGAGTTGATTTGAAACCAACTGAGAGTCCCCTTTTATCAACAACTGGCGGATACCACCCTTCTTTGCAATATTCAAACCCATAATCAGGGCTTTGTATTCTGCCATATTATTGGTAAAATTCGCCCCGAGATAAGCAGCTAACTTCATGACAATGCGTCGTCGGGGGTCGCGGATGACAACTCCTACACTTCCTTTTTTGCATGCACCCCTGGACGCCCCATCAAAGTACAAGGTATACGTCCATAAAGGGTTTACATATCCTGCCATCCTGGACTCTACGCGTAATTATGGTAATCGAAATTCAGCATATTCAACGGGTGGACTGTAGGCTCCATCCCTCCATCATCATTGAATTCGACAGGGATGCTCGTCAAAATTTGTAGGCAGTGATGGCAGAAGACCGTGATTTCCCAAATAAATGTCCCGCCTTCTTGCTCAATCACCTTATATCCTTTGCTCCACCAAATGAGCTTTCCCTGATGATATCTCTGTTCCAAATATGGGTGTTCTAAATAAGGGATCAGACGACCCATCAACCTCTATCACGATTTCCTTGCAGATGTTTGATCGATCTTTCCTAGACCTGCAAGGCAGTCATAGCATTAGTACAATCAGAAGTAATAAGGTTTAATCTTATTAAGATTAACCTTACTTTTAAATTCTATCCCCTCAAGGTCAGCTAACAACACTGTAGATTTATTCTTTCCTATTCTAACGATCTTATAGGGCCCATCCCATTTGGGTTCTAATTTGCCTGGAAATAATTCTCGTCGTGCGTCATAATACAGAACAAGCTATCCTTTCTTGAAGGTGTATTTCTTGGCTTTGAGGTCGTATAGCTTCTTCATTCGGCACTTCGCCACTTCTTGGTGCAATAAGCTCTACAACTTAAGCTCATCTAAATGTGCCAGTGTCGTCAAGCGCTCAAAAAGAGCGTCTTCATCGCTCAAAGAATGATTGATGGCGAACCGAATAGTCGGCAGCTCAATCTCTAAAGGCAAGACACACTCCTCCCCATATACTAACTTGAACGGGGTATGGCCAATAGCTCGTTTGAAAGTTGTATTATAGGCCCACACTACCACGTATAACTTTTTATCCCAATCCCGTTTCTTTTCCGACACAATTTTGGACAGGATGCCTACAAGCTGCTTGTTGGTACTTTCGACTTGCCCATTGGCTTGTGGATTATATGGGGTTGTCTTGTTATGCTTGATGTTCCACAACTCTGTCAAACCTTTGATCACCTTATTCAGGAAATGAGTTCCACGGTCCGACACTAATTCTTTCAGTGGACCAAACCGGCATATTATCTGCTCTAAAAGGAAACTAGCAGTTTCTTTAGCATCATCTTTCCTTGTTGCACGTGCTTCTGACCACTTTGTGAAGTAGTCAGTTGCTACAATGATGTACCGCTTTTGCGTAGTCGATGACGGAGTAATAGGACCCACAAAGTCTATTCCCCACTTCTCAAATGGAAGTATCGCCATAATAGGGGTGAGTGGTCGTTTCCTATTCTCTCGACTATCATGTCGTTGGCAAATATCGCATCACTTAACATACGCAAACGCATCCTGGAAGATGGCAGGCCACCAATAACCTGCTCTTAAAGCCTTTTGTGCTGTAAGCCGTCCAACAAAATGGCCACCGCAAGCAGAATCATGGCACTCTTCCAAAATGAATGGCACCTCGTCAGGCGTCACACATCGGCGATAGATATCATCAACCCCTTGCCGATATAATGTACCTGCGATCAAGGCAAACTTTAACGCTTGCTGCTTAATTTTCCTTTTCTCAGCCTTAGATAATTCGGATCCCGCCTCTCCTGTTGATAAATAATGCGTTATTGCAGCATACCAGGAGGGAATAGATGTCGTATCTATTTTAAATATCATCTCCATGTCACTACCTTCAACCACAGATTCTTTCGGCTCCCCAAAGTCCACTAGACATTCCACGATGCCTTGCAACCTTGGTGGCTTACTCTTGATTTCATAATCAAATTCCTGCAAAGTGATCAACCACTTCGCTAAATGATCAGGCGGCTGTAACTTATTCATCAATAGTCGAAGTCCCTCCGCCTTCGTATAAAGCACGAATTTTTCATAGAGAATGTAATGCCTGAACTTCTTGGTCCCAAAGACCATCGCTAGACACAGCTTCTCCATGTAGGTGTAATTGATTTCGGATACCCCCAGCTTCCGACTAGCAAAAGCAATCGGGTGGTACCACTTCTCTTCCCAAATTTGGGCTAAACAGCAGCTGATACTATACATGGTGGCTGCTGAAAATATATAGAACACCTCACCTCTTTTAGGTGCTTTTAAAACGGGCGCTCTTGCTAGCTCTTGTTTCACATCCTCGAATGCTACCTTACAAGGGTCACCCCATACAAACAAACAGCTAAAGGACAATAAATTTGTAAGCGGCAACGTTCTTTCTGCTAAGGCGTTAATGAATCTACGGTAGTAACCAACCGAAGACAGAAAGCTATGAACTTCTTTCGGAGTGCGTGGTGGACCCATGGCAACTATAACTTTGACCTTCTCGGGGTCTGTCGCAATTCCTACCGAACTGACCACATGGCCCAGCAATAGCCCATAAGGTACTCCAAAAGCACACTTCCGTGGGTTTAGGGCGATGCAAAATTGCCTACAGCGCTCAAAGCATTTTCTCAAAATGATCAACTGCCTTTCTCTCACGGTGGCGGCCCCTAAGTCATCAATAAACACCCTCAACTCTTCAGGGGATATGTCACCGAATGTCTTATCGACTGTTCGTTGCCACGAACCAGGCGCATTGCATAAACCAAAAGCCATCACATGGTAAGCAAAAGTGCCAAATACAGTGATAAAAGTTGTTTTTAACTTGTCCTCTTCTGCAATTGCCATTTGGTTGTATCCTGCGAAGCAATCCATAAACGAATATATCTCCCTACCCGCTAATTGATCCAAAATCTGGTCAATAAATGGCAATGGGTAGTAGTCCTTAACTGTCTGCTTATTCAGCTCCCTAAAGTCTACACATAAACGGATCTGATTATTCTTCTTCTTTCTAATCACAACTGGCGAACACCATTCCGTGTGTGGCACAGGAAAAATCAAACCCGCTTTTCGAAGCTTCTGTAACTCTTCAAACAGCCCGTCCCTCAATTCGAAAGGCATACGCCTTACTTTCTGCCGTATAGGACGACTGCCCTCTTTCAACGGAATTGTATGAACAGCAAGGCTAGGAGGGATGCCTCTCAACTCATCATAACTCCAGGCAAAGATATCACAGAATTCCTAGATCAAGGCCACATAGTCCTCCCTTTCTGCTGTGCTGAGCATAGAGCCTAATTTGATTGGCCGCGAATCATCAAGCGTACCAAGGTCTAGCTCGATAACATCTGCATCTCTTATACGATCTTGGGCCTCTATCGGCTCGTTCAAAGTGATCTGATAGATGTCCCCTGTGGTGGATCCTTCTTTGGACTCATCACTCGATGATGTCTCACTAGCAGATAAATCTTCTAATGTCTCCAATTCTGTAGAAGATAGAGGAGCTCTCTCACTCTGCGGGGACTCAGGATAAGCATCAACCACCACACACTGGGCACCTCTGCCGAATATCAATCGACCGGCAGGTATATCTACTTGGCAGTCCGCTTGCAAGATCCAAGGTCATCCAAGTAATACTTGGTAACTTGGCCGCCCTGCAAAACGAATCACCCTAAAGTCCAACAGGCATTCTACATTTGCAACAGTGACATGGACCTTAGTAATGCAGCCTTCCGGCTGTCTCAAACTGTCATCTGCCATTCTGAGAATTGTGGAAGTATCTTTCTGAATCGCAAGACCCAACCTTTCCATCAGTTCAGAACTCATAATGTTAACAGATGATCCCGTGTCGACAATAGCATAATCTACTAATATCCCATCGACATAGGCTGCAACCCTTGGGCAATGCTTCTCAGCATGCTCGAACCAGTCATCACCAACTCGCGCAATACCCAAAGGTTCTACGATATACCCGGTACGTAGGATCTTTCTAAATTCCTTGCGTACTCCTGGGGAAAGCTTAATAAGCTGCAAAAGGTTCACATCCGGTTTGACTTCGCAAAGAGAGCCCGCCAAATCGAATTCATGATAGTTCGATAGAGCTCGCTTTTCACGCCAAACCATCCGCTCTTTAGGTAGCTGAACTGGCTTTATTGCCTCTTTCTTAACTTTCACCTTCTTCTTTGGTGGTTCCTTATCGGCTTTACTCTCTACGGGCTTCAAAGGTCCCCCTTCTAGGGCAGGATCCAAAACTTGCGTTCCTTTGTCGCCTTGTTTAGGGTTTCCGTCGACAGGCTTATCCTTGTCGGCTTCTCTACCCTTTTGACCTCTTGTAAGAACAGCTCGTAGATTAGAGGTTTCAGCATCATTAACGCGTACAGCCTCAATCAAACTAACCCCACTACCACTTGGTAGCTCCTCCACTGTAGTCTTTGGTCGTTGAAGTATTTGTTTAGGCCCATTTTCTGGCTGGGAATCATTTCCTTGGGCACGATGATTAACAGGCCCTGGTTGCCGACTACCACGCTGGAGAGAACTGATCTTACTCCAGCAAGTAGCTGCTAGATGGCCAGATTTTCCACAAATATCACACTTAACATTTGGGCAATTTCTTGGATAGTGCTGCCCGCCACACCATTTGCAACTAAACCTCGACGGTGCACCCTCCTCCGGGTATCTACTTCCTATCAAATTTTGTTGTTTTTTAAGGAAGTTGACATCAACAACTATTTGTCGATACTGCTCCGTAATCATGTCGGTATAATGCTTCATCATGTCCTTAACCTCGCCAAGAACATTGGAAGAACTCGACTCATAGCCTTAGTCATTACCATGTCGCTCCATCGGCCTAGCAATTCGATTAGGCACAGGTTGTTGAGTCACAGGCATGGTATTAGGATTGACCGCCTGGCCTCCACCATTTGGAGCCATTTTACTGCCCGTCGGCATCGACATGCTAGGGGGAGCTGGTAATAAAGGGACATTCTGCATCATGTTCCCTCTCCCATTAGGATTAGCCATCGCTATCCCTTGGCCACTACTGCCATTGGCTATTGCCATATTGTTTCCCAATACTAAACCCATGTTCGAATTGCCTCGAGAAGCATAGGCTGCTTGTAGTCGGGATTCCACCTCTTGTGCTCGTGTAATGGCAGTATCTATATCCCCCAAGGGAACACTACTCAACTGCAATTGGATATTAAAGTCCAAACCATGTAGGAAATATTGCAATTGGGCAGCTACGGGGATAGGAATAGAGGTGTCCAACTTACGGAAGACCTCTTTTATCTTCTTCGCATAAGCACGAATATCCTCGTGTGGATCTTGGCGGGTCACGTTGAGTACACGCAACCAATATTGCCCACCCCTTTCAGGGGCAAACTCCCTTCGAAAAGCTCCATAAAATGCATCAATGTTCAATATGGTTCCGGCTTCTAAACCATGATACCATATAGCGGCTCTTCCTTTGAGAGTCATGTTGAAGAACATCATTAAATGCCCTTCTTCTTGAATGCGACAGTTAAACATCAGCTTTTGAAACTCCCTAATGTGGAGTTCCGCATCTTCCTCAACTAGCCCATTAAAAATGGGTAGCGGGTAACCTAGAGCCGGCAAATCTGTCGTTCCTGTTGGAATTGCAATAGGCTGCGCCATGACGAGGATTGGATTTGCACTAGGAATAGGGAACGGTGGGGTTACACCTCCCGCAATTGACGTGGACTGGCTTATGGAAGGAAGGGGAGCACTAGAGCTTCCACCTTCTCCTAACTTACTGCTTGGGGTCCTAAGACCACTAGATCCACTCCCTCGTAAGGGTTCAGCACCGCTACACTTAGGGGAATATCTCCTAAAAATTTCAGCACGTCGCCTAGCTCTTTCGTCTCTTTCTTGCTTTTGGATTTCTGCTAGACGATGCTTATCAATAAATAACGGGTCAAGCTCAGTATCCTCTGGCATAAACTACTAGTTGGTCCTTAAACAACCAGGATTCGAGAACCGCCACTTTTAAGCAGCTCCCGGTAGACGCACCACTGATGGACCTAAAAACGGGCCGGCACTGGCTCATGCACTAGCCGGACCTCGTCACTATGCGCAAGACAACCCCTCGGCCTCGCGGCCAGGAGCGTCTATCAAAATCTCTGCCTTCCTAAACATTGCGTTTGTAATACGTTGTAGTCCAACTGATCCTAACCCAATATTGCTCCTCAGAGGGAGTCCCTTCCACATAGCCAAAAGGCTCGAATCACATACACATGGGGTTCCTCCTACGGCTGAATGCCGTCAACCCTCTGCGACTCTCCTACACCTTGGGGATTGGCCCCTCGATGCGCCGCTCAACATTTAGACATTTCGCACAAACGTCGCTCAAGGTACCAAATGAGCGTGTCCAGGAATGTACCATTGTCCTTACTTGACTTCCCCTTTATGATCCCACGACTAGCCTACAGCATAGGAACCTCACGCTCTCAACAGTGGGTCAAAGGCCTACTGAAAACAATTGCTATGCGTGTCCAGGAGCTAACTCTGATACTTTTAATTTCCTCTAAATGATCATGCAAAGAGGTGGATGCCTAGTGCTCAAACATTTAAAAACCCAGCAGCGTGCAAGTGCAAAACATCTCTTTCATGCTTTTCTTTCTAACCGCTTTATGCTTCGCTGCAACAGCTAGCACTGAAGTGATCTTCGTGCTACTAGGTTTTAATTTTTATCATTATTATTCCGTCCTAAATGCAATACATATAAAATCAGCAAATTATTCCTCATGCTCAGCGGCATTTAACCATTTTTTCCACAACTCTACCCTTCCCCGTTGATAGTGCATCATTGCATTCATTTCTTTTAGGGTTTCCTTGTCATTTTATGTGGAGAAGGAAGGAAGCACGCACTAAAACATATAAACAAGGCTGAACTGAAGCATAACTTCATGCCCCAGCCTTGCTATACATCAACAAACATAAATCCTATTTTTCTATATTTTTCGTAGCCCCAAATGTATTTTTTCCCTATTTTTCATGGTTTTTTTTATCATTTTCCCACCATTTTCTTCATTTTCTTGTATTTTTTAAATTACTGAAAATGAAAACCAGTTTGTGGGCTGTGGCCCTTAGTTCATTTGCAACAAAATTGAAAGATTAGTTGATGTGTATCGACGGTTTTCCCCATTTATATGCCCAAAACCCTTGTTTTTCCCCATTTTTCATGCGTTTTCGGGTTTTTTGACGTTATTTCGAGCCATGAAATGCATGTTTTTCATAATTTCTGGTTATAAACAGTAAGAACTCAGAAGAATCAGCAGCATAATCAAATCTTAGTCCATATGAACGGCATTCCATCAATCAAAAGCATAAAACACTAAATTTTCTTTGTAATTTTTTAGTTTACCGCTTAAACGCGTGTTTCGGGTTTCTTTTCCATGGCTGTAGATTTGGAAAACAGCAACACTTCATGTCCAGCAACATCACAAATCACCATTCTCAGCCCGTGGAGCAATCCGGTCCATGCCGGACAAGCCTCCATCATTCTTTCTTCTTCCTTCTTCTCCCCACATGAACTGCCTCTTAGAAGAGAGAGAGGGAGGAGAGAGAAAGACTAGAATCAGAAATTTCAAACCAGGCCATCATTCGAGGGGTGAAGGGCGGCGATATGATCAGCATACGGAGTGTAGGAAAGGGCCAATGTCAAATAGGGGGGTTGTTTGCAGGCAGGGATCTCCATTGATCAACAATGGGCGCAATTTTCGGCGCCATTCCTGATCACGTATTCTTCTTCTCCTCACGATTTTTTTTCATCTCAAATGTCAAGTGGCATCAAATGCCCCAACTCCCCAAAGGTCATGACCACTTGACCAAATTTTGTCCACCTTTTCAAATCTTGACCGATTTCTTGGCCATTTCCCCGTCCGGACTCGGAATCGAGCTCTGAAAAATCCTAGGCGTCCGGCTTAGCATCCCGCATTGGCCAGTAGCTTGTGCCAACCCGCACGACTGTCTGAAAAATTATGAAAAATCACCAAGTGTCGCTCGGGCGCCTTTAAAGCACTTTGACGCTTAAAATCGTCCTAGATCGAGCCGCCGCTTTTGACAGTGAATATTTTTCCCTTGATCTTCATAATTTTTAGCTATTTTTAAGCACTTCCCGTCACCTTAATTCCGCTCTCAGAAGCAAGGGCACGAAGAAAAAGCAAAAGACAAGCATTTTGCACCAGATATGGACGTAATGTCTCATTTTCAGATCGTCTAAATGTGCTCCCACGTCATATTGATATAGATTGGTTACATGAGGAAATGGAGAGAATAGAAAAAGAGGAGGAAATTAATATATCTCAAGAAGAGTGGGAATACGCACGAGGTTGCTTATCAAAGGTGAGACATACTATCAATTAATTTGTTTTTATAAGTTATATTTTATATAAGTAACGGACATGTTTGATCTTTTATCTTTTACTACTAGTGCACATTATTCAATGCTATTTGGTGTAAGGGTAAACATCTTCGAACTCAACGTATAGATGAAAAGAGAAATACCCAAGATTATGGTGTCCTTGCTCACTTCGAGGATGCCAATGGTACCATGGAAGGTTATTGTGTCTTGATCCAAGATATTCTGAAGCTTGACTTTAGACGATTCTTTATATATGTACTGGATGTGAAGTGGTTTAAAGAAGTGGTAACAAATGGTGAGCATTGCACAATTAGACGTCATCCAAGTGGTTTCGTAATCATTGACTCTACAAAATTTCACCAAAAGAAGAATGACACATTAGTACTACCTCAACAATGCGAGCAGGTATATATGCAAAAGCTAATTTTTAATATGTATACATGTGATACATATACACAATATAATAAGTATTTAAGTTTCTTGCTTTTATTTTTGAAATACAGGTTGTGTATCATCCAATGGTAAACAATAATCGATGGTAGTATGTCATCCCTATATCTAATAGTTCAAAATCAATATATGGTAATATTACCGACATGGAGATAGCATATGACAATCCAACAATTAATGATGATGTACATGATGACACCATAATGGATGATATGTATGATGTAGTACAAGATGAATCTCACGAGGATGTTCAAGGAAATGTAGAAGAAGACAATAATGTGATTGTTGATGATATTGACGAAGTTATTGAGCAATATAGCAACACATCTGATAGTGGGATAGACTTATTTGTTTCGTTACCTCTTGGTAACATAGACCTAGAAGTAGATAGTTTAGCAAGGGATGGTCTCATTGAAGATGAGATAGATCATTCACTATAACATACTTAATTTGCTTAATGATTCAATGTGTATTCTTAATTCTATGGTTTTTATCATGCGCACACGTGCATACTCAAGAATCAATAGTCAATTTTAAAGCTAAATTGAATTTTCCATAATAAAAAGTAAGTATTTTGTATCATCTTCAAGTAGAGAAATTACGAGATACATATTGCAATGCTTGCTACTAATTGTATAATAAGGTTTCTGTTGTTTGCCGCTAATTACTTATATCAGGCTTATCAACTAGAGGAACTGTCATTCATTAGAGAGCAATGCAAAAATAATCATTAACTCTACCTTTTTTATTCAATGATTCAATGTGTATTCTTAATTCTATGGTTTTTATCATGCGCACACGTGCATACTCAAGAATCAATTTCAGGCGGTTAAATAATTATTATCTCTGGTTTTTTATTATATTCAGTCCGATTTCAGGTGGTTAAATAATTGCGCATCTCGAGGTGTGTCTATATTGGCGTCTATTTACGCGGATATATAGACGCAAAATTCGCGTCTATTTACACGCTCTTTTACACGCACACATAGATGCACTAATAAACGCGCCCGACTTTGCGCATCTATGCCTCATTTCTATTGTAGTGTTATGGTGCTTTGTGTGATTTATATTGATTATGCTAACATCAATTTTTATCTATGCAGGTGACGTTTGTGGATATTGAGATCATCACGATGAGTCCAGGGATGAGCGACGAGGAGCTACAGGATATCTTCACACGTATGTCTCTAGATGAGATGGCGAGATTCAAAGATATGGCGGACCACGAGGTGTCTCGGACACCATCATGCCGCTCTATTAGATCTACTTTGGCGTGCTCTGATGCTTCAGTTTCCAGCTGACGAGGTTGACGTTCTAGACTTGGGCGAGATGGAGGGAATGGTTCAGAGGGATGCTGCGTAGATTTGGATGCAGTGAGCCCGCGGTCAGTTTGGGATACAGATGTTACTCCTCACTCTCATGGCGGTTCGAGAGAGCATGGCTCAAGTGGCTGCTATGGAGGTACCGACGCAGTGTCTCGGTCTCATCATTCATCTGGAGTTGTGTCACCTCTGGGATTTGTCACACCTGTGGGGATGTCTACTCCAGTCACTCCGACTTTTGCTCAGTCGTCTGTAGGTGGCATCCCTATGGGTGCTACTCCAAGAGACACTACCCCATTAGATACACCAGATGTACAAGGGTCTCCTGCATATGCCCACGAGCATGGTTGCAGGTGGGAGAGGACCCATCTTAGGCATACCCTAGAGGGGTATGCATAACTTGTAGATGATAGGTCAAGAGCCCTTGGATCCCTGGAGCTCACATACTCTTCTTTTTTGGTCACGTGTTCTGTGTAGACATTTTCTATGTAGTAGTAGTATCTTGCCATGATTGTACTAGTCACTTTCATTATGCGATCATGTATTTATTTCATGTATCAATGTTATGATTTAAGTACACTTTACATTTATTTACACAAGCATTGTACACATTACTGAAACTATTTTGTATAGCCCAAATAAAGCACAAAGTACTATATGCCACAAAAATTTTCCCCTTTTATCATCGCTATTAGTGTCGCAAAATGTGTCACAAAGCATCATTATCAGCGTCGCTATTTGATTTGCGACGCTGATATCGACACTGATAACGATGCTAATATCAATTGTTCTATGGTGTCACCAATAACGACGTTTTTTGCGACAACGGGGGAAATTTTCTTTGTGAGCATTTTCATCGCTTTTAGCATCGATATAAGGCCTATATCTTGTAGTGTTTGGTACACAAACCAAATTTAATATTAAGTTCAATAAGGCATGA
Source organism: Lygodium microphyllum (assembly GCF_053477565.2). Classification (NCBI taxonomy): domain Eukaryota; kingdom Viridiplantae; phylum Streptophyta; class Polypodiopsida; order Schizaeales; family Lygodiaceae; genus Lygodium; species Lygodium microphyllum. The sequence goes on from NW_028229516.1 coordinate 1,050,029, forward strand.
AAATCGCAAACTCATTACATATAAAGTTCCATTTATATTGGCATGAAAATTACATTTAATTATGTAAATTTTCATGTAGAAAATCACGTTTATATGCCAAAATATAAATGCCAAATTAGATGCGGGTCTTTTGACTAGTAGCTTATAAGTTCAAAGACTATATCACTATGGCCATCTCTAGGCCCTAATCCCTTGTAGTGAAAATTCCTAGTTCAATTGATTATATAGGATTTATGTCAATGAAACATGATCAAAACAAGGAATCACTAGTGGAACCAAGTTGAACTAGTAGAGCTAAGAAAGGGAAGCAATGCTAAGATACATTTATAGCTCTAAAATGAAAGTACAAACTAAGTCACGAAACGTACTCTCAAATTTTAGGTATCACTCTTGATACAACGTAGGAATATTATTTTTTAAAAGAGGATTTTGTCAACCAAAAAACAACATAACCTTCAACCCACTTATGGATGTGATTTCCAACTGAAAATTGAAATGAAATCTTAGTCAAGCCTTCAAAGAAAGATAAAAAGTAAGGAAATTCAAAGTACACTCATCACTGGAAAAATTACCCAACACTATCTGCACATTGATGAATCCCTATCATAAAGGATAAGACATAGAATGAGCATACATTGATGCTCATGTATGTGTGATTAGTCAATTATGTGTAGAAAGGATTGGTCAGCACATTAGTTGAAAGTCAAGATTAAGAATAAATCCCAAGGAAAATCATTTGAAACTAAGGTGTTTAGGTGTGGTAAAAGATTTGGAAGTCAAAGTGTTAGATTGGATCGATACATTACCACTCATTTTAGATAGACCATGGTTAATGAAAATTGAAAAAATATAATCTAATTGGGTAAGAACATTATAGATTTGTGATGCACAACGAGCATCATCAAAAGAATAATACGATGAACATGAAAGTGCTTAAAGAAGAAGTATAAATAGAAGAGAAACTTGAATTTGAAGACTCTAGTTATATGAAAACGAACAAGGCAATGGAAGTTCCAACTTAACTCTAGACAATCTAGTGCGAGGTTCTTCACTCTGCTTTGCAGATGGATTAAACTTTTGAAAACATGCAAGTTAATAGCAAATGGATCCTTTGAAGAAATTGACTTCTCTTTGAAAAAAAAGTATAGTCTATTGAAATGTGTTATGATAAGCTGTCTTATTCTCATTTTATTTTGGGCTAATGATAATCTTCAAAGACAATAGAAACTCATAGGTATGTGATTGAATAACCCATACATCTACTTGGACTAAGATGGTTGAACAATTCTAACAAGATAGTAGCAATGATATTGCTTGGCATATGGATGCCAATTTAATATGTAGAGGCAATTCTAAATTTTTGCACAAAGCTTCAATATAGCAGTTAAAAGACTTGAGATATGGGGAAATTGGATGCTTTAAAATGGTTTGGGACACTTTGAATATATGCAATATACCTTATGTTGTAGCCCATGTCTTCATATATATTGTGATGTTGAAGGCCTAACTTAAAGTAGATATAAAGTTTAAAAATGGGGAGGAAACTAAAGGGTTTAGAGTAGTTGGAGAGAAGTGGAATGTAAGTAGTGTCCCTTGTTTTAAAGCTAGTATCTTGACCAAGACAACAAGGTGAATTTTGCAAATTGAGCTATAATTATTACCAAACTTCATGATGCCTAGAGCCTCCAAGACAAACATTACACCCTTCAAGCTGGTAGCCTTGGAAGGAATGCGACAAATATAAGAGAAAATGAGCAAGAGCAAGAAGTTGGGCACATTTCTTGGGTTTAAGTTGCTACTTATACATGGATATACTTGCATAAGGCCCCATCTCCATAATGTGTTAAAAATCATGTGTATTCAGAGAGAAAGAGAGGAAATGAGAGAGGGAGAGGAAAAGAAAAAAGGAAAGAAGGAACGAGAGAGAGAGGGAGAAAACATTAAACGTAATAGGGAAAGAGAGAAAGAGAGGGAGAGGGAGGAAGGGAAGGAGAGAGGGAGGGAGGGAGGGAGGGAGGGAGAGATTGTTGTTATTGTTATTGTTTTATTTCTTCTTTTCTTTTTTTCTTGTTTGTTGTTGTTGTGGTAGTTGTGGTAGTGTTAGTGGTAGTGGTAGTGGTAGTGGTAGTGGTAGTGGTAGTGGTAGTGGTAGTGGTAGTGGTAGTGGTAGTGGTAGCAGTAGAGGTAGTTGCTGTTGTTTAATTTTTTATTTTCTTGTTTATTGTTGTTGTGCTAGTCATAGTCGTGGTCGTAGTTGTCGTAGTCGTGATTGTAGTAGTAGTACTAGTAGTAGTAATATTAGTTTTCTTGTTTTTTATTGTAGTAGTAGTAGTAGTTTTTTTCATTTTCTTGTTTATTGTTGTTTAGTTTTCTTGTTTGTTGTTGTTGTAATAGTAGTTTTTATTGTTGTTGTTGTTGTTTTTTCTTCATTTGTTCGTTTCTTGTTCATTATATTGGTAGTGGTAGTAGTAGTGATAATGGTTTGTTGTTATGGTAGTAGTAGTAGTAGTAGGAGTAGTAGTAGTAGCAATAGTAGTAGTAGTAGTAGGAGTAGTAGTAGTAGCAGTAGTAGCAGCAGCAGCAGCAGCAACAGCAACAGCAACAGCAGCAGTAGTAGGAGTAGTAGTTGTTGTTGTTGTTTTTTCTTCTTTTCTTATTAATTTTAGTGGTAGTGGTAGTGGTAGTGGTAGTGGTAGTGGTAGTGGTAGTGGTAGTGGTAGTGGTAGTGGTAGTGGTAGTGGTAGTGGTAGTAGTGGACAGAGAGAGATGTTTTGTTAAAGGAAATTGGTAGTAGAGAGAGAGAGATGTCTTTTTAAAGGAAATGAGAGAGGGAGAGGAAGAGAAAAAGGAAAAAGGAATGAGAGAGAGGAAATAAACATGTAACATAATAAAGAAAGAGAAAAAGAGAGAGAGATGGAAGGAGAGAAGAGAATGAATGGATAAAAAACAAAGAGAGAGTGATGGCGAGGTTCGGTGCAATACCACGAGACGAGAAACACTCCGGTATATGTTAATTTGTGGGTGGGTGGAGACTTTACATACGTTAAATTTGCTGAGTTACAAGAGAAGAAATCCTTTCTCAAACAATTTAAGAAAAAAAAAGAATAATAACAAAAAAAAATTGTTTGTCATAACTAGACCAAATGGAAACTGATGAAGGTCGTGATGTTCAAGATGATGAGGCGTATCTTAATCAGCATGTCCCATGTCCTTGCTCTCAATGTAAGCTAGCAATTAGACGAAAATGTTGATTGTCTATAGAACACGTACGATGCTTCGACTAGTTTCAATGTGAGATCATTAATCAGGTGATCTCAATTTTTGAGCAAATGCTAAGAAAAGTGTATATCAATCATGCATTATATTTGCAAGCTAATTGAATACCATATACAAAAATATTAGGTGTGGCTGGAAATTTTCTATCTAGGGAGGTGACATCTCGTCCCAAGGAGGAGTGCACCCTTTGCGACCAGGTAGAAGAGTTCGTGGGCGTGCGATGGATAGAGTGCTTGAGCCAATTCACCACTTGGAAGGTACTACCCAATCTATACCGTCAATACTAGAGGAGACACATAGCCTTCTAGACTTACCTTTAAACTTGGAGCCTGAGATGGAGACAATCATCAATGCATTGATGTCCATGGATGTTGAGACTTCTGATTTGCTTAGAGAGGAAGCATCCATACCATTATATGATGGGTGCCGAGTTTCTCACGTGAAGACACTACTTGCATTCTTGAGTGTGCAAGCAAAATATGGATGGAGTGATGCGAGTGTGACTGAGTTGTTCAGGTACCTTGTACGTATGCTTCGTTGGTTTCTTTTTGGCACTATCATTAAAAACATTTATGATTTTTCAAGGTTTTTTATGATTTCTTTTCAGGTTACTGAAGTATGATATATTACCACTTGAAAATACCATGATTGACTCTCGTGATGATGCGCGATATATTTTATGAAAGCTTGGTATGGACTACAATAGTATCCATGCATGTATCAACGATTGCATACTATTCCGAGGAGAATATGAGACTATGGAGACATGTCCAAAGTATGGTGCTCACAGGTATCGACAGGAATTGCAAGGGAAAACCATTCCTCAAAAAGTTCTTAGACACTTTCTACTTATCCCCCCCTTAAACCACATGTTTTGTATGTCCAGCATGGCGAGCTTGACAACATGGCATGCGCAAAATAGGTCCATAGATGGAGTTCAACGAATATCAGTGGATTCACGCGCATGGAGCCACATTGACTCTGCCTTCCTAGGCTTTGCTTGAGAGCCAATGAATCTTTGGCTCGGTCTTGCAATGGATCGCGTGAACCCATTGGATCATGCTCAACTTCTTACAGTGTGTGGCATATAGTCCTTGTCAACTACAATATCCCTCCATGGCTTTCTACGAAGAAAGGACATCTCATTCTTAGCTTACTCGTTCCCGGCCGCTACAAAGTCAAAAATATGGGCGTGCATCTTTCTCCATTAGTCGATGAGCTTAAGATTTTTTGGGAAAAGGGGGTCACCATGCAAGATATGAGCAAGCGCGATGGTCAATGGTCCGCCAATATTCGAGCCATTCTCATGTGGACCATGCATGACTTTTCGGGATTCGGAGAGTGCTCAAGTAAGTAGATTTCTTTCTTGGTTGTAATATCTATCATAACTCGTTCAAGTTTGTATTCATTGGATATAGGTGTTGGGACATGTCTGGTTACCTTAGCGTAACAACTCCAAAAATTATGAAAATGTCATTCACATAGGAAACCCTCTTAAGGGTAGGAAATTTACGGGGATAATTCCTTTAATGAAATAATGGCAAAAAAAAGGTTATTATTCCCCTCCCCAGTCGATTGTCATGGTGGAAAGGGAGGGGAATAGAATGAATGACAAAGCTCCTTGGTGGAGCTCGGCACTTCCAGCCGCCATGTAGGATGACACGAAGAGAGGGAGGATTCCCCTTCCCTCTCCCTATAAAAACCCCCACTCAAGGGAGATAAGGAGGATGGCCAAATGAAGGACGCTGCCGGGAATCCAATGTCATCTGTTGCTGAGGAGGTGCAAAGGGAGTCGCCGCAGGCTGAAGGGCGAGGTGGTGCAAGGGAAGTCGCCACGAGGCTGAAGGGCGAAGAGGTTCTGCAAGTCGCCATGCTAAAAGGGAGCCACCTTCCTCCATGGGGTGTCATGTATGCTCCTACCCCTTTTCCCCCCATAAGCTTCTAAGAAGATTCTTAGAAGCTTCTAAGAATCTCCTCCAAGCCCCCCCTTCTTGTGGGCTTGGAAATTTCACCCCCGTGCCCCGAAAATTTCCCAAGGCCCCATTTATTTTTTGTGCATTTTTGAAATCACAACCCCCCTGCCTCAGGTTTAAAACTTCCCTTAAGTCCCTTTTTCTTATGGGCTCGTAGACCTTCCCTTTCAAACCCCCCCCCCCACCCCCGGTATTAATTATTTTAAGGGCTTTTCATCCCTTCTTGTGCCTCACAAAATTCTGCCTACCCCCTCCCCCCCCGGTGCTAAACTCAATGACCCTTTTGTCTTGGGCCGTATAAACCCTTTTCATCCCCTATTGTGCCTTTCGAAAACCTTTCATTTCCCCTGTGTCTTATCATCCCCCTTATCCTTTAAACCTTTAGGCTTTAAAGGTCTTATCATCCCTCTTATCCCTTAAACCAAAAACACCCCCGTGTGTAAAATTCCTCATCTCCCTTCCCTTGTGACATATTGAAGACCCCCTCATGTTTAAAGCTCATAAGGTTTCTTTTTTCCTTAACTTCCCATGTTTCCCGTGGGCTTCAAAAACTACGTGCTTTAGAAAATTCCTTAAGCCTTTCTCTTGGACTTAGGAATTACTCCCCATTTCTCCTGTGGTTAAAACCCTTAGCCGTTCCTTACCCTTTTCAAAATACCCTTGGTACTTTGAAAATTTTTTCCCTACTCAAAAAAAGAGAAGAAAAGTATTGAGGTGCAAGGGAGCAACGGTGGAAGTCCGAAAAGGAGTGTAAAACTGCTTCCACGTCCGAAGGACTACAATTGTGATGCCTCCTAAGAAAGTCCAAGGCGTAGTCGTGGGAGGGTCATCTCCTAGTATCCATGTGGATATCTCACCCCAAACCCAAGTTTTTCCTTCTTAATTTTTATTTTATATCACTGTAATTTAATCATGCAAGGTTAGTTGTTAGAAATAGAATATATTTTGTCCTAGTCATTTACCACGAAATACATCTAATGAAACATGCAAACTAAATAAAGTATAAACGTACTTTTTTTTAAATAGCTTTATGCATTGAAATGAATTATGAGCTAGATTATTACCCATTAAATTAGTATACTTTGGTTAAGACTAAAGGTATAAAACTGCATCTCGCACTATTAACCCCTATTCTTTTTACAATGAATCATCATGGAAAGTGAAAATCATGAAAGGACTCTTACGATGCATAAACTCTATGAAATTATCGTTGCTAACTGCCTAACTTAGTAAGAAAAAGGTTGCTTATTTAGCATGAGTTTTGGTTGCAAAGAAAAGGGAAGATTAGTTGAAATTAACCTAACCTCAAATCGATAAAGTTTAGGATTGAAAAGTCAATTGACACATAGATAACAAATCATGTGGAAGAAATCTCGAAATTACCTTCTAGAGTTAACCAAGTTGATATAAACATAAAAATAACCAGGCTGCAAAATATTCATTGGGAATGAGTTAAATTCCAAGAAACGTCTATACCTTAAATACTTGTCCACATTCCCTGAATGTAGGGTTAGTAAATTGTAATCGTAAAAGGAACTAGGGTTTATCCTTGAGATTCTTACAAAAAATAAAGCTAGGAAACCCTAGGTCTAACAATGTCAGCTTAAAGAACCTGAAACGGATTGTTTCGTGACTCCATTATCGCATAGTATGATGCGGGACTTTCGCATCAAGTACGGAGTCATATGTTCTTGTGATTGAATCACAAGAAGAAAGGCCAAATTCTCGCAATAAGGATGGCGGATCCCTACGCAAGTTATCTTGCAAGAGGATGTATACTTTGATATCCTTCTTGAGTAAGGAAGATTAATTGGAGATTAAAATCCAAAAACTAAAGCACCCAATGAACTTTAAGGTTTGACCAAGTTGGGTTAATAGGGTACGTCCTAACCTAGAATATAGGGCATCTTGCCAGGTTGCAAGTCATTCCGGATCAAGTGCTGGATGCATTCAAAAGGAAGGATTCATTCTTTAGGAGTTTGCCAACATAAAAAATGATCAATGGAAATGTTTGTGCTATCTACAGATTTTAGAGCACTGTTTGACTTTGTTTGACCAATGAATTAAAAGGTAAATGAATATCTATACTTCAGGTTGAAGGCTTGAAGGGAGAGGCAGCTTCAGTTACCCTCGACTGCCTTCCTGACCCTGACCAAGGGGGTTGTTGACCGTGCCGGGAACATGGACCGAACCCACCGCGAGAAGTCTCTCCGTTGAGCGCTATTTGGAGCAGGAGGACGCTTGGGTGTCAAGGGGGCTCTAGCTATAGATCCCTTGCCTTCCTGGTCCTGCACAAGAGGCTAACGTGACTCGGGATTGGATCTCGAGGCCCGCATACTAGTCTATGGGCGGAAACTTGGAATAGTGATCCCTGTGGATTGCTGGATAGCCTTCGGGTGGATTGTGGATAACCCTACGGGTGGAAGTCTTTATATTTTAAAGATAAATATGATGACCTGTTAATAAAGAACTTGTCTGATATTGTTTTTCTATGTCAAGTGATAAGATTACGTGAAGGAACCAGTGCCTAACGAGTTAATTAAAGAAGTTGGTTGTTACATGTCCACCTAATGTGTTAGGTAAGTAAATAACTAAAACAAACTAAGGAAAGTGCGAAGAATGGGCCATAAGTCCGTCCTATAGATGGATGGTCCCGGTTGGCCGGGAACTTTTCTCAAAACACGAGGAACAGCAGGATGAACGTCAAAGGACACGAACAACAAAAGCGTTGACCTAGAGTTATGACTTAACCCAATTTACGCTGTTTTAGGGGAACGGAATGGGACTATTCCTTATGGTGGCAGAGAGGTTGAGCTTTGCATCCCTCTCCTTTCCCATTCTCCTTGAATCAAGTGTAGCGTGAATCCGCTTCGGACGTGGCATTTCTGCGTAGTTCACTTGGATACGACGCTAGTTGATGTTAGGAATTGACCAATCAGGAAAACCCTAATTCAAGTTGATCCTAAGTGGGAACAACCGCAATACTTTCGCTATGTGGCAGACACAGAAAGCCCTAGATCGCAAAATTTGTAACATTCCATGGGAGTGCCGACTGAGCTTTCTAGACATCCTTTTTGATGGACTGCTAAAGACGTGTCCTGGATGATACTAGTGGACACGTTATAGTTGGTATTAGAGCCGATGGAATTGTTTTTATGAAATCAAAATAAGATGAAGTAAAGCAAATGTTGCTGTCCAAACATTTCCTTACCTTCAATGTTGTCTTGCAGAATTACGAAGCATGGAACAAGTTCTTGGTATTTCGAGTCATGTTTATGACTGCAATGCATTCTCCGCATTATCGACAAAGGGTTGAGATGATGAACATCCTAGAGCAGATCTATAATCCATCACCCTTGTACATGGATCGAAGATGGACGGGTGCCTCACGAATCTACTATATAGCCGACCATAGGTTTGCTTATCTACAAACCAACCTAAAGAGGATCAAGTGGTTGGAAGACTTGAAAATCGTGAAGCTGTTCATTTTTGTAGAAGCTCACGTAAACTCAACTTTACATATTCGAGGACGGAGGGTTGAGATGAACTCATATGTATATGAGGAAGTAACCTGTGTAATCCCCGCCGACAGGATTAAAGTGTTGGGTCGCCATGACAAGTATTGATTCCAAGAGAAAGGATATCCTGAACTTCCAATGACTTACCAATTCGTGAAGATCCATGACCCGAAACCTTACTATTATACAGTTTCTGTAGATAAATGTAATACAATGTTGTTCTCCCCAAACTAAATGTAACAGTTGGCCTATCATCGCATGAAATGTTGTATTCAAAAGGGCCATATCAATGAAAATAAATATTTCTTTTTATCAATGTCTGATTGTGCAAAAGTTAAGTAGCTACATTGGTTACATGATAGCGGAATTGAAGATGTAATATAAATTAATGACGATTATCGTATAATAACATTAAGAAAAACTTTAATCAGGCACAACCCCAGGTACAGGTTCCTAATTCGCCTCCTACATCAAGTATTGCTGTGATCCAGGAGAAGAAGTTCCTTCTCAAGCTGATTAAGCCACCCGAGTTTGACAAGAGAGGGAGATTCATCCAAGCTGATGTTGAAATTTGGATTGAATCCATGGAGGATTACTTTGAAGCAGCCGGTAGTGCACCTACCAATCAGGCTATGCTCGCCAAGCTAAATCTCATCGGCGAAGCGAGGCTTTGGTGGAAGGAATGGTGCAGGGATCAAGGGATCACAGAGGGATCCGTTACCTGGGAGAAGATGAAGAAAGCTGTGCAAGGAAGATATTTACCACCTGCTTATCGCACACGCAGAAAATGAATGAATTCTACGAACTAAAACAGCTGGGGCTCACGCTTGATGCATACTACTCTAAATTTGTGTTACTTCTTAAGTATGCACCGCAGATGGACATGACACAGCACTTGTCTAAATTTTGTGTTGGATTAAATCCACCAATCAATACCCATCTCCAATCTATGTGTCCATCAGATCTTCAAGACGCACTCATTCAAGCAGTGCCTATAATTCAAGAGGTGCAAGCTAGACCAAGGGATAACAAAATCTGGTCTTATAATGACCCGAACAGAGGAACATTCAGACCTCAAATGAAGAGAGTTTAAGGTCATAATGAGGGACAAAGAAAGAAATCAAGGACGAATAATGTCAACAACTTTGTTCCTACTCAAAGTAATGGCCGAAACCTCCATTGTTTCCACTGCAACGAACTTGGTCACTTCAAGAGGCAATGTCCCAAGCTTGGTGAGGACATCGCCAAGTGCCTTTCCAAGGATCAGGCCGTGGTCAAGGAGCCGCTACCAAAGGAAGAGGTAGAACCTCCTTCATTGCCAATATGCAAGTGTGCGAAGAAGAAGAAGAGGAAGATCTGACCATGGAAGTAGAATTCAAAAGGGTGACAATCCATGCCGCTTTACACAAGAAAGGGCCAAATCGCCAGTTCTCGGTGATTCAGATACCGTCGTACTATCAAGGTAAAGGTTTCAAGACCTTGATTGATTGTGGCAGTACACATTCCTTTATCTCACCAGCATGTGCAAAAAGATTAGGAATAGCCACAGTAGAAGCACCTACCCTGCTTGTGGAATTGGCAAATGGTCATGAGGTTACTTGTACCAGGAATACTACTAAGGTTGAATTCTTCCTGGGAGGAAAGAAAACTTCAATCAAATTCAGAGTCATGAATTTAGGTATCCATGAGTGTCTACTCGGAATGGATTGGCTTAAGCCTATCCATTCCGAGTGTCTACTCGGAATGGATTGGCTTAAGCCTAACGACACCCATATTCAATGTGGAAAGAGTCAAGTTTCCTTTCGAAACTCTAAAAGGGAATTAGTCACAACTCAAGGTGAGGCAGGAGTGCCAAGAATCCAATTGGCCAAAGTATCTCGGATCATAAAAGGAGTTAGAAAAGGATTACCTGTTTACTTGATCAAACTCAACAAATCAGATCAAAAGCAAGAGTCTCATGAAGGACCTTCTTGGCTAAAGGAATACACGGACGTATTCCCTAAGGAGTTGACTAAACTTCTGCCTCAAAGAGAAGTGGATCATGAAATTAGGTTAGTACCAAGAGCTACGTCAATTGCAAAGAGACCTTATAGAATGTCCATTCGAGAAGCAATTCAGGTGAAGGAACAACTCAAGCAACTGCTAGATCAGGGGTACATCCGTCCTAGCAGTTCACCCTGGGGAACTCTAGTACTATTCCAGAAAAAGAAAGATGGGACACTTCGACTATGTATTGATTACCGTGGGTTGAATCAATCAACAGTCAAGAACAAGTATCCTATTCCTAGAATAGATGAGTTTCTTGATCGTCTTCAAGGTACAAAGATCTTCTCCAAAATTGATCTCACGTCAAGTTACTATCAGATAAGGATCAAGGAAGAAGATATCCCAAAGACGGCCCTCAATACAAGATATGGGCACTTTGAGTTCCTAGTTATGTCATTCGGGCTTACGAATGCACCTGCCACCTTCAATAGGTTAATGCAGGATATCTTTACACCATATCTTGATGATTTTATACTTTTCTTCTACGATGACACTTTAGTCTATTCTAAACAGAAAGAAGATCATGAACCTCAACTTCGGATTGTCCTTGAGACAATGAGGTCACATAAGCTGTATGCTAAAATAAAGAAGTGTGCATTCTTCAAGTGTCAGATTGAATATATGGGATTCATAGTATCAGTAGAAAGAATCTCAATGGACCCAGCCAAGGTCAGAGATGTGCTTGAGTGGCCAACACCAGTATCCATCAAAGAGATACGTAGCTTCCTTGGATTGATAGGATGGTATAGGGTCTTCATCAAAATCTATGCTTTGATTGCAACTCCTCTGACGGACTTACTGAAGAAGCAAACTTCCATTGCATGGTCAACTCCCGAACAAAATAGCTTTGACAGATTGAAGCAAAGTTTGGTATCAGCAGCTATTCTAATACTTCCAGACCTCAATAAGGAGTTCCAGATAGTACCTAATGCTAGCATTCTTGCCTTGGGGTGTGTACTTATGGAGGAAGGTCATCCAGTAGCATACTCTTCAAGGAAATTGAAGAGTCATGAAAAGAATTATGCTACGCATGATCTAGATATGGTAGCTATCATCCATGATCTAAAGCTTTGGAGACACTACCTATTGGGTAATAAGTTTACTCTAGTAACTGACCATAAGAGTCTCAAATGGATCTTTTCCTAGAACGAGCTCAACATAAGGCAACATCAGTAAATTGAAGTGTTGGATGAATATGACTTTGAAATCAAGTACTGACCAGGGAAGAAGAATGTAGTTGCCGATGCACTTAGTCGCAAGGCATTCCTAAATTCCCTAATCTTGCAAAATCCATCAACAGCCAGATCTCTAGCTACAAAAGTGTCTATGCCAAACAACCCTATACTTGAGTTAGCTAGAGAGGATGCATGCCTTGATCCAGCCTACCAAACAATGCTAAGGGAGATCTCTATCAAGGATCAGAATAAAAAATTGCAGGCTAAGTATCATGAATTTTCTATCAATAGTGGACTTGTCTACTATAGAACAAGGCTGTGTATACCAGCAAGCCAGTCACTTAAGCAGAAGATATTGTGGAAAGCTCATGATTCCCCTTTCACAGGACATCGTGGCTATGGCAAGTCTCTCAATGCAGTTAGGAAGAGCTAGCATTGGGAGAGGCTCAAAGGTGACATTCTCAAATAGGTCACCGAGTGTTTGTCTTGTCAACCTATCAAAGCCGAACATGTCATGATGCCAGGGAAACTGCAACCGCTTGACATCCCCCAAATGAAGTGGGAATTCATCACTATGGATTTTGTTGTAGGACTACCCCAAGTCCAGGGAGGATACAGCTCCATCATGGTTGTGGTTGACATGCTTACTAAGGTTGCACACCTTATTCTAGTAAAGACAAACTATAAAGCCTCAGACATTACAAGATTGTTTATGGAAGAGATGGATGACTAAATAAAGTCAATAAGACAAGACATCCAAGCGGCCAAGGATAGACAAAAGGCATATGCGGATTTGAAGCGTGAAGATAAAGTCTTCGAAGAAGGAGACATGGTCTTCATTCACGTACACCCTAAAAAGAGTTCCCTATCCTTAGGAGATTGTAAGAAGCTAAGTCCAAGGTATTGTGGGCCGTACAAAATCCTCAAATGCCTAGGACCTAATGCTTATAAATTGCAACTTCCTAAGAACCTAAAGTTTCACAATGTATTCCACATTAGCCTATTGAAAAAGTATGTACCTAATCCTAACCATGTACTTGACGATCAACAAATTGTAATGCCTAGTCAAGGAGTCCTTGAACTAAGGACTAATAGGATCTTAGATATTAGGGAGAGACAATCAAGATCTAGAACCCTGAGAGAATGCCTCGTCCAATGGAAGGATTATCCTGAAGAGGATGCTACTTGGATAGATGAAGGCACACTCAGCTGTCAATATCCCCAGTTTATCTCGAGATAAGGACATCTCGATTCCTCTAAGGGGGAGAGAATGTAACAACTCCAAAAATGATGAAAATGCCATTCACATAGGAAACCCTCTTCAGGGTGGGAAATTTATGGGGATATTTCCTTTAATGAAATAATGGAAAAAATATATTATTATTCCCCTCCCCAATCGACTGTCGTGCTGGAAGGGGAGGGGAATAGAATGAATGACAAAGCTCCTTGGTGGAGCTCGGCGCTTCTAGCCGCCATGCATGATGACACGAAGAGAGGGAGGATTCCCCTTCCCTCTCCCTATAAAAACCCCCACTAAAGGGAGATAGGGAGGATGGCCAGAGGAAGGACGCTGCCAGGAATCCAACGTCATCTGCTACCGAGGAGGTGCAAGGGGAGTCACCGCCAAGCTGAAGGGCGAGGTGGTGCAAGGGAAGTCGCCGCCAGGCTAAAGGGTGAAGAGGTTCTGCACACCGCCACGCTGAAAGGGAGCCACCTCCCTCCATGGGGTGTCACGTAGGCTCCTACCCCTTTTCCCCCCAGAAGCTTCTAAGAAGATTCTTAGAAGCTTCTAAGAATCTCCTCCAAGCCCTCCCTTCCTGTGGGCTTGGAAATTTCACCCCCGTGCCCCAAAAATTTCCCAAGGCCCCCTTTATTTTTTGTGCAATCTTGAAACCACACCCCCCTGCCCGGGGTTTAAAACTACCCTTAAGCCCCATTTTCTTATGGGCTCATAGACCTTTCCTTTCAAACCCCCCCTGGTTTTAATTATTTTAGGGCCTTTCATCCCTTCTTGTGCCTCACAAAATTCTCCCTACCCCCCTTCCCCCCCCCCCCCCCCCCCCGGTACTAAACTCAATGACCCTTTTGTCTTGGGCCGTATAAACCCTTTTCATCTCCTATTGTGCCTTTCGGAAACCTTTCATTTCCTCCCCTGTCTTATCATCCCCCTTATCCTTTAAACCTTTTGGCTTTAAAGGTCTTATCATCCCTCTTATCCCTTAAGCCAAAAACATCCTCGTGTGTAAAATTCCTCATCTCCCTTCCCTTGTGACATATTGAAGACCCCCTCATGTTTAAAGCTCATAAGGTTTCTTTTTTACTTAACCTTCCCATGTTTCCCATGGGCTTTAAAAACCGCGTGCTTTATAAAGTTCCTTAAGCCTTTCTCTTGGACTTAGGAATTACTCCCCATTTCTCCCGTGGTTAAAACCCTTAGCTATTCCTTAGTACCCTTTTCAAAATACCCTTGGTACTTTGAAAAAATTTTCCCCTACTCGAAAAAAGAGAAGAAAAGTATTGAGGTGCAAGGGAGCAACGGTGGAAGTCCAAAAAGGAGTGTAAAACTCCTTCCATGTCCGAAGGACTACAATTGCAATGCCTCCTAAAAAAGTCCAAGGTGCAGTCACGGGAGGGTCATCTCCTGGTATCCATGTGGATAGCTCACCCCAAACCCAGGTTTTTCCTTCTTAATTTTTATTTTATATCGCTGTAATTTAATCATGCAAGGTTAGGTGTTAGAAATAGAATATATTTTGTCCTAGTCATTCACGACGAAATACATCTAATGGAACATGCAAACTAAATAAAGTATAAACATAATTTTTTTCAAATAGCTTTATGCATTGAAATGAATTATGAGCTAGATTATTACCCATTAAAGTAGTATACTTCGGTTAAGCCTAAAGGTATAAAACTGCATCTCGCACTATTAACCCCTATTCTTTTTACAATGAATCATCATGGAAAGTGCAAATCATGAAAGGACTCTTACGATGCATAGACTCTATGAAATTATTGTTGCTAATTGCCTAACTTAGCAAGAAAAATGTTGCTTATTTAGCATGAGTTTTTTTTGCAAAGAAAAAGGAAGATTAGTTGGAATTAACCTAACCTCAAATCGATAAAGTTTAGGATTGAAAAGTCAATTGACACATAGATAACAAATCATGTGGAAGTAATCTCGAAATTACCTTCTAGAGTTAACCAAGTTGATATAAACTTAAAAATACCTAGGCTGCAAAATATTCATTGGGAATGAGTTAAACTCCAAGAAACGTCTATACCTTAAATACTTGTCCACATTCCTTGACTGTAGGGTCAATAAATTGTAAGCGTAAAAGGAACTAGGGTTTATCCCTGAGATTCTTACAAAAAATAAAGCTAGGAAACCCTAGGTCTAACAATGTCAGCTTAAAGAACTTGAAATGGATTGGTTCGTGACTTCATTATCACATAGTACGATGCCGGACTTGTGTAGTAAGTATGGAGTCATATGGTCTGGTGATTGAATCACAAGAAGAAAGGCCAAATTCTCCCAACAAGGATGGCAGATCCCTACACGAGTTATCTTGCAAGAGGATGTATACTTTGATATCCTTCTTGAGTAAGGAAGATTAATTGGAGATTAAAGACCAAAAACTAAAGTACCCAATGAACTTTAAGGTTTAACCAAGTTGGGTTAATAGGGTACGCCCTAACCTAGAATATAGGGGATCTTGCAAGGTTGCAAGTCATTCCGGATCGAATGCTGGATGCATTCGAAAGGAAGGATTCATTCCTTAGCATCTTGCCAACATAAAAAACTATCAATGGAAATGTTTGTGCTTGCTACAAATTTTAGAGCACTCTTTGACTTTGTTTGACCAATGAATTAAAAGATAAATGAATATCTATACTTTAGGTTGAGGGCCTGAAGGGAGAGGTAGCTTCAGTTACCCCCGACTACTTGCCTGACCCTAACGAAGGGGGTTGTTGACCGTGCCAGGAACCTGGACCGAACCCGCTGCGAGAGGTCTCTCCGTTGAGCGCTACTTGGAGCACGAGGATGCTTGGGTGCCAGGGGGGGCTCTGGCCATAAATCCCTCGCCTTTGGAGTCCTGCACAAGAGGCTAATGTGACTCAGGATTGGATCTCGAGGCCCGCATACTAGTCTACGGGCGGAAACTTGGAATAGTGATCCCTGTGGATTGCTGGATAGCCTTCGGGCAGATTGTGGATAAGCCTACGGGTGGAACTCTTTGTATTTCAAAGATAAATATGATGACCTATTAATAAAGAACTTGTCTGATATTGTTTTTCTATGTCAAGTGATAAGTTTACGTGAAGGAACCAGTGCCTAATGGGTTAATTAAAGAAGCTAGTTGTTACATGTCCAAATAATGTGTTAGATAAGTAAATAACTAAAACAACTCGAGGAAAGTGCAAAGGATGGGCCATAAGTCCGTCCTATGGATGGGTGGTCTCGGTTGGCCGTGAACTTTTCTCAAAACACGAGGAACAGCAGGATGAGCATCAAAGGACACGAACAACAAAAGCGTTGACCTAGAGTTATGACTTAACCCGATTTACATTGTTTTAGGGAAACGGAATGTGGACTATGCCTTATGGCAGAGAGGTTGAGCTTTGCATCCCTCTTGTTTCCCATTCTCCTAGAACCAAGTGCAGCACCGTGAATTCGCTTCGGACTTGGCATTTTTGCATAAAGTAGTTCGCTTGGGTCCGACGCTAGTTGCTGTTAGGAAATGACCAATTAGGAAAACCCTAATTCATATTGATCCTAAGTGGGAATGGCCGGAATACTTCCACTACGATGCAGACACGGAAAGCCCTAGATCGCAAAACCCGTAACATTCCATGGGAGTGCCGGCGGAGATTTCTAGACATCCTTTCCGATGGACTGCTAAAGACGTGTCCTGGATGATACTAGTGGACACGTTACACTCAGGTTATCATGGATGTCCATTCTCTGGGCAATAGTTAGACTCTCGAAGGTCACGAACCATGAAGAAGATGGTATATCAAGGAAATGCAGCTTTCTTGCTAGAGGGTCATGAACTCAAGGAAGGTTTTCCTAGACGACCTCCAGCAGGTATGAATGCCCAAAGCTGGTACGAGCTAAAAATCATCCACATAGAGTAGCATCCAAATGGAATGCAAGGATTCTCAGTTTTCTACGAGTTGCCATATTGGAACCACTTACAGATCAACCACTTGTTGGATCCCATGCATATTTTCAAGAACATGGGCAACTTTTGCTATGGGACCACATCACAGGAAAGAGAGACAGTGTAGGGGCACAAATGGATTTGAAGGAGGTAGGCAAGATGGAGGCACTTTGGCCGCAGTTGAGTGTTGATGGTCAAGTCTATCTGCACTCATGAAGCAAATAGTCAAGTCTATCTGCACTCCGACGGGTATGATGCATTCTCTCAGGTCCGCATTTTCTAAAGACGACGAATTATCATGGCTAAAATCCCATGATTGGCATTAGATATGTCAGATTTGTACTACGAATGGATTGTAAGTGGCTTGCATATTTTTCTATTTGGAGTGTAGTCGTTGTTCATAATGCTTCCTTGTTTGTGACAGTTTGTACTACCGATCATGATCGCATGATGCCTTACTCCAGAAATACATGAGGTGATTTACAAGTTGTCCACTTTAGTGCAATGGATCTCATAGAAGGAGATTAAGGCATCCTCTATTGAATCCGCAAGGTGGGGAGCAGTGGGGACGGTCTGTCTCTTTTAAAAATACATGCATACTAGCATGCTCACGATACAAATCAACCTTCTTGTGCATCTTATAGATGAAGTTGATATTGTTGGACCTACCCATACGCGATGGATGTTGTTTTTGGAGCGCTTCATGAAAACCCTAAAAGGCTTTGTGCGACAGCGAGCTCAGCCAGAAGGTAGCATAGTTGAAGGTTGGTTGGTGTCTGAGGCACTATTGAATATTTCACAATGGCTACCAACGGTGGATTCAGATAACAATATGCCATGGTCGTTGAAAGATGATGATAGACTGAGCGGAGATGTGGTGGTTGGAAATGGGGTAGAAAAAAGAAATGGATGGTGCAATGGAGGAGAAAGTGAATCGCTTTTGTATGTTGCACCATGCCTCTATGGAGATGTGGCTCACTAGGTACGAGCAAGCTAGGAAAGATCGAGAGGAAGTGCGATTTGAATTTTGACGTACTATACACTATGGATTGATTCGATATCTGGAGGGCATGGAGGAGATGCTACGGTTTATGTCAACACGATGGTTGCATGGAGCTTTGACCGCAGTGTCTCATGAAGGGACGGAGGTCTTAACCGAGGAGTGGGAATTCTCGAGAGGATATAGTCCAAAGATAATGACATGTTTAGGGCTTGTCATATCTATATTTTATGTGCGATAACTAATTGAGTGTTTCAATGTACAATACAAAATATATAGTGTGACGTGATCATGTAGATGACATTTCCGTGTGGAGCATATTGAAAAAATGCGCTCCACAACATATTGTGGTATCATGGGAAGGTTTGAGCAAGAGAGCTGACGACGAGCAATGGATCCAAACACGGTAGATGAGATGGAGTATTTTGGGAACTTGCAGAGTATTGTCACGGTGATTACTGTAGCTTCTCCATTATCTTATTCGATGTGTAGTGGTTCAAAGTGGTACTTGAAGGAGCTGGAGTAACAATTAGACGATATTCCATCTGGATTTCTCGAAATAGATTTTTAAAAAAAGGGATGGATTTGCGTGACACATTTGTGTTGCCAGCCCATTGTGAACATGTGTATGAACTCAGGTTCTTTTTAATTTTATTATGACATGGTACATGACACAATAGTTAAATCTCTCTTGTACATGATTGTGAACATGTAATTTTCTATGAAAACCCCTGACAACCTCGATGGTAGTACGTTATACCTTCAGTTTCTCGAAATGCAATAGTATATAATCAAAGCCATGTTTCAATCATAAATGAGGATAATATACAAATAGAGGGGTCGATATTGCAAGGGGTGGAGGCCACCCAAAGCTTGGAGCATGTAGAGAAGCTAGTATCTAGTAACAATGATGGAAATATAGAAATCCAAGAATTCTTTGAGAACGAGGTGAACTCATCCTTTTGTCATGACATGTCTATCGACATTCTAGTGTATGCGGATTTGTGTCAGGGATTAACATCGGGCCATAGGGTACTTCATACTTGGAGCATCCACCTACTCAATTTATTGATGAATCGCTTATAAGGGTACATAAGATATGAATTTTAAGTAAGATTATTTTTTAAAGATTTATATTACACTACAATAAAAAGGCTTCTTAGACGCACTTTTAGACGTGATTTTTGAATATAGAGAAAATCTTACAAGCATGTCTATTTGTGCGTCTACTGCCTCGCATCTATTATCGCATGTATAAAGGAATTTACATGCAAAAATAGACGCGCAACAGACGCACATATATACGCATGAATACAAGCGCATTAACAAACCAAAATTGTTATTTATTTAATTTATTCTATGTATCTACCAGGGCGTCTATGTGGCAAATTAGATGGACGTATAGACATGCCCGTAGACGCGCTTTTACAAGCACTTATAGACGTGAACAGAAAACAAAAAATCTCATTTTAAAAAATATATATTTAATTTTATTTTTAAATTTGAATTATCTAGTCCGTGTATGAGCGCGTGGACTCTACATTTTAGACACGCTTATAAACACGCATTTTCTGTAATTTAGACGCGCGGATAGATGCGCAAAACAGAACTGGAAAAAAAAACCCAGAGAGCATGTGGTTTCTTTGCAACCATATGCTCTCTGGTTTTTTTTTTCCCTCCCATACATCAGATTGTGCATTTGGGAAAAAGACAATAGATCTAAAAGCACGAGAATTGAAAATAAAAGTCCATGTATTCATTATAGATCAAAAGCATTTACATGGGAAGTTTAAGTGCTTGCGACCTAAAGCATGGCCGCAAGTAGTAGGCTCAAAGGTGGATAATACATATACAAGAAAACAAGGCCATAGAGGAGGTATGGTGCTCCTCTACGAACCTAAAGAAGAAACATCTTTGCTAGCACCACCATGGCTACTAGCGTCACTATCCCCCTCCTCGCTATGCTCCACATCCGGGTTCGCCTACACACACAAAAGAACAAGGTTTCTTACGTAAACATGGTGGAGAAAAAGTTATAATTAGCTATACTTTTAATAGGAAAGTAAGAAAAACATACCTTCTCTGGCTATTGAATCCTCATAGCCCGATTGTATTGGTCCTCAATGATGAGACCCTCCTCATAGAAGTGAAGCCATGTGGCTGCGCGGTTATGGCCTCGATGGTAACCTACCTCTCTAGGAGTAGGTATCCTACCAATGATAGTAGTCTGCAAAACAATCATGATATATACAAACAATTATGAGACACAATGTATTAGAGTAAATTATATAAAGAATTGAAAGAAATATAAATTTTACAAAACTAGAAATCAAAATATACTTACAAACTCAGCCTCCCATGACTCTCTACCACCCGATCCGTAATGCGACGATCCCATGGTTTCCATTTGGATCCGTCGCGCCTCTGCGTGCTGGTGACTCTTCACTTTCTCTGCTACTTTCTTCTTGGCTTTCTTCCACTCTATGCGGTGGCACATAGGTGGTTGGCTATAGGCTCCACGCCCTTCCTCCTACCTCCACAGTGAGTCCCTGGCACGTGCCATGATGTGGGATCTTTTGTTGTGAAGAAAATCCCCCACTTTTGTGCGTCCCCAATCATCCGAGAATCACTAACCCTTAGGATTTGGGTACCTCCTATGGACTGCTCTAAACATCTCCTGCCACAAGCCGCTTTTTTTATTTTTGAAGTGGATGAAACAATCTTTATACGTCACATGCATGATGCTCCTCATATACGCCATTATATCCCTTCCTTCATCATTATGGAAGATGCCACCAGTATCTGTAACTCTAAAGTACTGGTGTATAGGCTCCTCTACATGATCTACTGGTGAGGGTGATCGCTCGCTACCTCCTAGGCAACCCCCACACAAGCCTCGTCCTCCCCCTTGACTCTCCCTCCTCCCTCTTTGTCGACTATCCTCTGCCTCGCTGGATGCACGTGCTTCTGCAAATGCACGTGCATCGGCTGATGCTTGTGCTTCAGCCGATGCATGCACATGTGCTACATGTGGAGTACCTGTACGTGGAGTACCTGCAATTGGAGTCTGGCAAGTAGTGCTAGACAAAGACGTCAGAGGCATTCCAGACATGACGTTGAACACCTCATCTGCTGTGGGAGAGTGGCCAAGGTGTCTGGTCATCTCTCCCATGAGGTCTTCCCTACTAGGAAAACCTCCAAAAAATGCATTGACCCCCTTGCCGAACAAGGCCAATGTATCATTCATGCGATCCGAATCCGGGTCATTGCTAGATGAACCATGATGCAACATCTGCAAAAAAAACACAGGAAAAAGATAAATTTATTTGCATACAAAAAATCATATATTACCTTCATCCACACCTAAACATTTTCAAAGAGCCATAATCCTTGATCCAATTCAACATTAATTATGAAAAATCATTCAGTAAGCCTAGAATCATTATGTAAGAGAAGGTTGTTGATGCTCACACATAGAAAAAATACATGGATTCTCATGGCACTTGAAAGTGCTAATAATCTAGCTTTCTTTAGACATTGAATATAAAACTTAAGTGCTAATGCTTCTCATAAATAAGAAAACTGATTAACACAAACATGGGATTGGTTACATTCATCATTGCAAAAATATATTGTTTAGGCAATGAAAATTGTGTTTTATCAGTGCTAGCGCTGGTGCGTGTATCACCGCATCTAAATTTCAGGATAGACGCGCTCTTAGATGCTATACTAAAGTCAACCCTCTATCGAGAGTGCGTCTATATCCGCATCTGAGATGCAGCATAGACGCGCTATCAAACGCGGTGTCTAGGTCAATGCTTCTGCCGCGCGTGTATATCATCGCATGTAGGCCACAGAGTACACGCACCTAGAGATACAGCCTCAGAGGCAATGAGAGAAAACATTTTTGCGCATCTATCCTTGTGTCTACACTGAAATGTAGACGCACTGGAACACATGCTCAGTCTGCTGATTTCAGTCCAACCGAACTCCATTCATGATTTACAAAATGCAATACTTAATGGAATCAAAAGTCCTAATACACAAATCCTAATACACAGAGAGAAAGAGAGAGAGAGAGAGAGGACTCACCTTGGATATTTGGTGTGCAGGTGGTGGCGCTTCTTCCTTCTCCTTCTTCCTCTCCTTGGTAAGTTACTCTCCTTTGATGCTTGCTTACTGCTTCTTCTTCCTCTTATTCTCCTCTATCTTGTTCTCTCTTTTTTCCTCTCCTTGGCTTTCCTTTTTCCCTTCTTGTGTGTTTGAAATGAAAGAAGAGGTGAGTCATGAGGAGGTGAGGCATGAAGAGACTAGGTGATGCATGAAAAGATTGCATGTTGGCTAAACTCGAGCTTCAAAACCGCAAAAAATGCAGGAAATGACTGGTGCAGTTTGAAAAGAAATGATTTAAGTATGTTTTGAATTATGACATGTGCGTCTATTTTAGCGTGTATATGCGCGTCTACATTTACGTAAATGCACTCATAGACGTGAAGGTAGATGCGCAAATAGACGCTAATTTAGACACGTAAGTAAACGCAGATATAGATGCACATTTAGGTTTTATCATAATTTTTTGTTTTTAAGATAAGTTTTGATAGTAAATTCTTATCATAATTTTTAATATATTTATGATGACTTTTGTGTATTTAAAATTGAGATCTTAGAATAATTAATACACTAACTTGAAGTTTTTGATGAATGACAAATATTTTGATGTTGTCATGAATTAGGTTTAATCATGTTGTCATCATCACCTAGTGCGGTGCATGCTGATGAGTCAACGAGCATATCCTAAAGTGAGGATGAAACATTACGTCTTCATAATCGAGATGCATGGCTACGACGAAAAATTAAATGCATGTGCGATCGTTGTCGAGGGTGTATTTTTCGAGCACGTTGAATTACAATGTCACACCTCAACTTGTATGGAGAATGGGACCGAGAAAAATCACTGATATTCATTGTTTTTTTTTAACACTAAGATTGCTAGTCTATGTTACTCAATATATATCCATCAGATGCTCCCTCCCGGGCATCAAGAGCCTCCAAAACGTCGACGGGAGGAGGCAGAGTCTTCAAGAAGAGTGGAGACTGACGACCATGATAGTAGCCCTCATGAAATGTCCCATCAAGTCGTAGAGGATGAGATTTTGGACAACATGGTACACCATCTATTTTCGCAACCGGTTAAGGGATAAGGTCACTCTATGAAGCCAGATGATCCACTATACGTAGCATCATCTACTCCGTTGTATGAAGGTTGTATGTACTCCATTCTTCGTGCGTCCCTCAAGATACTTAACTTGCAAACAATTTATGGATGGAGTAATGTCAGTTTGGATGCGTTATTGAAGTAGATATCAATTCAATTTGGCTTATGAATCATAATATTAATTGTTCTATTTTGAAATCAAACAAAAATATATGTTGGTGGTTTTTTAACTCACTTTTAAAAATATATGTAGGTTATTATCACAAATGCTTCCAAAAGGAAACAAATTGCCAACTAAGAGAGAGCAAGAAAGACATTACTTGACATCTTTGGGAGGCCTCGATTATGTCAAGATCTATGCATGTGTCAATGATTGTGTCTTATTTCATGGGATTCATGAGTTCGCACAAGAGTGACCTATTTGTGGTGAATCAAGATATGAGGTGGAGATGAAGTCAATGGATGTGCCTCGTAAGGTTTTGCGACATTTTCCTATTGTTCCACGTATAAAACTTATGTTCAAGTGTAAATCTATTGGAAAGCTCATGTCATGTCATGGCATGATGAATTGTTTACATAATATATTGTTTGTTTGTTAGGTTCTCTGTATTTTTTCGTCTTCCGTATTGGACTGAACTCAAGATCAATCACTTGTTGGACCCCATACACATATTTAAAAATGTTGTATCTACATGATGGGATCACTTAATAGGGGCTCGTGATTCAGTCAATATAAGGGAGGATTTACGTAACATTGGTCGCATGAGGCGAGCCTGGCCACGCATTGGACCCAGAGGAAAGATTGAGCTATCCCATGCACCTTGGATGTTGTCAAAGAACGAGGAAAAAATAGTGAAAGAACAAATATGTAGCTTTTGAACACCCACAATATGTATGAGATGTCTCAAGGGAGCCTTCATAACGAAAAAGAAAAGAGGTGTGGAGCAACTATCTGGTTTGAAGTCCCACGATTGGCACAAAATGATTCAAGTAAGGGTATCTCTAACCATGAATATAGAAATTAGTGGAGTAACTATGTGTAAACTTTGGGGTATGATGACTTTTTCCTCAACTAATCATTTGATCTATGAATATTGTTTACATTCAGTTCGTACTTCCTACTAGCATATCCCATTGTGTATCCAAAGATGTACATGATATCATTTACAAGATGGGAGAGCTTGTGAGGTGTGTATACATTGTATTTTTTCATTATATATCTTTGAATTTCTACACAAAAATAAACAATTCTCAAATACATCATGACAGATACATGAGCTCGAAGGAAATTGATCCAAACACATTACAAGATGGTCGAGTATTATTTGTTGAGGTGGTTTGTTTGGTGGAGGAAATTTTTCCTCGATCCATTTTGACTACTCAATTACATTTACTCGTACATTTGATTGACGAGATCGCACTTTGTGAGGCAGTTCATGCAAGGTGGATGTTTTTTCTTGAGCGCTTCATGAAAACCTTGAAAGATTTTGTGAGCAAAAAGGACGGGCTGAGGGAAGCATGGCTGAGGGTTGGTTAGTGCAATCATCCCTTGTTTATATCTCTGAATATCTTGCTGAAGTGGACCCCTCTCAACCATGACTATGGAAAGATGATGAAGACTTGAGGATGACCTCTATAATACCTCAACAAAAAGGAATGAGTAAAGTGATAACAAAAGAAGAACTTCGTAAGTTAAATAGTTTTTGTGTGCTCAATAGTGATGTAATGAGCAAATGGGTGACACTATATAATGAAGCAAGGGCAAGAAGAAAAAGTGAAATACAAGCATTTTGCACTAGATATGGACGTAATGTCTCATTTCAAGATCATCTAAATGCGCTCCCATGTCATATTGATATAGATTGGTTACATGAGGAAATGGAGAGAATGGAAAAAGAGGAGAAAATTAATATATCTCAAGAAGAGTGGGAATACGCACAAGGTTGCTTATCAAAGGTGAGACATACTATCAATTAATTTGTTTCTATAAGCTATATTTTATATAAGTAATTGACATATTTGATATTTTATCTTTTACTACTAGTACACATTATTCAATTTTATTTGGTATGAGGGTAAACATCTTCGAACTCAACGTATAGATGAAAAGAGAAATACCCAAGATTATGGTGTCCTTGCTCACTTCGAGGATGCCAATGGTACCATGGAAGGTTATTGTGGCTTGATCCAAGATATTCTAAAGCTTGACTTCAGATGACGATTCTTTATATATGTACTGGATGTGAAGTGGTTTAAAGAAGTAGTAACAAATGGTAAGCATTACACAATCAGACGTCATCCAAGTGGTTTTGTAATCATTGACTCTACAAAATTTCACCAAAACAAGAATGACACATTAGTACTACCTCAACAATGCGAGCAGGTATATATGCAAAAGCTAATTTTTAAATATGTATACATGTGATACATATACATAATATAATAAGTATTTAAGTTTCTTGCTTTTGTTTTTCAAATACAGGTTGTGTATCATCCAATGGTAAACAATAATCGATGGTAGTATGTCATCCCTATATCTAATCGTTCAAAACCAATATATGGTAATATTACCGACATGGAGATAGCAGATGACAATCCAACAATTAATGATGATGTACATGATGACACCGTAATGGATGATATGCGTGATATAGTATAAGATGAACCTCGCGAGGATGTTCAAGGAAACGCAGAAGAAGACAATAATGTGATTGCCGATGATATTGATGAAGTGATTGAGCAATATAGCAACACATCTGATAGTGGGATAGACTTATTTGTTTCGTTACCTCTTGGTAACATAGACCTAGAAGTAGATAGTTTAGCAAGGGATGATCTCATTGAAGATGAGATGGATCATTCACTATAACATACTTAATTTGCTTAATGATTCAATGTGTATTCTTAATTCTATGGTTTTTATCATGCGCATACGTGCATACTCAAGAATCAATAGTCAAGTTTAAAGCTAAATTGAATTTTTCATAATAAAGAGGAAGTATTTTGTATCATCTTCAAGTAGAGAAATTACGAGATACATATTGCAATGCTTGCAACTAATTGTATAATAAGGTTTCTGTCGCTTGTCGCTAATTACTTATATCAGGCTTGTCAACTGGAGGAACTACCATTCATTAGAGAGCAATGAAAAAATAATTATTAACTCTACCTTTTTTATTCAATGATTCAATGTGTATTCTTAATTCTATGGTTTTTATCATGCGCACACGTGCATACTCAAGAATCAATTTCATGTGGTTAAATAATTATTAACTCTAGCTTTTTTATTATATTAAGTCCAATTTCAGGTGGTTAAATAATTACACGTCTGGAGGCGTGTTTATATTGGCATCTATTTATGCGGATATATAGACACAAAATTCACGTCCATTTACACGCACATATAGACGCATCCTACTTTGCGCGTCTATGCCTTGTTTCTATTGTAGTGTTATGGTGCTTTGTGTGATTTAAATTGATTATGCTAACATCAATTTTTGTTTATGCAGGTGATGTTTGTGGATATTGAGATCATCACGATGAGTCCAGGGATGAGCGACGAGGAGCTATAGGAGATCTTCACACGTATGTCTCCAGATGAGATGGCGAGATTCAAAGATATAGCGGACCACGAGCTATCTCGGACACCATCATGCCGCTCTATTAAATCTACTTTGGCATGCTATGATGCTTCACTTTGCAGCTGACAAGGTCGACGCTCCTGACTTGGGCCAGATGGAGGGAGTGGTTCAGAGGGATGCTGCGTAGATTTGGATGTAGTGAGCCCGCGGTCGGTTTGGGATACAGGTGCTACTCATCACTCTCATGGCGGTTCAAGAGAGCATGGCTCAAGTGGTTGCTATAGAGGTACCGACGCAGTGTCTCGGTCTCATCGTTCATATGGAGTTGTGTCACCTCTGGGATTTGTTACACCTGTGGGGACGTCTACTCCAGTCATTCCGACTTTTCCTCAGTCATCTGAAGGTGGAATCTCTATGGGTGCTACTCCGAGAGATACTACTCGAGTAGATACACCAGATGTACAAGGGTCTCCTGCATATGCCCTCGAGCATGGTTGCAGGTGGGAGAGGGCCCATCTTAGGCATACCCCAGAGGGGTATGCATAACTTGTAGATGATAGGTCAAGAGCCATCATCATGAATGATGAGGGGAGGAGGGTGATGGCTCGCATGAGAGAGTGGTGCCAACAAGTTTTTCGACATAATGTCTAAGATCATTAGAAGAATATACCGGAGGGGAGTAAGGACTATATAGTAGCATCCTTGCATGAGGATTTTTCGGTACAAGCCGCAACAGATAGATTTTCTACGGGCTGGATGATGGAGTGTATGCATGCATACATGTCACACAAACGATCGGATGCACGCAAGGCACTCAAGAGTGGGGCTTCTCAAGAGTGGGGAGAACATCACAAGGTGGCGAGGGCATGACTAGAGGCTAGAGTCGCCCATCATCTTGAGAGTAGCGGCCACATGACATATCTGGAGGACTTTGTAAGTTTTTATTTTGTTCTGCTTGCTTATTTTTTTGCAATATCCTTTGTACTGACAATCGTGTTTCTAATAATTGTATTTTTTTTCTTTGTAGGCACTCCATTACAAACCGCGATCCCACCAGCCTTGAGACTCAATATACAGAAAGGCACGATCTCACTACATTGATCGATCGATTGTATGGACGCGACAATCTTATAAATCACTCATCTTTCTTGTCCATAGTTACTGTTTCATTTTTTACAGAGTCCATTCAATGCTCCTTTGCGGCGAGATGAGGTTTCAGATGACGAGGATCTATAGCTCGCCCTTGGATCCCTGGAGCTCACATACTCTTCTTTCTTGGTCACATGTTCTGTGTAGACATTTTCAATGTAGTACTAGTATCTTGCCATGATTGTACTAGTCACTTTCATTATGCGATCATGTATTTATTCCATGTATCAGTGTTATGATTTAAGTACACTTTGCATTTATTTACACGAGCATTGTACACATTACTGAAACTATTTTGTATAGCCCAAATAAAGCACAAAGTGCTATATGCCACAAATTTTTTTCCCTTTTATCGTCGCTATTAGTGTCACAAAATGTGTCACAAAGCATCATTATCAGTGTCGCTATTTGATTTGCAACGCTGATATCGACACAAATAGCGACGTTGATAATGATGCTAATATCAATTGTTTTGTGGTGTCGCCAATAACGACGTTTTTTGTGACAACGGGGGAAATTTTCTTTATGAACATTTTCATCGCTTTTAGCATCGGTATAAGGCCTATATCTTGTAGTGTTTGGTACACAAACCAAGTTTAGTATTAAGTTCAATAAGGCATGAAAATCATAAGCTCATTACATATAAAGTTCCATTTATATTGGCATGAAAATTACATTTAATTATGTAAATTTTCATGTAGAAAATCACGTTTATATGCCAAAATATAAATGCCAAATTAGATGCGGATCTTTTGACTAGTAGCTTATCAGTTCAAAGACTATATCTGTAACGTGTCCACCAGCATCATCCAGGACACGTCTTAATAGTCCATCGGAAAGGATGTCTAGAAAGCTCTACCCGGCACTCCCATGGAATGATACGAGATTTGCGATCTAGGGTTTTTCGCATCTGCCACGTAGCAGAAGTATTCTGGCCGTTCCCACTTAGGATCGATCGGAATTACGGTTTTCTTGATTGGTCATTTCCTAACGGCAACTAGTGACGGACCCAAGCAAACTACTTTACGCAGAAACGCCAGGTTCGAAGTGGATTCAACCTGCACTTGGTTCAAGGAAAATGGGAAATGAGAGGGATGCAAAGGTTAGCCTCTCTGCCATAAGGCATAGTCCCATTACGTTCCCCTAAAACAGTGTAAATCGGGTAAGACAAAACTCTAGGTCAACGCTTTCATTGTTTGTGTCCTTTGACGATCATCCCACTATTCTTTGAGATTTGAGAAAAGTTCCCGGCCAACCAGGACCACCCAACCATAGGACGGACCCATGGCCCGTCCTCCGCACTTTCCTCGATTTGTTTTAGTTATGTAATTATCTAACACATTAGTTGGACATGTAACAATCAGCTTCTTTAATTAAACCGTTAAGCACTGGTTCCTTCACATAATCTTATCATGTGACATAGAAAAACAATATCAAACAAGTTCTTTATTAACATATCATCATATTTATCTTTGAAATACAATAAGTTTCGCGCGTGTAGGCTTGTCCATAATCTGCTCGAAGGCTATCTAGCAATCCACAGGGATCACTACTCTAAGTTTCCGTCCATAGACTAGTATGTGGGCCTCGAGATCCAATCCTGAGCCATGTTAGCCTCTTGTGCAGGACCCGGAAGGCGAGGGATTTACGGCCAGAGCCCCCCCTGGCACCCAAGCGTCCTCCTGCTCCAAGTAATGCTCAATAGAGAGACCTCTTGAGGTGAGTTCGGTCCACGTTCCCGGCGTGGTCAACAACCCCCTTGATTAGGGTCAGGCAGGCAGTCGGGGGTAACTGAAGTTGCCACTCCCTTCAGGCCTTCAACCTGAAGTATAGATACTTGTTTATTTTGTAATTCATTGGTCAAACAAGTCAAATAGTGCTCTAAAATCTCTAGCAAGCACAAACATTTCCATTAATCAATTTTTGTTGTTGGCAAACTGCTAAGGAAGGAATCTGTCCTTTTGAATGCATCTAGCACTCAATCAGGGTTGTCTTGCAACTTGGCAAGATCCCTTATATTCTGGGTTAGGATGTACCCTATTAACCCAACTTGGTCAAACCCTAAAGTTCATTGGATACTTCAGTTTCCAGTTTTTAACCTTCCTTACTTATAAGGATATCAAAGTATACATCCTTTTGCAAGATAACTTGCGTAAGGATCTGCCATCCTTGTTGCGGGAATTTAGCTTTTCTTCTTGTGGATCGATCACAAGACCATATGACTTCGTACTTGCCGTGCAAGTCCTGCATCCTACTATGCGATAATGGAGTTATGAAACAATCTGTTTTCAGTTTCTTTAAGGTAACGTTTGTCAGACCTAGGGTTTCGTAGCTTTATTATTTTCTTTTAAGAAACTCAGGGACAAACCCTAATTTCTTTTACGTTTACAATTAACTGACCCTACAATCAGGGAATGTGGGCAAGTATTTAAGGTATAAATGTTTCTTTGATTTTAATTCATTCCCAATGAATATTTCGCAGCATAGGTATTTCTAAGTTTATATTAATTTGGCTAACTTTTAGAAGGTAATATCGAGATCACCTCTGCACGATTTGTTATCTATGTGTCAATTGATTTTTCAATCCTAGATTTATTGATTTGAGGTTAGGTAAATTTAATTAATCTTTCTTTTTCCTTGCAAACCAAACTCATGCCAAATAAGCAATCTTTCCCTTGCTAAGTTATGCAATTAGCAATGATAACTTCCTAGAGTTTAAGCATTGTAAGAAACCTTTCATGATTCGCACCTTCCATGATGATTCATTGTAAAAAGAATAGGGGATTAATAGTGCAAGATACAGTTTTATACCTTCTAGACTTAACTGAAGTATACTACTTTAGTGGGTAAATAATCTTGCTCATAATTCGTTTCAATACATAATGCTTTTTGAAGGAAAACTATGTTTATACTTTATTTATTTTGCATGTTTAATTAAACTAATTTTCTTCGTCGTAAATAACAAGGACAAAACATATCTTATTCCTAACAATTCATCTTGCAAGATTGAATTAAAATGGATATAAAATTAAGAAGGAAAAACCTGGGTTTGGGGTGAGATATCCACATGGATACTGGGAGATGACCCTTCCGCAGCAACTCCTTGGACTTTCTTAGGAGGCATCGCAGTTGTAGTCCTTCGAACGTGGAAGCAGCTTTACACTCCTTTTTGAAATTCCACTGTCGCTCCCTTGCACGTCAATACTCTTCTTCACTTTTTCAAGCAGGGGAGAAACCATGTCCCAAGGGTATTTAGGAAAGGCAAGGAATCGTTAAGGGAGTAACCGCGAGGAGGGGTATTAAGACTTTTAAGGTCTTAATTCTTTTGGGAGGGAAAGGCTTACAAAGCCCAAGGAAAAAAAAAACCTATAAGGGTTTTATACTCGGGGGGGAAGAAAGTAACAAGCCCAAAGGAAAGGGGCTTAAGGGTTAAATACGAGGGAAGTAAGGTTTAAGTTACGGGGTTCCAACACCCATGGAATGAGGGCCTTAAAATACCACTACAACAAAAACGAGGCATAGACGCGCATGTTAGATGTGCAAAGTTGGGCGCATCTATCATCGCATCTGTATGTGTGTGTAAAAGAGCATGTAAATAGACGTGAATTTTACGTCGATATATCCGCGCAAATAGACGCGAATATAGACACGTTTTCAGATGCGTCACTACAACAAGTAGCAGTTATAGACGCATGCACAGACGTGCACTAAAATTTTAAATTTTTTTAAAAAATATAGACGCAATTGCGCGTCTATATCTGTGTCTAATTTGCAGGTGAAATGGCATCTGTGTGCGCATGTATAAGCGCATGTATAAGCGTGTGTATATGCACATCTGTATGCACATCTATAAGTGCATTTAACTGTGTATATATAAGCGCGTCTATAAGCAATTCCTGGTCTATATACACACGCTTATAGATGCGCTTATAGATGCGCACTAAAATTTTAAAAAAATTTGAAAAATATTTCTTGTATGTCATTCTTTTCAAAGTAGTCCCGTCGTGTTTTTCTTTTGGGTTTTTTTGATAGGCGCATGACACAAAGAGAGGATAAAGGAAGAGACAAAGAAGAAAGGGTAAAGAGAGGAGGAAGCAAGAGGCAAAGAGAAAGGAGAGGGAGGAGAAGCAGTTTGTAGCCCTGTCGTCGCCACCTATCACAACACCGATTCAAGGTGAGTCCTTCTTGTCTCTCTCACTCACTCACTCACTCACTCACTCACTCACTCACACTCTCTCTCTCTCTCTCTCTCTCCCTCCCTCCCTCCCTCCCTCTCTCTCTCTTTCTCTCTCTATCTTTGCTTTGAGTTGTATTTTGCTACCTTCTTAGATTTTGGTATGTTTGTTGCGACAAGGAGAACAACCAAAGAGCAAGGAGATGGAGGAGAAGAAGGAGTTTGTAGTTATGCCACTGCCCATCACAACAAATATTCAAGGTGAGTCCTTCTTCTCTTCTCTCTCTTTCTTTCTCTCTCTCTCTCTCTCTCTCTCTCTCTCTCTCTCTCTCTCTCTCTCTCTCTCTCTCTGTGTCTCTCTGGTTACTCTGAGTTGTATTTTTGTTCCTTCTTAGCTTTGGGTATGTTAGTTGTTGCTTGCTTTTCCTAGTTTTATTTTGTGCTTCACTGCTAATTCACGTCTACAAGCGCATCTGATATACAGAGTAGACACTCTCGTAGACGCGCAAGTGTTGAAGATCCATAAAACCTCCTAGGTTTTTTTGAGTTTTGTGGACCTGGCGCGTGTAAGAGTGCATCTAATCCATAGAGTAGACCCGCCTGTAGATGCGCTCACATTAAACAACAACATCTCCTTTGAGGTTATTTTTTCATACACTGTTTTCCGCATCTATAATCGCGTGTATATGTGCATGTATGTGTGCATGTATATGTGCATGTATGTGTGCATGTATGTGCGCGTGTATATGCGCATGTATGTGTGCATGTGTATGTGCGCATCTATAAGTGCGTCTATGTTCGGGTGTATATGCGCATGTAGTTTTCACTATAAGCACGCTTGTAGACGTGCTCCTGACATTTTTAAACACAATTCAAATATTGCGTCTATAAGCGCGTTTATGGACCCTTTTTGTTGTAGTGCACAGGGGTTGTGTGTGTGTTTCTAAAGGCATATGAAGGGGGCCTTGGGAGATCTTTGGACACGGGAGTAAAAGGTATAGGAAGGGGGATCTTGAAGGGATTTTTGGACACGGGGGAGGGGTGTGTGGACACGAGGTGAAAAGGCCTTAGGGGTTTTAAAACCCGGGGGGGGGGGGGGGGGGGGGGGCGAAGGGCAATACCAGGGGGCGAAGGCAACACAAGGGGAATGAAAAGGGCTTAGGGGGATTTAAAAACCCCAGGGGGGAAAGTGTTAGAAGGGAATACAAGGGGGTGAAAGGGGGCTAACATGTGTAATATTTCCGCGTACCCCGTACCGCAAATATTAACTTCCCGCACGCCGTGTAAACCCTGTGCAAGAGTATTCCCTACTTCGTGATTATTGGTAACCTAATCCACACCATGCACGCTCAAAAATGAGGCCTCCACGTCGAGAATTAAAGGCCGGGGTTGAAGACCGTATAGCCGCGAGGAAACAACCGCTTGGGAAGGGCAATTGGACAAATTCAAGGCAAATTTTTTTATTATTATCCCTTCCCCCAGCCGATGCATGGCTGGAGGAGAGGGAGTGTGGGGGGGAATGGCCAAGGAAGAGTGAGGTCGGGCTGCATGAGGGGGAGTCCTCCACGTGTGTAGAGGCCCTCTTCCCCACCCCTCCCAAGGCCTATATAAACACCCCCCTAGCTAGAGGGTGCAGGGGGGTGCTGGACGTGCTGGACGAGGAGCTGAAGGAGGTCGCCCTGCCGGATGTGAAGGGGGAGGTCGCCGTGAAGCGACACGCTGCCGCCCAGACCGCCAGTCCGCCGTCGCTGCCGCCAGACCACCACTCCACCTCAGACCGCCGCCCCCGCCTGAAGCACGACCCCCCCCGTGGCCTGTAGAAGCTGAAGCTTCTAAGGAGGGGGCCTCCTTAAGCCCCCTTCCCACCACATTCCCCAAAAGACCCATTCATACCCCTCCCCAGAACTTGAAGAGGAGAGGGTGGAAGCCGTAAAGACCCCCACAAGACCCATCGAGAAGGCTTTCGCAAAAAGACTTTAAAGCCGCAAGCCATCCAAGAATCAATTCCGTGCCAACCCGGGGTTTTCCCTAAAAGACTCCTAAAGCCTTTTCCGCAAGCGCCATCCCGCAAAGAAATCTTCCGCATACGAGGAAAGGCAAAGGTCGGAAGGCTGCATGCCAAGGCAAGACAATTCGTAGACCACAAAGGCAAATCAGAAGCCGAATCTACGTCTACGATGGCCCCCAAAATATCACAAGGTGCGACCGCGGGAGGTTCATCTCCGAGTATACAAGTGGATATCTCCCCGAGCCCTCAAGTCCAGGTTCTTTCGAGTTAGTTCCGCATAAAGAAATGATTAGGCGCGCTTAGTTCATAAGGGAGATTGCATCTTTACGCTTAATTTTAATGCATGTGGAAATTGGAAAAAAAATACATTTGGTAAAGTATCTCTTGAACATTAGGCAAGATTGAAATATGTCATGAATTTGAACGAGTTATCCACCTTAGAAGACTAGTTGCATGTAGTTTCTTTGGTACATTATCAAAGTAATGAGTCCAAACTTAGGGCAAAGAAATGCAATTTATAAGTGCATTCTCTTTCGTCCTAGACGTGGTAGGAATAAGCGTGTGCCGCATGTTAGGCAACATCCTCCTCGTAATGATTTCATGAGGCAAGGTTAACACCATAAGATGTTATCCGAAAAGAAATAATAGAGTACGAAAATGATCTTATGGACTTGCAATAGCATGTAAAAATGGAATGAGTTAACACTAGCTTTAGTTGGTATAAACTTCGTTAACTACATTGTAGCTAGGAGAATGTTGCGTATTGCATAGTCATCATGCGAAAACGTCATTCATCAGAAGCCACATTTAGGAAAGGTTGCATGGTTCGTCAAAGCATAAGATTCGAAAGTAGACAACAAGGTTGTAGGTATGATTATTGATGTAAGACCTAGTAGGTCCTAGGAAAAGTTAGTATCCAGATTATCGTGCACCAAAGAAAGATAAAGTTATCGTGGACCATGTGATGCGTAAAAGCACTAAATCGCATGTTTACGCGTGTTGGTGGAGTTATAACTATTGTTCTCCGTTAGATTTAGTTTATTACCTTTAGAAGGATCATCCTCGTCGCAAGACAAGTATAATTGAATTGACTAAGTAACCTAAACCACAAGGGACTCATATGGGCATGGCTCAGTCGATATGATAGGTATCCCAAGTGTTAACTAGGGGTTAGTGCAATAAGAATTCGACCTAGTTTTACACTGGTTGCCAAGTCTAAACCCGCAAACCTAAGAATCTTACACATGAAATGTCGAATCAATTGGATGTTCATGCATGAAATGATCTAAGGTTTTATCCCAAGGATCATTCGTTAAAATGATGAAACTCCGACGGAGTTGCCTATTTTTAGGATCATGGGCCAACATAATTAGGAATGGTTAGGGATTGGGTAGAATGATCCCGTGGAATAGATGCAATACATGTGCAAAAAGGTGCAACTTTGTATAGACTTGAGATTTGCCCACAAGAGAGTTTTATCATCTCTCGAAATGAGGTTGGCAAGTTATTGAAAGAATTTAACTTACAAGAGGATGGGTAATCATCCTGTTACTCACTTTTCTTGAGGGATAACTACCAAGGAAAAGGAAAGGTTAGGTGTTTGCCTTGAAGCAAATGACCAGACAATAAACTAAAGCGACATGGTCGCTGGATCCTGCCACAACAAAACCTAAAGTATTGGTAGGGTATGACCCTAACCCAAGAATGATAGGAATCTTGCCAAGTTGCAATTGATTCCGGATCGAATGCGGGTTGCATTCGGAGAAAAGGAGTCACTCCTTAACAGTTTGCCAGCTAAACGACCATTGGAAATTGATTGTGATTGTAACAGTTTGGAAAGCATTGTTTGCATTGTTTGTTCAATGAACTAAAGGACGAAAATATATCTAAATACTTCAGGTTGAAGCCTGAAGGGAGAGGCAGCTTTAGTTACCCCCGACTGCCTGCCTGACCCTAACCAAGGGGGTTGTTAACCGCGCCTGGAACGTGGACCGAACCCGCCGTGAGAGGTCTTGCCGTTGAGCTCTACTTGGAGCAGGAGGACGCTTGGGTGCCAGGGGGGCTCTGGCTGTAAATCCCTCACCTTTCGGACCCTGCACAAGAAACTAACGTGACTCGGGATTGGATCTCGAGGCCCGCATACTAGTCTACGGGCGGAAACTTGGATTAGTGATCCCTGGTGGATTACTGGATAGCCTTCGGGCGGATTATGAATACGCCTACGGGCGGGAACTCCTTGTATTTCAAAGATAAAAGGATAAAATGATAATAAAGAAGATGTTTGGCATTGTTTTCTTTATGTCCTGTGATAAGATTATGTGAAGGAACCAGTGCATAACAGGGTTAATCAAAGAAGCTGTTTGTATATGTCAAACTAATGTGGTAGGTAATTACATAACTAAAACAAACCGAGGAAAGTGCGGAGGATGGACCATGGGTCCGTCCTATGGATGGGTGGTCCCGGTTAGCCGAGAACTTTTCTCAAAGTCTTCGACGAACAGAAGGATGATCAACATCACCGAAACAAGTAATGAGAACGATGACTTGGAATTACCGATTACCCGATTCACGCTGTTTTAGGGGAACGGAATGGGACTATGCCTTTTGGCAGAGAGGTCGAGCCTTGCATCCCTCTCGTTTCCCATTCTCCTTGAACCAAGTGCAGCATGAATCCGCTTCAGACCAGGCGTTTCTGCGTAAAGTAGTTCGATCAGGTCTGACGCTAGTCGCTGTTAGTAAATGACCAAACAATTCCGGTCGATCCTAAGTGGGAACGGCCAGGACACTTCCGTTACGTGGCAGACGTGGAAAGTCCTAGATTGCAAAACCCGCAACATTCCATGGGAGTGCCGGGTGGAGTTTTCTAGACAACCTTTCCGATGGGCTGCTAAGACGTGTTCTAGAGGATTCTAGTGGACACGTTACAGTTGGTATCAGAGCCGACTTACAATGGAATTGTTTTCATAAAGATTTCATTGAAAAATGAAGTAAAGAATTTGTTCCTATCCAAACATTTTCTCATCTTCAATACTGTCTTACAGAATTACGAGGCGTGGAACAAGTTTTTGGTATTCCGGATCATGTTCATGACTGCAATGCATTCTCCGCATTATAGGCAGAGAATTGAAATGATGAACATCTTGGAGCAAATTTATAATCCATCACCGCTATATATAGAGCGAAGATGGACTGGGTCTTCAGGAATCTATTACATAGCTGCCCACCGGTTTGCTTATCTACAGACCAACCTGAAGAGGATCAAGTGGTTGGAAGATTTGAAAGTCGTGAAGCTGTTCATTTTTGTGGAAGCTCACGTGAATTCGACTTTGCATATTCGAGGTCGTAGAGTTGAATTAAACTCATATGTATATGAGGAAGTAACCCGTGTAATTCCAGCTGATAGAATTAAGGTATTGGGCCGCCATGGGAAGTATGGATTCCAGCGAAAAGGATATCCTGAACTTCCGATGAATTATCGATTCTTAAAGATTCATGACCCAAAACCCTACTATTACACAGTTCCCGTAGACAAATCCAATACAATGTGGTTCTCCCCAAACTAAATATAATGATTGGATTATCATCACTCGAGATGTTGTATGAGGCTACGCCATATAAATATAAACAAGGATTTCTTTTACCACTATCTGATTGTGCATCAGGGTTGTTGCAAAAAGTTAAGATGCTTCATGAGTCATGAATTAGCTGAACTAAAGATAAGGTAATGTCAATTATCATATAATAATGTTAAGAAAACTTTTACGCCAGGCACAACCCCAGGTACAAGTTCCAAATTCGCCCCCTACATCAAGTACTACTGTGATCCAGGAGAAGAAGTTCCTTCTCAAGCAAATAAAGCCACCCGAGTTTGACGAGAGAGGCAGATTCGTCCAGTCGGACGCTGAGATTTGGATTGAGTCTATGGAGGACTACTTCGAAGCCGCTGGCACTGCACCTACCAATCAGGCCATGCTCGCCAAATTAAAACTCACCGGTGAAGCCAGACTATGGTGGAAACAATGGTGCAGGGATCAAGGGATTTCAGAGGGGTCCGTTACCTGGGAGAAGTTAAAGCAAGCCTTGCAAGGGAGATATTTGCCACCCGCATATCGTACTCAGAAAATGAATGAGTTCTATGAGCTAAAACAGTTAGGACTCACTCTTGACGCATACTACTCTAAGTTTGTCTCACTGTTAAAGTATGCGCCACAAATGGACACGACACAGCAGGTGTCCAAATTTTGCGCAAGCTTAAATCCACCTGTAAATACCCGTCTCGAATCTATGCGTCCCTCAGATCTTCAGGATGCACTCATTCGAGCGGCCCCTATAATTCAGGAAGTACAAGCTAAACCAAGGAGTATTAAGAATTGGTCTTATAGCGACCCAAGCAGAGGAGCATGCAGACCCCAGGTTAAGAGAGTTCAAGGCCACAATCAGGGACAAAGAAAGAAAGCAAGGACAAATAATGTCAACAACTTTGTTCCTACTCACAGTAATGGCCGAAACCTCCGATGTTTCCACTGCAACGAACTCGGTCACTTCAGAAGGGAATGTCCCAAGCTTAGCGAGGGACACCGTCAAAGTGCTGGCCGCGGGCAGGGAGCCGCCGCCCGTGGAAGGGGAAGAGCTGCCTGCATTACCAATAGGCAAAGATGTGAAGCAGAGGAAGAGGAAGATCCGACTATGGAAGCGGATTTCGAAAGAGCGACGGTCCATGCCGCTCTACACAAGAAGGGGCCGAATCGCCAGTTCTCGGTAATTCAAACACCGTCGGACTATCAAGGTAAAGGTTTCAAAACCTTGATTGATTGTGGCAGTACACATTCCTTTATCTCACCAGCATGTGCTAAGAGATTAGGAATAGCCACAGTAGAAGCACCTACCCTACTTGTGGAATTGGCAAACGGTCGTGAGGTAACTTGTGCTAGGCAAACTGCTAAGGAGGAGTTCTATCTGGGAGGAAAGAAAACCTCAGTCAGATTCAGAGTCATGAACTTAGGCATCCATGAGTGTCTACTCGCGATGGATTGGCTTAAGCCCAATGACGCCCACATCCACTGTGGAAAGGGTCAAGTTTCCTTTCGAAACTCTAACAGAGAGTTTGTTACGACTCAAGGTGAGGTAGGAGTGCCGAGAATCCAGCTAGCCAAGGTATCGCGGATCATAAAAGGGGTTAGGAAAGGATTACCTGTTTGCTTGATCAAACTCAACAAGTTAGATCAAAAGCAAGAGTCTCATGAGGGACCCTCTTGTCTAAAAGAATATGCTGACGTATTCCCTGAGGAATTAACTGAACTTCCACCCCCAAGAGAAGTTGATCATGAGATAAGGCTAATACCTGGAGCTGCGCCAATTGCAAAGAGACCTTATAGAATGTCTATTCCGGAAGCTATTGAGTTGAAGGAACAACTCAAGCAACTGTTAGATCAGGGCTACATCCGGCCTAGCAATTCACCATGGGGAGCTCCAGTTCTATTCCAGAAAAAGAAAGATGGGACACTTCGACTATGTATTGATTACCGTGGGTTGAATCAATCAACAGTCAAGAACAAGTACCCTATTCCTAGAATAGATGAGCTTCTTGATCGCCTTCAAGGTGCAAAGATCTTCTCCAAAATTGATCTCAGGTCAGGCTACTATCAAATCAGGATCAAGGATGAGGATATTCCAAAAACGGCCTTCAATACAAGATATGGGCACTTTGAATTCTTGGTTATGTCATTCGGCCTTACAAATGCACCTGCCACCTTCAATAGACTAATGCAGGATATTTTTAGACCATATCTTGATGATTTCGTGCTTGTCTTCTTCGATGACATTTTAGTCTATTCTAAACAGGAAGAAGATCATGAACCCCAACTACGAATTGTGTTGGAGACAATGAGGTCTCATAAGTTGTATGCAAAAATGAAGAAGTGTGCATTCTTCAAACGTCAGATTGAATATCTAGGATTCATCGTATCATCAGAAGGAATATCAGTAGATCCAGCCAAAGTCAGAGATGTGCTTGAATGGCCAATACCAGTATCTGTCAAAGAGATACGTAGCTTTCTTGGCTTGACAGGATGGTATAGGATCTTTATCAAAAACTATGCTTTGATTGCAGCACCTCTTACCGACTTATTAAAGAAGCAGACTTCTATTACATGGTCTACTCCCGAACAAAATAGCTTCGACCAATTGAAGCAATGTTTGGTATCAGCACCTATTCTGAAACTTCCTGATCTCAATACGGAATTCGAGGTAGTAACCGATGCCAGCATTCTTGCCTTGGGGTGTGTTCTTATGCAGGAAGGTCATCCAGTAGCGTATTCTTCAAGGAAATTGAAGAGTCACGAAAGGAATTATGCCACTCATGACCTGGAGTTACTAGCTGTCATCCATGCTCTAAAGCTTTGGAGACACTACCTGTTGGGCAACAAGTTCACTCTAGTAACAGATCATAAGAGCCTCAAATGGATTTTTACCCAAAACGAGCTCAACATGAGGCAACGCCGATGGATTGAAGTATTGGAGGAATATGATTTTGAAATCAAGTATCGACCAGGGAAAGAGAATGTAGTTGCCGATGCACTCAATCACAAGGCATTCCTAAACTCCCTAATCTTGCAGAATCCATCAACGGCCAGATCTCTGGCTACAAAGGTATCTATGCCAAGCAACCCTATACTCGAACTAGCTAGAGAGGAAGCATGCCATGACTTAGCCTACCAAGCAATGATAAAAGAAATATCTACCAAGGATCAGAATTTGAAGCTACAGGCCAAGTATCATGAATTTTCTGTTGACAATGGACTTATTTACTATAGAACAAGGCTATGTATACTAGCAAGCCAGTCACTTAAGTAGAAGATATTGTGGGAAGCTCATGACTCCCCTTTCGCAGGACATCCCGGCTATGCAAAAACTCTTAATGCAGTCAGGAAGAGCTATCATTGGGAGAGGCTCAAAGGTGACGTCCTCAAATATGTCACTGAATGTTTGTCTTGCCAACGTATCAAGGCTGAACATGTCATGATGCCAAGAAAAGTACAACCACTTGACATTCCCCAAATGAAATGGGAATTCATCAGTATGGATTTTGTGGTGGGCTTACCCCAAGTCCAAG
Source organism: Lygodium microphyllum (assembly GCF_053477565.2). Lineage (NCBI taxonomy): Eukaryota > Viridiplantae > Streptophyta > Polypodiopsida > Schizaeales > Lygodiaceae > Lygodium > Lygodium microphyllum. The sequence goes on from NW_028229516.1 coordinate 1,091,420, forward strand.
GAGGGTACAACTCCATTATGGTTGTAGTTGACATGCTTACTAAGGTTGCACACCTGATTCCAGTAAAGACAAACTATAAAGCCTCCGATATTGCAAGAGTGTTTATCAAAGAAATATTCAAGCTACATGGGTTACCTAGAAGGATCATTAGCGATCGAGATTCTCTTTTCACTTCTCACTTCTGGAGAGCTATCTTTGAAGCTATTGGAACCCAACTCTGTTTTAGCACTGCCTACCATCCCCAAACGGATGGACAAACAGAGCGAGTAAATCAAATCATTGAGGATATGCTTAGGGCTTACTGCTATCGAGAGCCGAAGAGGTGGATTCAATACTTGCTGTTAGTAGAATTTGCTTACAATGCTTCTTACCAGCAGAGCATTCAAATGACGCCTTTCCAGGCATTGTATGGTCATGATTGTCGAAGTCCCCTAAATTTTTCTGATCCTACCCTAAGGGTGGAAGCTTCAAGACAAATGTTGGAGGACATGGATGACCAAATAAGGTCAATAAGACAAGACATACAAGCAGCCAAAGATAGACAAAAGGCATATGCGGATTTGAAGCGCCAAGAGAGGGTTTTCGGAGAAGGAGACATGGTCTTCATTCGTGTACGCCCCAAGAGGAGCTCTTTATCTCTAGGTAAATGCAAGAAGCTACGTCCAAGGTATTGTGGACCATATAAAATCCTCAAATGCCTAGGACCCAATGCTTATAAATTGCAACTTCCTGATAACCTAAAAGTTCACAATGTATTCCATATTAGTCTCTTAAAAAAGTATATACCCAACCCAAATCATGTACTTGATGACCAACAAATTGTAATGCCTAGTCAAGGAGTCCTTGAACTAAGACCGGAAAAGATTTTAGATGTTAGGGAGAGACAGTTGAGATCTAGAACCTTGAGAGAATACCTCGTCCAGTGGAAAGATTATCCCGAAGAGGATGCTACCTGGATGGATGAAAGCTCTCTCAATCTTCAATATCCCCAGTTTATCTCGAGATGAGGACATCTCGATTCTTCTAAGGGGGAGAGAATGTAATATTTCCGCGTACCCCGTACCGCAAATATTAACTTCCCGCACGCCGTGTAAACCCTGTGCAAGAGTATTCCCTACTTCGTGATTATTGGTAACCTAATCCACACCATGCACGCTCAAAAATGAGGCCTCCACGTCGAGAATTAAAGGCCGGGGTTGAAGACCGTATAGCCACGAGGAAACAACCGCTTGGGAAGGGCAATTGGATAAATTCAAGGCAAATTTTTTTATTATTATCCCTTCCCCCAGCCGATGCATGGCTGGAGGAGAGGGAGTGTGGGGGGGAATGGCCAAGGAAGAGTGAGGTCGGGCTGCATGAGGGGGAGTCCTCCACGTGTATGGAGGCCCTCTTCCCCACCCCTCCCAAGGCCTATATAAACACCCCCCTAGCTAGAGGGTGCAGGGGGTGCTGGACGTGCTGGACGAGGAGCTGAAGGAGGTCGCCGTGCCGGATGTGAAGGGGGAGGTCGCCGTGAAGCGACACGCTGCCGCCCAGACCGCTAGTCCGCCGTCGCTGCCGCCAGACCACCAGTCCACCTCAGACCGCCGCCCCCGCCTGAAGCACGACCCCCCCCGTGGGCTGTAGAAGCTGAAGCTTCTTAGAAGCTTCTAAGGAGGGGGTCTCCTTAAGCCCCCTTCCCACCACATTCCCCAAAAGACCCATTCATACCCCTCCCCGGAACTTGAAGAGGAGAGGGTGGAAGCCGTAAAGACCCCCACAAGACCCATCGAGAAGGCTTTTGCAAAAAGACTTTAAAGCCGCAAGCCATCCAAGAATCAATTCCGTGCCAACCCGGGGTTTTCCCTAAAAGACTCCTAAAGCCTTTTCTGCAAGCGCCATCCCGCAAAGAAATCTTCCGCATACGAGGAAAGGCAAAGGTCGGAAGGCTGCATGCCAAGGCAAGACAATTCGTAGACCACAAAGGCAAATCAGAAGCCGAATCTACGTCTACGATGGCCCCCAAAAGATCACAAGGTGCGACCGCGGGAGGTTCATCTCCGAGTATACAAGTGGATATCTCCCCGAGCCCTCAAGTCCAGGTTCTTTCGAGTTATTTCCGCATAAAGAAATGATTAGGCGCGCTTAGTTCATAAGGGAGATTGCATCTTTATGCTTAATTTTAATGCATGTGGAAATTGGAAAAAAAATACATTTGGTAAAGTATCTCTTGAACATTATGCAAGATTGAAATATGTCATGAATTTGAACGAGTTATCCACCTTAGAAGACTAGTTGCATGTAGTTTCTTTGGTACATTATCAAAGTAATGAGTCCAAACTTAGGGCAAAGAAATGGAATTTATAAGTGCATTCTCTTTCGTCCTAGACGTGGGAGGAATAAGCGTGTGCCGCATGTTAGGCAACATCCTCCTCGTAATGATTTCATGAGGCAAGGTTAACACCATAAGATGTTATCCGAAAAGAAATAATAGAGTACGAAAATGATCTTATGGACTTGCAATAGCATGTAAAAATGGAATGAGTTAACACTAGCTTTAGTTGGTATAAACTTCGTTAACTACATTGTAGCTAGGAGAATGTTGCGTATTGCATAGTCATCATGCGAAAACGTCATTCATCAGAAGCCGCATTTAGGAAAGGTTGCATGGTTCCTCAAAGCATAAGATTCGAAAGTAGACAACAAGGTTGTAGGTATGATTATTGATGTAAGACCTAGTAGGTCCTAGGAAAAGTTAGTATCCAGATTATCGTGCACCAAAGAAAGATAAAGTTATCGTGGACCATGTGATGCGTAAAAGCAATAAATCGCATGTTTACGCGTGTTGGTGGAGTTATAACTATTGTTCTCCGTTAGATTTAGTTTATTACCTTTAGAAGGATCATCCTCGTCGCAAGACAAGTATAATTGAATTGACTAAGTAACCTAAACCACAAGGGACTCATATGGGCATGGCTCAGTCGATATGATAGGTATCCCAAGTGTTAACTAGGGGTTAGTGCAATAAGAATTCGACCTAGTTTTATAGTGGTTGCCAAGTCTAAACCCGCAAACCTAAGAATCTTACACACGAAATGTCGAATCAATTGGATGTTCATGCATGAAATGATCTAAGGTTTTATCCCAAGGATCATTCGTTAAAATGATGAAACTCCGACGGAGTTGCCTATTTTTATGATCATGGGCCAACATAATTAGGAATGGTTTGGAGGATACCCTAAAACCCTGCCACTCGGCTGGAGGTAAATTCCGTGACCGGAAAACGCTAAGCAATTGGGTAGAATGATCCCGTGGAATAGATGCAATACATGTGCAAAAAGCTGCAACTTTGTATAGACTTGAGATTTGCCCACAAGAGAGTTTTATCATTTCTCGAAATGAGGTTGGCAAGTTATTGAAAGAATTTAACTTACAAGAGGATGGGTAATCATCCTGTTACTCACTTTTCTTGAGGGATAACTGCCAAGGAAAAGGAAAGGTTAGGTGTTTGCCTTGAAGCAAATGACCAGACAATAAACTAAAGCGACATGGTCGCTGGATCCTGCCACAACAAAACCTAAAGTATTGGTAGGGTATGACCCTAACCCAAGAATGATAGGAATCTTGCCAAGTTGCAATTGATTCCGGATCGAATGCGGGTTGCATTCGGAGAAAAGGAGTCACTCCTTAACAGTTTTCCAGCTAAACGACCATTGGAAATTGATTGTGCTTGTAACAGTTTGGAAAGCACTATTTGCATTGTTTGTTCAATGAACTAAAGGACGAAAATATATCTAAATACTTCAGGTTGAAGCCTGAAGGGAGAGGCAGCTTCAGTTACCCCCGACTGCCTGCCTGACCCTAACCAAGGGGGTTGTTAACCGCGCCGGGAAAGTGGACCGAACCCGCCGTGAGAGGTCTTGTCATTGAGCTCTACTTGGAGCAGGAGGACGCTTGGGTGCCAGGGGGGGCTCTGGCTGTAAATCCCTCGCCTTCCGGGCCCTGCACAAGAAACTAACGTGACTCGGGATTGGATCTCGAGGCCCGCATACTAGTCTACGGGCGGAAACTTGGATTAGTGATCCCTGGTGGATTACTGGATAGCCTTCGGGCGGATTATGAATACGCCTACGGGCGGGAACTCCTTGTATTTCAAAGATAAAAGGATAAAATGATAATAAAGAAGATGTTTGGCATTGTTTTCTTTATGTCCTGTGATAAGATTACGTGAAGGAACTAGTGCATAACAGGGTTAATCAAAGAAGCTGTTTGTATATGTCAAACTAATGTGGTAGGTAATTACATAACTAAAACAAACCGAGGAAAGTGCGGAGGATGGACCATGGGTCCGTCCTATGGATGGGTGGTCCCGGTTAGCCGGGAACTTTTCTCAAAGTCTTCGACAAACAGAAGGATGATCAACATCACCGAAACAAGTAATGAGAACGATGACTTGGAATTACCGATTACCCGATTCACGCTGTTTTAGGGGAACGGAATGGGACTATGCCTTTTGGCAGAGAGGTCGAGCCTTGCATCCCTCTCGTTTCCCATTCTCCTTGAACCAAGTGCAGCATGAATCCGCTTCAGACCAGGCGTTTCTGCGTAAAGTAGTTCGATCAGGTCTGACGCTAGTCGCTGTTAGTAAATGACCAAACAAATCCGGTCGATCCTAAGTGGGAACAGCCAGGACACTTCCGTTACGTGGCAGACGCGGAAAGTCCTAGATTGCAAAACCCGCAACATTCCATGGGAGTGCCGGGTGGAGTTTTCTAGACAATCTTTCCGATGGGCTGCTAAGACGTGTTCTAGAGGATTCTAGTGGACACGTTACAACATGACCCCCCCTTTGGAAGCTTCCAAACTTCTAGAAAGTCAAAGGGGGGTGAGAGGACCATTAGTGGCGAAACGGCAGCGGCTCCTCCCTCCCTCAAAGGCGTCGTAATCCTCCACCTCAGTCGGCCAGCGTGGCGAGTGCATCCCCCTCTCCTTCCTTCACAAGTGAATTTCCTCCCTCTCACGGCGGTAGCGTGCTCCCCTCATCCTCACGTATATCATCCCTCCCTCCTTCCTTATTATTTTTTTAAAAATCCCCTAGCCTACGCCCCCCTCTCCTCAATTTATAGGGGAGGGGATAAGATCCCTCCTCACCTTACGTGTCAATTGGCATGACGGTGAAAGGCGCCGACCTCCAGCAAGGAGCCTAGCCCTCCATTCTATTTCCCTCCCCTTACAGCATGACAGTCGGGAGGGAAAATAAAAATAAAAAATTTTAAATTTGATATATTACATTCTCTCCCCCTTAGAGGAATCGAGATGTCCTCATCTCGAGATAAACTAGGGATATTGATGGTTGAGTGTACCTTCATTTATCCAAGTGGCATCCTCTTTGGGATAATCTTTCCACTGGATGAGGCATTCTCTCGGGATTCTGGATCTTAAGTGTCTCTCCCTAACATCTAAAATCCTGTCAGGCCTTAGTTCAAGGACTCCTTGACTAGGCATCACAACTTGTTGGTCATCAAGTACGTGGTTAGGATTAGGTACATACTGTTTCAATAGGCTGATATGGAATACATTATGAACTTTTAGATTTTCAGGGAGTTGTAGTTTATAAGCATTAGGTCCTAGGCATTTTAGGATTTTTTATGGTCCATAGTACCTTGGACTTAGTTTCTTGCAATCTCCTAAGGATAGAGAACTCTTTTTAGGGCATACGCGAATGAAGACCATGTCTCCTTCTTCGAAGATTCTATCTTGACGCTTCAAATCCACGTATGCCTTCTATCTATCCTTGGCAACTTGGATGTCCTGTCTTATTGACTTTATTTGTTCATCCATCTCTTGCAACATCTGTCTTGAAGCTTCAACCCTTATGGTTGGATCGAAAAATTTTAGGGGACTTCGATAGTCATGACCATACAAAGCTTGGAAAGGAGTCATCTGAATGCTCTGTTGGTATGAAGCATTGTGTGCAAATTCTACCAAAGGTAAGTATTGAATCCACCTCTTTGGCACTCAATAGCCGTATGCCCTAAGCATATCCTCGATGACTTGATTTACTCGTTCTGTTTGGCCATCCGTTTGGGGATGGTAAGTGGTGCTAAAACAGAGTTGAGTCCCAATAGCTTCAAAGATAGCTCTCCATAAGTGTGATGAGAAGAGAGAATCACGATCACTAATGATTCTTCTGGGTATACCATGTAGCTTGAATATCTCCTTGATAAACAATCTTGCAATGTCTAAGGCTTTATAGCTTGTCTTTACTGGAATCAGGTGTGCAACCTTAGTAAGCATGTCAACCACAACCATGATGGAGTTGTATCCTCCTTGGACTTGGGGTAGGCCTACAACAAAATCCATACTGATGAATTCCCATTTCATTTGGGGAATGTCAAGCGGTTGCAATTTCTCTGACATCATGACATGTTCGACTTTAATACGTTGGCAAGAAAAACACTCAGTGAAATATTTGAGAATGTCACCTTTTAGCCTCTACCAATGATAGCTCTTCCTAACTGCATTAAGAGTCTTAGCATAGCCAGGATGTCCTACGAAAGGAGAATCATGAGCTTCCCACATTATCTTCTGCTTAAGTGACTGTCTTGCTGGTATACAGAGCCTTGTTCTATAGTAGACAAGTCCACTATTAATGAAAAATTCATGATACTTAGCCTGCAGCTTTTGATTCTGATCCATGATAGAGATCTCCTTTAGCATTGATTGGTAGGCCAAATCATGGCATGCTTCCTCTCTAGCTAATTCAAGTATAGGGTTGTTTGGCATAGATATTTTTGTAGCTAGAGATTTGGCCGTTGATGGATTCTGCAAGATTAGGGAATTTAGGAATGCCTTGCGACTAAGTGCATCAGATCTACATTCTCTTTCCCTAGTCGGTACTTGATTTCAAAGTCATATTCCTCCAACACTTCAATCCACCGACGTTGCCTCATTTTGAGCTCGTTCTAGGTAAAGATCCATTTGAGACTCTTATGGTCGATTACTAGAGTAAACTTATTATCCAACAGGTAGTGTCTCCAAAGCTTTAGAGCATGGATGATAGCTAGCAATTCCAGATCATGCATGGCATAATTCCTTTCATGACTCTTCAATTTCCTTGAAGAGTACGCTACTGGATGACCTTCCTGCATAAGTATACATCCCAAGTCAAGAATGCTAGCATCAGTTTACTACCTCGAACTCCTTATTGAGTTCTGGAAGTTTTAGAATAGGTGCTGATACCAACTTTTGCTTCAATTTGTCGAAGCTATTTTTTTCGGGAGTTGACCACGTAATGGAATTTTGCTTCTTCAGTAAGTCCGTCAGAGGTGCTGCAATCAAAGCATAGTTTTTTATGAAGACCTTATGCCATCGTGTCAATCCAAGAAAGCTACGTATCTCTTTGATGGATACTGGTGTTGGCCACTCAAGTACATCTCTGACCTTGGCTAGGTCCACTGAGATTTCTTCTGTTGATACTATGAATCCCAAATATTCAATCTGATGCTTGATGAATGCACACTTCTTCATTTTAGCATATAGCTTAAGCGACCTCATTGTCTCAAGAATAATCTGAAGTTGAGGTTCATGACCTTCTTCCTGTTTAGAATAGACTAAAGTGTCATCGAAGAAGACAAGCACAAAATCATCAAGATATGGCCTAAAGATGTCCTGCATTAACCTATTAAAGGTGGCAGGTGCATTTGTAAGCCCGAATGACATAACCAGGAACTCAAAGTGCCCATATCTTGTATTGAAGGCCGTTTTTGGGATATAATCTTCCTTGATCCTTATCTGATAGTAACCTGACCTGAGATCAATCTTGGAGAAGATCTTCGCACCTTGAAGATGATCAAGAAGCTCATCTATTCTAGGAATATGATACTTGTTCTTGACTGTTGATTGATTCAACCCTTGGTAATAAATACATAGTCGAAGTGTCCCATCTTTCTTTTTCTGGAATAGTACTGGAGCTCCCCACGGTGAATTGCTAGGCCGGATGTAGCGCTGATCTAATAGTTGCTTGAGTTGTTCCTTCAGATCAATTGCTTCTAGTATGGACATTCTATAAGGTCTCTTTGCAATTGGCGGAGCTCCAAGTACTAACCTAATCTCATGATCCACTTCTCTTTGAGGCGGAAGTTCAGTCAACTCCTTAGGGAATACATCCGCGTATTCCTTTAGCCAAGAAGGTCCTTCATGAGGCTCTTGCTTTTTATCTAATTTGTTGAGTTTGATCAAGTAAACAGGTAATCCTTTTCTGACTCCTTTTATGTGTTGAGATATTGAGCTCCGCTCATGATATGCCAGGGTGACCGTTGTGCATTTATGTCACCGACTTGTTAGTTGCAAATGCCGTTGGTACACCATCCATGAATAATAGCTAGATGACAGCTATCCTTATCTACTCTAGTTCGTGGCTCAGTTAGTAGGCCACCTTAGTTAGTTGAGTTTGGTTTAAGACCCATATATAGGGTTCTTCTATTTCTATGTACTAGAGTTTTTTTTGGCTTACACAACTAAGAAGAGAAAAACCGTTTTCAGCTTCCACCTGTGTGTGTATTCCCCCATTGTGCAAGGAAGAAAGCTACAAGTGAGACTCCTTCCTTCTCTCCCACAATCTTGACATGGTATCAAAGTCTTGTTCGTGGTAAGGAGCTCAAGAAAGCAAACCAAGTTTGTGGTGTTCTGGTAAGAGGACCAATGTTGCTTTCATTTTTTTGTTTTGGGAGCAAGTCTCTGTAGGTAGCATAGCCAGAAAGTACAAGAGTGCATTGTCTCAGATTGAGATGCCCTTCGCGGCCATTTCGAGGCTTGTTTTGGAGGCGGAAGTTCTCTGCACGCACTCAAGAAAAGGCCTAGTTTTATGCTATGCGACCACTATTCTATAGGCCGGTGAAAAGTTATTGTAGAAATTGCATCGTAGGCTTATGCGCAGAGACATTAGGAGTTACAGAATCATCCTTGTTGCCTGTTGATGCAAAATCATCACTAGGAAGTGATTGTGTGGTCAAATACCACTTTCGTCAGTTTTGCAGATTTGCCCTTGTGAGGCTGAAGTTGTGTTCTTTGCAGTGACATAATTTTTTGGAGTGTTCTATAATGGCGTCTGAGTCTCTTTCACAGATTGTCACTGAAAAGCTTGACAAGAACAACTTCCAAGCATGGAAGTTTAGAATGACAAATTTCCTTATGGGAAAAGGATATTGGGAATTCGTTGAAGGAAATGAAGAAGAACTAGTTCTTCCTGATGTTCCCAATCAACAGCAAATGTAGGCATTTAAAGCATGGCATGATAGAGCCAGGAAAGTTTTGTAATGGCTGTCTATCAGTATTTCAGACTCTATGATAGTGCATATTCAGGATGCAAGTACGCCAAAGGAGGCATGGGATACTTTGTCAAAAAAGTATAGCACAAATACGCAAGCTAGGAAAATGCAGCTCAAGCAAGAGTTGCACAATGTGTAAAGAGAAAGTACGAGCATCAATGACTACCACATGAAGGTGAAGAAGATTGCAAATGCACTTGCTTCCATTGGGTAGCCAGTGGAAGATGATGATTTAGTTTCCGTGACCTTGAATGGTCTAGGAAAGGATTATGCACAGTTTTGAACATCCATTTCCGTCCGTGAAAGATTTCCTGATTTTGAGGAGTTGATTGCTCTTCTAATTTCTGAGGAGCAGAGAAATGGTGGTGCATCTTCTTCAGGAGGAACTTAAGAAGTTGTCTTCTACTCAAATGCTAGAAGAGGTAGAGGCAGAGGTAGAGGAGGCCAATCTGGAGGCCGTGGTAGAAATTAGAATATGCAGCAAACTCAAGAAAACCAATTCTATGGAGGAGGACGTGGTAACTCTAGAGGCAGGGGGAGCCAAAGAGGTCGTGGTGGATGGCAAAGAGGGAAAAATGTAAACAACAATGTTGAATGCTACTACTGTGGTAAAATGGGTCATACGGCTAAAGACTGCTATAAAAAGCAGAATGACATCATGAATGGAAAACTGCAACAAGGGAATTATGCATCTTCTAGTAGACAGGGTGATGACAGAAATGAGCATTTGTTTATGGTACAACACATTACCAATTCTGTGACAAGTGTAGAAAAAAGCAACGATGTGTGGTATGTTGACTCAGGTGCATCAAACCACATGACAGGTCATGCAGAATGGATGCAGGATACAAGGAAAATGGAAAAATCAGGATTTGTGGAGACTAGTGATGATACTACACATCCTATTGTGCAGATTGGAAATATTCATTTGTCTATGCAGGACGGGAAAAACAAATACGTGTCGGATGTATTTCATGTCCCGAATATCACCAAGAACCTGGTTTCTGTTGGTCAAATGGTTGAGCAAGGCTTGTAGGTCAAATTTAGTTCCCATGGATGCTTTGTTGAGGATATGAAAAATAAAGGTCGCTTGATAGCAAAAGGAAAGAAGAAGGGTAGGATGTTTACATTGGATGCAGACATGCCTGAATTGAGTGCAACAATGTTTGCACATGGGACCGGTGTAGTTGCAGATATTGATATCTGGCATAAATGCATTGGTCATGCTAATGTATAGTGACTTAAATCAATGCAGGCCCAAAATATTGTTGCAGGATTGCCAAAATTCAAGATTGTAGAAATGCATAAGGTATATGAAGCTTGTCAGTTTGGAAAACAGGCAAGGAAACCATTTCCTAGACATGTTCAAGAGAGTAAAAAGCCATTGGAATTAATCCACTCTGATGTTTGTACTACTAAAGTTGCATCTCTTGAAGGCTGTCATTATTTTGTCACTTTTATTGATGACTATAGCAGAAAAGTTTGGGTGTATTTTATAAAAAAGAAAAGTGAAGTTTTTGGGCATTTCAAAACTCTTAAAGCTATGGTTGAAAAAGAAACAGGCCTGCAAATAAAATGTCTAAGGTCAGATGGAGGGGAAGAGTACCTCTCAAATGAGTTTGCAAGGTTCCTGCACGAGCATGGCATAAAGCACCAATATTCATGCAGTCATACCCCACAACAAAATGGAATTGCAGAAAGGAAAAATAGGCATATTGGAGAGGTATCTCATGCCATGCTCAATGAAAAAGACCTGCCAAATTTTTATTGGGTTGAGGCAGTTGCTACATCAGTCTACATGATGAATAAGACTCCCACTGCAGCAATACATGGGATGACTCTAGAGGAGAGGTATACTAGTAGGACACCAGATATTTCTCATTTAAAATTTTTTGGTTGCATTGCCTATGTTCATGTACTAGATGAGTTGAGATCCAAGTTGGATCCAAAAGCTGAGAAGTGCATCTTTATTGATTACTCTTTGCAGCAGAAGGGGTATAGATGCTATAACCCTTCTACTCGTAAGTTAACAGTGAGCAGAGATGTTGTTTTTGATGAGATGATTAGCTGGTATAAACCAGTAAATGTGATTGATAATGTACATGCACAAAACGGTAATGCTGCACAGAATTCATAGCAGCAGTCACAAGATATTAGTGGACTTGGAGCGTCCTCTAGCAATGGTTCACATTCTTCGCCATGGACAGGAAAATTGAGATCAGGAGAATCTTCTCAAAGCAATGCAGATAGTGATATGCAGGTATCACGAAAGGAAAAAGAGAAGGTAGATCAGCCCATGTTTGATGTGAATGCAGATCACTCTTATGTGGATGGTGAATCCAGTGGCTCAGAACAGAGCATTGATGATAAGTTGGGTATTCCTTCTATTGTTACACCTGGAGTAAGGAAGACCAAGGATGTTTTGAGAGCACCTGGGAGTGAACCTACTTTGTGCAGGTCTACCAGAGCTAGGTATCTTGTGGATAGGCTGAAATATGATGGATTTACAGCCATTCACTATGCCTATATGGTCAAAGTGATACAGGAACCAGAACCCACTTCTTTTGAGAAAGCCATGGGAAAAGAAAAATGGGAGAAAGCCATGGATGAAGAAATGGATGCTTTGGAAGCAAATGCTACATGGGAATTGGTACCTTTGCCTAAAGATATGAATGCAATTGGTTGTAAGTGGGTTTATAAGGTGAAACACAATGCAGATGGTTCTGTGAATAGATACAAGGTAAGATTAGTAGTTAAGGGGTATGCACAAACATATGGCATTGATTATGAAGAAACATTCAGTCGAGTTGCAAGGATGGCAACTGTAAGATCAGTCATTGCTATGGCTACATCAAAGGGATGGTCTTTACATCAAATGGATGTAAATAATGCCTTCTTGCATGGTGATTTGCAAGAAGAGGTCTATATACAACAGCCACCAGGTTATGTGCATGCTGTTTATTTTGAGTTTGTTTGCAGGTTGAAGAAAGCCTTGTATGGCTTGAAGCAAGCACCTAGAGCATGGTCTGACAAGATAGGATAGTATCTTGTCACTATTGGCTTTCATATTTCCAAGGCAAATTTCTCACTTTATGTGAGAAAAATAGAGAAAGGTATTATGTTGCTTGTCATTTATGTTGATGATTTGATCATCAGAGGTGATAGTGATGAAGATATCCTCCATGTGAAAATGCTATTGAAGCAGAAGTTTGAGATGAAGGATTTGGAAGATCTATGTTATTTCTTAGGCATTGAGGTGATTAGATCACCAAGTGGGATACAACTCTTGTAGAGGCAGTATGGATTGGACATGCTATCCAAATATGGGATAACAGGCTGTAAGCCTATTTGAGTTCCTTTGGAGCAGAATGTGAAGCTGAGCGCGCAGATGTAGGTGAGCTTCTGGAAGACCCTACTATGTATAGATGCATTGTAGGAAGTTTGACTTATATGACTATTACCAGGCCAGATTTGAGCTATGTTGTTGGATTGGTAAGTCAGTTTATGTAGGCTCTAAGGAAACCACATTTGGATGCTGCTAGACGCATACTCAGGTATGTGAAGTCCACATTGCAGTATGGACTATTTTATGAGGCTGGGGTTCAGATACAGTTGCATGGATACACTGATACTGATTGGGCTAGTAGTATTTCTAATAGACGATCTACCAGTGGATATGTGTTCTCTTTTGGGAGTGTTGCAGTCACTTGGAGCAGCAAGAAACAGCCTACATTTGCCTTGTCGAGCAGCATAGAGGCTGAGTACAGGGGTGCAGCAATGGCTGCATGTGAGGTAGCTTGGTTGCATAAGCTACTTTATGATATGCATCAGTCTACAGATGAACCAGTTGTCATTTATTGTGACAACATGAGCACTATACACTTACCAAATAACCCAATCTATCATGCTAGAACAAAGCACATTGAGGTGCATTATCATTATGTGTGGGGGAGGGTTTTACTAGGTCTTATTGATCTAGTTTATGTCAGCACAGACGATCAGGTAGCTGGCATATTTACGAAGGCATTGGGCGCAGAGAAGCTGCGCAAGTTTAGAGACCTGCTTGGTGTGCAGGAATTGAGATTGAGCTCGAGGGGGAGTGTTGAGATATCGAGCTCCACTCGTGATATGCCAGGGTGACCGTTGTGCATTTATGTCACCGACTTGTTAGTTGCAGATGCGGTTGGTACACTGCCCATGAATAATAGCTAGATGACAGCTATCCTTATCTACTCTAGTTCGTGGCTCTGTTAGTATGCCACCTTAGTTAGTTGAGTTTGGTTTGAGACCCATATATAGGGTTCTTCTATCTCTATGTACTAGAGTTCTTTTTGGCTCACACAACTAAGAAGAGAAAATTTATTTTCAGCTTCCACCTACGTGTGTATTCCCCCATTGTGCAAGGAAGAAAGCTACAAGTGAGACTCCTTCCTTCTCTCCCACAATCTTGACATTATGATTCGAGACACTTTGGCCAATTGGATTCTTGGCACTCTTGCCTCACCTTGAGTTGTGACTAATTCCCTTTCAGAGTTTCGAAAGGAAACTTGACCCTTCCCACAGTGAATGTGGGTGTCGTTAGGCTTAAGCCAATCCATTCCGAGTAGAAACTCATGGATACCTTATTTCATGACTCTGAATTTAACCGAAGTCTTCTTTCCTCCCAGAAAGAATTCCACCTCAGCAGTTTTCCTAGTACAAGTAACCTCATGACCATTTGCCAATTCCACAAGCAGGGTAGGTGCTTCTACTGTGGCTATTCCTAATCTTTTTTCACATGCTGGTGAGATAAAGGAATGTCTACTACCACAATTAATCAAGATTTTGAAACCTTTACCTTGATAGTCCGACAATGTCCCAATCACTAAGAACTAGTGATTCGGCCCTTTCTTGTGTAAAGCGGCATGGATTGTCGCTCTTTTCGAATTCTGCTTCCATGGTCGGATCTTCCTATTCTTCTTCTTTGCACATTTGCCTATTGGCAATGCAGGCAGTCTTCCTCTTCCTCGGGTAGCGGCTCCTTGACCATGGCATGTTCCTTGAAAAGGCGCTTGGCGATGTCCTCCATCAAGCTTGGGACATTGCCTCTTGAAGTGACCGATTTCGTTGCAATGGAAACAATGGGGGTTTCAGTCTTACTTTGAGTAGGAACAAAGTAGTTGACATTATTCGTCCTTGCTTTCTTTCTTTATCCCTGATTATGACCTTGAACTCTCTTCATTTGAGGTCTGAATGCTCCTCTATTCGGGTCATTATGAGACCAAGTTTTGTTACCCCTTCGTCTAGCTTGCACCTCTTGATTTATAGGTGCTGCTCAAATCAATGCATCCTGAAGATTTGATGGACGCATAGATTCGAGACGGGTATTTACTGGTGGATTTAAGCCAACACAAAATTTGGACACCTACTGTGTCATGTCCATTTGTGGCGCATACTTTAAAAGTGAGAAGATTTAGAGTAGTATGCATCAAGAGTGAGTCCTAGCTGTTTTAGCTCGTAGAACTCGCTCATTTTCTGCGTGCGATATGTAGGTGGTAAGTATCTTTCCTGCACGGCTTTCTTCAGCTTCTCTCAGGTAACAGATCCCTCTGCGATCCCTTGATCCTTGCATCATTGCTTCCACCAAAGTCTGGCTTCGCCGGTGAGCTTTAACTTGGCGAGCATAGCCTGATTGGCGGGTGCAGTACTGGCGGCTTTGAAGTAATCCTCCATGAACTCAATCCAAATTTCAGCATCAGCAGTACTAGATTACAGCAGTACTTGATGTAGGAGGCGAGTTAGGAACCTGTACCTAGGGTTGTGCCTGAATAAAGGTTTTCTTAACGTTATTATACGATAATCGACATTAGCTTATATTACAATTTTAATTCAGCTATCTCGTAAACAATGTAGCTACTTAAATTTTTATCAACTCTCATGCACAGCCAGACATTGATAAAAATAAGTCTTTATTTGTATTTATATGGGCATAGCCCTTTCGAATACAACGTTTCATGCGATGATAAGCCAATTGTTACACTTAGTTTGGGAAGAACAATGTGTAATAGTAAGGTTTTGGGTCATGGATCTTCAAGAATCGATAAGTCATTGGAAGTTCAGGATATCCTTTCCGTTGGAATCCATACTTCTCATGGAGGCCCAATACTTTAATCTTGTTGGCAGGGATTACACGTGTTACTTCCTCATATACATATGAGTTCATCTCAACCCTCCGACCTTGAATATGTAAAGTTGAACTTACGTGAGCTTCCACAAAAACGAACAGCTTCACAACTTTCAGGTCTTCCAACCACTTGATCCTCTTTAGGTTGGTCTGTAGATAAGTAAACCGATGGGCGGCTATATAGTAGATTCCTGAAGCACCCATCCATCTTCGTTCCATGTATAAAGGTGATGGATTATAGATATGCTCCAGGATGTTCATCATCCCAATTCTTTGTCTATAAAGCAGAGAATGCATTGTAGTCATAAACATGACTCGAAATACCAAAAACTTGTTCCACGCTTCGTAATTCTGCAAGATCGCATTGAAGGTAAGGAAATGTTTGGACAACAACAATTGCTCTACTTCATTTCATTGAGATTTCATTAAAAAAATTATGTTGTTGGTCGGCTCTAATACCAACTGTAACGTGTCCACTAGTATCATCCACACGTCTTAGCAGTCCATCGGAAAGGATGTCTAGAAAGCTCCGCCCGGCACTCCCATGGAATGATACGGGATTTGCGATCTAGGGTTTTCTGCGTCTACCATGTAGCGGAAGTATTCTGGCCATTCCCACTTAGGATCGATCGGAATTAAGGTTTTCTTGATTGGTCATTTCCTAACGAAAACTAGTGTTGTACCCAAGCAAAATACTTTACGCAAAAATGCCAGGTTCGAAGTGGATTCACACTGCACTTAGTTCAAGGAGAATGGGAAACGAGAGGGATGCAAAGCTCAACCTCTCTGCCATAAGGCATAGTCCCATTCCGTTCCCCTAAAACAGCATAAATCGGGTAAGACATAACTCTAGGTCAACGCTTTCATTGTTCGTGTCCTTTGATGATCATCCTGCTATTCTTCGAGATTTGAGAAAAGTTCCCGGCCAACCGGGACCACCCAACTGTAGGACGGACCCATGGCCCATCCTCCACACCTTCCTCGGTTTGTTTTAGTTATGTAATTATCTAACACATTAGTTGGATATGTAACAATTAGCTTCTTTAATTAAACCGATAAGCACTGGTTCCTTCACGTAATCTTATCACGTGACATAGAAAAATAATATCAAACAAGTTCTTTATTAACATATCATCATATTTATCTTTGAAATACAAGGAGTTTCGCTCATAGGCTTGTCCATAATCCACCCGAAGGCTATCTAGCAATCCATAGGGATCACTATTCCAAGTTTTCTCCCATAGACTAGTATGCAGGTCTCGAGATCCAATCCCGAGTCACGTTAGCCTCTTGTGCAGGACCCGAAAGGCGAGGGATTTACGGTCAGAGCCCCCCTGGCACCCAAGCGTCCTCCTGCTCCAAGTAACGCTCAACAGAGAGACCTCTCGCGGTGGGTTCGGTCCACGTTCTCGGCGCGGTCAACAACCCCCTTGGTTAGGGTCAGGCAGGCAGTCGGGGGTAACTGAAGCTGCCACTCCCTTGAGGCCTTCAACCTGAATTATAGATACTTATTTATTTTGTAAGTCATTGGTCAAACAAGTCAAACTGTGCTCTAAAATCTCTAGCAAGCACAAACATTTCCATTGATCGATTTTTGTTGTTGGCAAAATGCTAAGGAAGGAACCTTTCCTTTTGAATGCATCCAGCACTCGATCCGGGGTGTCTTGCAACTTGGCAAGATCCCTTATATTCTGGGTTAGGGCATACCCTATTAACCTAACTTGGTCAAACCCTAAAGTGTATTGGATACTTCTGTTTTCAGTTTTTAACCTTCCTTACTTAGAAGGATATCAAAGTATACATGCTTTTGCAAGATAACTTGCGTAAGGATCCGCTATCCTTGTTGCGGGAATTTAGACTTTCTTCTTGTGGATCGATCACAAGACCATATGACTTTGTACTTGCCACGCAAGTCCTGCATCGTACTATGAGATAATGGAGTTACGAAACAATCTGTTTTCAATTTCTTTAAGCTGTCGTTTGTCAGACCTAGGGTTTCATAGCTTTATTATTTTCTTTTAAGAAACTCAGGGACAAACCCTAATTTCTTTTACGTTTACAATTTACTGACCCTACAATCAGGGAATGTGGGAAAGTATTTAAGGTATAAACATTTCTTGGATTTTAATTCATTCCCAATGAATATTTCGCAGCATAGGTATTTCTAAGTTTATATTAATTTGGCTAACTTTTAGAAGGTAATATCGAGATCACCTCTGCACGATTTGTTATCTATGTGTCAGTTGATTTTTCAATCCTAACTTTATTGATTTGAGGTTAGTTTAATTCAATTAATCTTCCTTTTTCCTTGCGAACAAAACTCATGCCAAATAAGCAATCTTTCCCTTGCTAAGTTATGCAGTTAGCAATGATAACTTCCTAGAGTCTAAGCATTGTAAGAAACCTTTCATGATTCGCACCTTCCATGATGATTCGTTGTAAAACGAATAGGGGATTAATAGTGCAAGATGCAGTTTTATACCTTCTAGACTTAACCGAAGTATACTACTTTAGTGGGCAAATAATCTTGCTCATAATTCGTTTCAATGCATAATGCTTTTTGAAGGAAAACTATGTTTGTACTTTATTTATTTTGCATGTTTAATTAAACTAAATTCCTTCGTTGTAAATAACTAGGACAAAATATATCTTATCCCTTACAATTCATCTTGGACGATTGAATTAAAATCGATATAAAATTAAGAAGGAAAAACCTGGGTTTTGGGTGAGATGTCCACATGGATACCGGGAGATGACCCTCCTGCAGCTACTCCTTAGACTTTCTTAGGAGGCATTTCAATTGTAGTCCTTCAAACGTGGAAGCAGCTTCACACTCCTTTTCGGAATTCCACCGTCGCTCCCTTGCACGTCAATACTCTTCTTCACTTTTTCGAGCAGGGGAGAAACCAAGTCCCAAGGGTATTTGGAAAAGGTAAGGAATCGTTAAGGGATTAACCATGAGGAGGGGTAATAAGACTTTTAAAGTCTTAATTATTTTGGGAGGGAAAGGCTTACAAAGCCCAAGGAAAAAAAAAACCTATAGGGGTTTTATACTCGGGGGGGGGGGAGAAAGTAACAAGCCCAAAGGAAAGGGGCTTAAGGGTTAAATACGAGGGAAGTAAGGTTTAAATTACGGGGTTCCAACACCCATGGAATGAGGGCCTTAAAACACGAGGGTTGTGTGTGTGTTTCTAAAGGCATATGAAGGGGGCCTTGGGAGATATTTGGACACATGAGTGAAAGGTATAGGAAGGGGGATCTTGAAGGGATTTTTGGACAAGGGGGAGGGGTGTGTGGACACGGGGTGAAAATGCCTTAGGGGTTTTAAAACCCAAGGGGGGGGGAGAGAAATGAAGGGCAACACCAGGGGGTGAAGGGAACACAAGGGGAATGAAAAGGGCTTAGGGGGATTTAAAAACCCCGGGGGGGAAAGTGTTAGAAGGGAATACAAGGGGGTGAAAGTGGGCTAACATGACCCCCCCTTTGGAAGCTTCCAAGCTTTCGGAAAGTCAAAGGGGCAGGGGGTGAGAGGACCGTCAGTCGACGGCGGAATGGCAGCGGCTCCTCCCTCCCTCAAAGGCGTCATAATCCTCCGCCTCAGTTAGCCAGTGTGGCTAGTGCGTCCCCCTATCCTTCCTTCACAGGCAAATTTCCTCCCTCAAATGGCGGCAGCCTGCTCCCCTCGTCCTCACGTATATCAGCTCTCCCTCCTTCCTTCTTATTTTTTTTAAAATTCCCCAGCGTGCGCCCCCCTCTCCTCAATTTATAGGGGAGGGGATAAGGTCCCTCCTCACCTTACGTGTTCAATTGGCATGGCGGTGGAAGGCGCCGAGCTCCACCAAGGAGCTTAGCCCTCCATTCTATTTCCCTCCCCTTACAGCACGACAGTCAGGAGGGAAAATAAAAATTAAAAAAATTACATTTGATATATTACAATATCACCATGGCCATCTCTAGGCCCTAATCCCTTGTAGTGAAAATTCCTAGTTCAATTGATTATATAGGAATTATGTCAATCAAACATGATCAAAACAAGGAATCACTAGTGGAACCAAGTTGAATTGTAGAGCTAAGAAAGGGAAGCAATGCTAAGATACATTTATAGCTCTAAAATGAAAGTACAAACTAAGTCACGAAAGGTACTCTCAAATTTTAGGTATCACTCTTGATGCAGCGTAGGAATATTATTTTTTAAAAGAGGATATTGTCAACCATAAAAATATATAACCTTCACCCACTTATGGATGTGATTTCTGATTGAAAATTGAAATGAGATCTTAGTCAAGCCTTCAAAGAAAGATAAAAAGTAAGGAAATTCAAAGTACACTCATCACTGGAAAAATTACCCAATACTATTTGCACATTGGTGAATCCCTATCATAAAGGATAAGATATAGAATGAGCATACATTGATGCTCCTGTATGTATGATTAGTCAATTATTTGTAGAAAGGATTGGTCACCACATTAGTTGAAAGTCAAGATTGAGAATAAATCCCAAGGAAAATCATTTGAAAGTAAGGTGTTTAGGTGTGGTAAAAGATTTGGAAGTCAAAGTGTTAGATTGGATGCATACATTACCACTCATTTTAGATAGAGCATGGTTAATGAAAATTGAAAAAATATAATCTAATTGGGTAAGAACATTTTAGATTTGTGATGCAAAACGAGCATCATCAAAAGAATAATACGATGAACATGAAAGTGCTTAAAGAAGAAGTAGAAGTAGAAGAGAAACTTCAATTTGAAGACTCTAGTTATATGAAAACGAACAAGGCAATGGAATTTCCAACTTAACTCTAGACAATCTAGTGCGAAGTTCTTCACTCTGCTTTGCAGATGGATTAAACCTTTGAAAACATGCAAGTTAATAGCAAATGGATCCTTTGAATAAATTGACTTCTCTTTGAAAAAAAAGTATAGTGTATTGAAATGTGTTATGATAAGCTATCTTATTCTCTTTTTTTTTGGGCTAATGATAATCTTCAAAGACAATAGAAACTCATAGGTATGTGATTGAATAACCCATACATCTACTTGGACTAAGAAGGTTGAACAATTCTAACAAGATAGTAGCAATGATATTGCTTGGCATATGGATTCCAATTTAATATGTAGAGGCAATTCTAAATTTTTGCACAAACCTTCAATATTGTAGTTAAAAGACTTGAGATATGGGGAAGTTGGATGCTTAAAAATGGTTTGGGACACTTTGAATATATGCAATATACCTTATGTTGTAGCCCATGTCTTCATATATATTGTGATGTTGAAGGCCTAACTTAAAGTAGATATAAGGTTTAAAAATGGGGAGGAAACTAAAGGGTTTAGAGTAGTTGGAGAGAAGTAGTAGCAATGATATTGCTACTACTTCTAACAAGATAGTAGCAATGATATTGCTTGGCATATGGATTCCAATTTAATATGTAGAGGCAATTCTAAATTTTTGCACAAAGCTTCAATATAGTAGTTAAAAGACTTGAGATATGGGGAAGTTGGATGCTTAAAAATGGTTTGGGACACTTTGAATATATGCAATATACCTTATGTTGTAGCCCATGTCTTCATATATATTGTGATGTTGAAGGCCTAACTTAAAGTAGATATAAGGTTTAAAAATGGGGAGGAAACTAAAGGGTTTAGAGTAGTTGGAGAGAAGTGGAATGTAAGTAGTGTCCCTTGTTTTAAAGCTAGTATCTTGATAAATATAATCATAGCAAGTGCTTAACCTTATGTAGGGTTCAATATTATAGGATCAAATGTAGTATTAGACTTTTCTATTAATGGAAAAATGTTTTTGGAAGGTCTTCAAAGACATGAGAACAAGGAATAAAGGAAACTCTTAGAGGCCACCAACGAGAAGGAAACAATATAAAATAGGTTTGAGAAACCCATAGAAATTTGGACTAGAAGGCTCTATGACCTTTCATTAGGCCATTGGTGAGCCTCATTGGAGTTTTCAGTGAATTGTTCACCAAGACTAAGGCATGCATGCCTCATACATATGCTAAGTACATATGACAAGACTTGTGACCAAGACAACAAGGTGAATTTTGCAAATTGAGCTAGATTTATTACCAAACTTCATGATGCCTAGAGCCTCCAAGACAAACATTACACCCTTCAAGCTCGTAGCCTTGGCAAGAATGCGACAGATATAAGAGAAAATGAGCAAGAGCAAGAAGTTGGGCACATTTCTTGGGTTTAAGTTGCTACTTATAGGTGGATATACTTGCATAAGGCCCCATCTCCATAATGTGTTAAAAATCATGTGTATTGAGAGAGAAAGAGAGGAAATGAGAGAGGGAGAGGAAAAGAAAAAAGGAAAGAAGGAATGAGAGAGAGAAGGAGAAAACATTAAACATAATAGGGAAAGAGAGAAAGAGAGGGAGAGGGAGGGAGGGAGGGAGAGAGGGAGGGAGGGAGGGAGAGATTGTTGTTATTGTTGTTGTTGTTTTATTTCTTCTTTTCTATTTTTCTTGTTTGTTGTTGTTGTGGTAGTCGTGGTAGTGGTAGTGGTAGTGGTAGTGGTAGTGGTAGTGGTAGTGGTAGTGGTAGTGGTAGTGGTAGTGGTAGCGGTAGAGGTAGTTGCTGTTTAATTTTTTATTTTCTTGTTTATTGTTGTTGTGGTAGTCCTAGTAGCAGTAGTAGTAGTAGTATTGTTAGTGATAGTAGTAGTTGTTGTTTAATTTCTTCTTTTCTTGTTTATTGTTGTTGTGGCAGTCATAGTCATGGTTGTAGTTGTCATAGTCATGATTGTAGTAATAGTACTAGTAGTAGTAATATTAATTTTCTTGTTTGTTGTAGTAGTAGTAGTAGTAGTTTTATTATTTTTCTTGTTTATTGTTGTTTAGTTTTCTTGTTTGTTTTTGTAGTAGTAGTAATAGTAGTTTTTTCTTCTTTTCTTGTTTGTTGTTGTTGTAATATTAGTTTTTATTGTTGTTGTTGTTATTTTTTATTCATTTCTTCGTTTCTTGTTTATTATAGTAGTAGTAGTAGTAGTAGTAGTAGTAGTAGTAGTAGTAGTAGTAGTAGTAGTAGTAGTTGTTGTCGTTGTTGTTGTTGTTGTAGTTGTTGTTGTTTCTTCTTCTTTTCTTGTTTATTATAGTGGTGGTAGTAGTAGTAGTAGTGGTAGTGGTAGTAGTAGTAGTAGTAGTAGTAGTAGTTGTAGTTGTTGTTATTGTTGTTGTTGTTGTTGTTATTGTTTCTTCTTCTTTTCTTGTTTATTGTAGTGGTAGTGGTAGTGGTAGTGGTAGTGGTAGTGGTAGTGGTAATGGTAGTGGTAGTGGTAGTGATAGTAGTAGACAGAGAGAGATGTTTTGTTAAAGGAAATTGGTAGTAGTAGTAGTAGTAGTAGTAGTAGTTGTAGTAGTAGTAGTAGTTGTAGTAGTAGTAGTAGTAGTTGTTGTTGTTGTTGTTGTAGTTGTTGTTGTTGTTGTTTCTTCTTCTTTTCTTGTTTATTGTAGTGGTAGTGGTAGTGGTAGTGGTAATGGTAGTGGTAGTGATAGTAGTAGACAGAGAGAGATGTTTTGTTAAAGGAAATTGGTATTGCTTGGCATATGGATTCCAATTTAATATGTAGAGGTATTGCTTGGCATATGGATTCCAATTTAATATGTAGAGCAAGAAGTTGGGCACATTTCTTGGGTTTAAGTTGCTACTTATAGGTGGATATACTTGCATAAGGCCCCATCTCCATAATGTGTTAAAAATCATGTGTATTGAGAGAGAAAGAGAGGAAATGAGAGAGGGAGAGGAAAAGAAAAAAGGAATGAAGGAATGAGAGAGAGAAGGAGAAAACATTAAACATAATAGGGAAAGAGAGAAAGAGAGGGAGAGGGAGGGAGGGAGGGAGAGAGGGAGGGAGGGAGGGAGAGATTGTTGTTATTGTTGTTGTTGTTTTATTTCTTCTTTTCTATTTTTCTTGTTTGTTGTTGTTGTGGTAGTCGTGGTAGTGGTAGTGGTAGTGGTAGTGGTAGTGGTAGTGGTAGCGGTAGAGGTAGTTGCTGTTGTTTAATTTTTTATTTTCTTGTTTGTTGTTGTTGTGGTAGTCCTAGTAGCAGCAGTAGTAGTAGTATTGTTAGTGATAGTAGTAGTTGTTGTTTAATTTCTTCTTTTCTTGTTTATTATTGTTGTGGTAGTCATAGTCGTGGTTGTAGTTGTCATAGTCATGATTGTAGTAATAGTACTAGTAGTAGTAATATTAGTTTTCTTGTTTGTTGTAGTAGTAGTAGTAGTAGTTTTATTATTTTTCTTGTTTATTGTTGTTTAGTTTTCTTGTTTGTTTTTGTAGTAGTAGTAATAGTAGTTTTTTCTTCTTTTCTTGTTTGTTGTTGTTGTAATAGTAGTTTTTATTGTTGTTGTTGTTGTTTTTTCTTCATTTCTTCGTTTCTTGTTTATTATAGTGATAGTGGTAGTAGTAGTAGTAGTAGTAGTAGTAGTAGTAGTAGTAGTAGTAGTAGTAGTAGTAGTAGTAGTAGTTGTTGTTGTTGTTGTTGTTGTTGTTGTTGTTGTAGTAGTTGTTGTTGTTGTTGTTGTTGTTGTTGTTGTTTCTTCTTCTTTTCTTGTTTATTATAGTAGTAGTAGTAGTAGTAGTAGTAGTAGTAGTAGTAGTAGTAGTAGTAGTAGTAGTTGTTGTAGTTATTGTTGTTGTTGTTGTTGTTGTTGTTGTTGTTTCTTCTTCTTTTCTTGTTTATTGTAGTGGTAGTGGTAGTGGTAGTGGTAGTGGTAATGGTAGTGGTAGTGATAGTAGTAGATAGAGAGAGATGTTTTGTTAAAGGAAATTGGTAGTAGTAGTAGTAGTAGTAGTAGTAGTAGTAGTTGTTGTTGTTGTTGTAGTTGTTGTTGTTGTTGTTGTTATTGTTGTTTCTTCTTCTTTTCTTGTTTATTGTAGTGGTAGTGGTAGTGGTAGTGGTAATGGTAGTGGTAGTGATAGTAGTAGACAGAGAGAGATGTTTTGTTAAAGGAAATTGGTAGTAGAGAGAGAGAGATGTCTTGTTAAAGGAAATGAGAGAGAGAGAGGAAGAGAAAAAGAAAAATGGAATGAGAGAGAGGAAATAAACATATAACATAATAAAGAAAGAGAAAAACAGAGAGAGATGGAAGGAGAGAAGAGAATGAATGAATAAAAAACAAAGAGAGAGTGGTGGCGAGGTTCGGTGAGGTCCAATGCAATACCACGAGACGAGAAACACTCCCGCATACGTTAATTTGTGGATGGGTGGAGACTTTACATACAATAAATTTGCTGAGTTACAAGAGAAGAAATCCTTTCTCAAACAATTTAAGAAAAAAAAGAATAATAACAAAAACAAATGATTTGTCATAACATACACCAAATGGAAACCGATGAAGGTCGTGATGTTCAAGATCGCGAGGCGTATCTTAATCAGCATGTCCCATGTCCTTGCTCTCAATGTAAGCTAGCAATTAGACGAAAACGTTGATTGTCTATAGAACATGTACGATGCTTCAGCGAGTTTCAATGTGAGATCATTAATTAGGCGATCTCAATTTTTGAGCAAATGCTAAGAAAAGTGTATATCAATCATGCATTGTATTCGCAAGCTAATTGAATACCATATACAAAAACATTAGGTATGACTGGCAAATTTTCTATCTAGGGAGGTGACGTCTCGTCCCAAGGAGGAGTGCACCCTTTGCGACCAGTTAGAAGAGTTCGTGGGCGTGTGATGGATAGAGTGCTTGAGCCAATCCACCACTTGGAAGGTACTACCCAATCTATACCATCAATACTAGAGGAGACACGTAGCCTTCCAGACTTACGTACAATCTTGGAGCCTGAGATGGAGACAATGATCGATGCATTGATGCCCATGGATGTTGAGACTTCTGATTTTCTTAGAGAGGAAGCATCCATACCATTATATGATGGGTGCCAAGTATCTCACCTGAAGACACTGCTTGCACTCCTGAGTGTGAAAGCAAAATATGGATGGAGTGATGTGAGTGTGACTGAGTTCGTTAGATACCTTGTATGTATGCTTTGTTGGTTTTTTTTTGCACTATCATTAAAAACATTTATGATTTTTCAAGGTTTTTTATGATTTTTTTTCAGGTTACTGAAGTATGATATATTACCACTTGCAAATACCATGCCTGATTCTCGTGATGATGCGCGATATATTTTACGAATGCTTGGTATGGACTACAACAGTATCCATGCATGTATCAACGATTGCATACTATTTTGAGGAGAATACGAGACTATGGAGACATGTCCAAAGTGTGGTGCTCACAGGTATCGATAGGAATTGCAAGGGCAAACCATTCCTCAAAAAGTTCTTAGACACTTTCTGCTTATCCCCCGCTTAAACCACATGTTTTGTATGTCTAGCATGGCGAGCTTGACAACATGCATGCGTAGAATATGTCCATAGATGGAATTCAACGAATATCAGTGGATTCACATGCATAGAGCCACATTGACTCTTTCTTCCTAAGCTTTGCCCGAGAGCCAAGGAATCTTGGGCTCGGTCTTGCAATAGATCGCGTGAACCCATTGGATCACGCTCAACTTCTTACAGTGTGTGGCCTATAGTCCTTATCAACTATAATATCCCTCCATGGCTTTCTACGAAGAAAGGACATCTCATCCTTAGCTTGCTCATTCCTGTCCACTACAAAGTCAAAAATATGGGTGTGCATCTTTGTCCATTAGTCGATGAGCTTAAGATTTTGTGGGAAAAGGGGGTCACCATGCAAGATATGAGCAAGCGCGATGGTCAATGGTCCAGGTCCGCCAATATTCGAGCCATTCTCATGTGGACCATGCATGACTTTTCAGGATTCGGAGAGTGCTCAAGTAAGTAGCTTTCTTTCTTGGTTGTAATATCTATCATAGCTCATTCAAGTTTGTATTCACTGGATATAGGTGTTGGGACATGTCTGGTTACCTTAGTGTAACAACTCCAAAAATGATGAAAATGCCATTCACATAGGAAACCCTCTTAAGGGTACAAAATTTATGGAGATAATTCCTTTAATGAAATAATGGCAAAAAAAAAATTATTATTCCCCTCCCCAATTGAGTGCCATGCTGGAAGGGGAGGGGAATAGAGTGAATGACAAAGCTCCTTGGTGGAGCTTGGTGCTTCCAACTGCCATGCACGATGACACGAAGAGAGGGAGGATTCCCCTTCCCTCTCCCTATAAAAACCCCCACTCAAGGGAGACAGGGAGGACGGCCAAAGGAAGGATGCAGCCAGGAATCCAACGTCATCTGCTGTCCAGGAGGTGCAAAGGGAGTCGCCGCCAAGATGAAGGGTGAGGTGGTGCAAGGGAAGTCGCCTCTAGGCTAAAGGGCGAAGAGGTTCTACAAGCCGTCACACTGAAAGGGAGCTACCTCCCTCCACGGGGTGTTACGTAGGCTCCTACCCCTTTTCCCCCCAAAAGCTTCTAAGAAGATTCTTAGAAGCTTCTAAGAATCTCCTTCAAGCCCCCCCTTCCTGTGGGCTTGGAAATTTCACCCCCATGCCCCAAAAATTTCCCAAGGCCCCCTTTATTTTTTGTGCATTTCTGAAACCACACCCCCTTGCCCCGGGTTTAAAACTTCCCTTAAGCCCCTTTTTCTTATGGGCTCATAGACCTTCCCTTTCAAACCCCCCCCCCCCTTGGTTTTAATTATTTTAAGGGCCTTTCATCCCTTCTTATGCCTCACAAAATTCTCCCTACCCCCCGCCCCCAGTGCTAAACTCAATGACCCTTTTGTCTTGGGCCGTATAAACCCTTTTCATCCCCTATTGTGCCTTTCGAAAACCTTTCATTTCCCCCCGTGTCTTATCATCCCCCTTATCCTTTAAACCTTTAGGCTTTAAAGGTCTTATCATCCCTCTTATCCCTTAAGCCAAAAACACCCTCGTGTGTAAAATTCCTCATCTCCCTTCCCTTGTGACATATTGAAGACCCCCTCATGTTTAAAGCTGATAAGGTTTCTTTTTTCCTTAACCCTCCCATGTTTCCCGTGGGCTTTAGAAACCCCGTGCTTTATAAAATTCCTTAATCCTTTCTCTTGGACTTAGGAATTAATCCCCATTTCTCCTGTGGTTAATACCCTTAGCCATTCCTTACCCTTTTCAAAATACCCTTGGTACTTTGATTTTTTTTCCCCTACTCGAAAAAAGAGAAGAAAAGTATTGAGGTGCAAGGGAGCAATGGTGGAAGTCCAAAAAGGAGTGTAAAATTTCTTCCACGTTTGAAGGACTACAATTGCGATGCCTCCTAAGAAAGTCCAAGGCGCAGTCGCGGGAGGGTCATCTCCTGGTATCCATGTGGATATCTCACCTCAAACCCAAGTTTTTCCTTCTTAATTTTTATTTTATATTGTTGTAATTTCATCATGCAAGGTTAGTTGTTAGAAATAGAATATATTTTGTCCTAGTCATTCACGACGAAATACATCTAATGGAACATGCAAACTAAATAAAGTATAAACATACTTTTTTTCAAATAGCTTTATGCATTGAAATGAATTATGAGCTAGATTATTGTAATGTGTCCACTAGTATCATCCAGGACATGTCTTAGCAGTCCATCGGAAATGATGTCTAGAAAGTTTCGCCCAGCACTCCCATGGAATGTTACGGGATTTGCGATCTAGGGCTTTCCGCGTCTGCTACGTAGTGGAAGTATTCTGGCCGTTTCCACTTAGGAATGATTGTAATTAGGGTTTTCCTGATTGGTCATTTCCTAACAGCAACTAGCGTCAGACCGAAGAGAACTACTTTACGCAGAAACGCCAAGTCCAAAGCGAATTCACGCTGCACTTGGTTCAAGGAGAATGGGAAACGAGAGGGATGCAAAGCTCAATGTCTTTGCCTTAAGGCATAGTCCCATTTCGTTCCCCTAAAACAACATAAATCGGGTAAGACATAACTCTAGGTCAACGCTTTCGTTGTTTGTGTCCTTTGATGATAATCTCGTTGTTCTTTGAGATTTGAGAAAAGTTCCCAGCCAACCGAGACCACCCAACCGTAGGACGGACCCATGGCCCATCCTCCGCACTTTCCTCGGTTTGTTTTAGTTATGTAATTATCTAACACATTAGTTGGACATGTAACAACCAGCTTCTTTAATTAATCGGTTAAGCACTGATTCCTTCACATAATCATATCATGTGACATAGAAAAACAATATCAGACAAGTTCTTTATTAACATATCATCATATTTATCTTTTAAATACAAGGAGTTCCGCCCGTAGGCTTATCCATAATCCGCCTGAAGGCTATCCAGCAATCCACAGGGATCACTATTTCAAGTATCTGCCCGAAGACTAGTATGTGAGCCTCGAGATCCAATCCCGAGTCAAGTTAGCCTCTTGTGTAGGACCAAGAAGGCAAGGGATTTACGGCCAGAGCCCCCCTGGCACCCAAGCATCCTCCTACTCTAAGTAGTGCTCAATGGAGAGACCTCTCACGATGAGTTCAGTCCATGTTCCCGACGCAATCAACAACCCCCCTGGTTAGGGTCAAGCATGCAGTCGTGTGTAACTGATGCTGCCACTTCCTTTAGGCCTTCAACTTGAAGTATAGATACTTATTTATTTTGTAATTCATTGGTCAAACAAGTCAAACAGTGCTCTAAAATCTCTAGCAAGCAGAAACATTTCCATTGATCGATTTTGTTATTTGGCAAACTGCTAAGGAAGGAATCTTTCCTTTCAAATGCATCCAGCACTTGATCTGGGGTGTCTTGCAACTTGGCAAGATCCCTCATATTTTGGGTTAGGGCATAACCTATTAAACCAACTTGGTCAAACCCTAAAGTTCATTGGATACTTCAGTTTCTGGTTTTTAACCTTCCTTACTTAGAAGGATATCAAAGTATACATCCTCTTGCAAGATAACTTGTGTA
The DNA here is from genome assembly GCF_053477565.2 of Lygodium microphyllum. NCBI lineage: Eukaryota > Viridiplantae > Streptophyta > Polypodiopsida > Schizaeales > Lygodiaceae > Lygodium > Lygodium microphyllum. Next base: position 1,120,763 of record NW_028229516.1, read on the forward strand.
AGGATCCGCCATCCTTGTTGCGGGAATTTAGCCTTTGTTCTTGTGAATCAATCACAAGACCATATGACTTTAAGATGACGTTTGTCAGACCTAGGGTTTCCTAGCTTTATTATTTTCTTTTAAGAAACTGAGGGACAAACCCTAGTTCTTCTTTTTTTTTGTTACAATTTACTGACCCTATATTCAGGGACTGTGGACAAGTATTTAAGGTATAGACGTTTCTTGGAATTTTAATTCATTTCCAACGAATATTTCACAGCATTTTAACTTGGTTAACTCTAGAAGGTAATTTCAAGATTACTTCTGTATGATTTGTTATCTACGTGTCAATTGACTTTTCAATCTTATACTTCATCGATTTGAGGTTAGGTTAAATCCAACTAATCTTCCCTTTTCTTTGTGAACAAACTCATGCTAAATAAGGAATCTTTCCCTTGCTAAGTTATGCAGTTAGCAATGATAACTTCCTAGAGTTTAAGCATCGCAAGAATCCTTTCATGATTTTCACTTTCCATGATGATTTGTTGTAAAAAGGAATAGGGGTTAATAGTGCAAGATGCAGTTTTATACCTTCTAGGCTTAACCAAAGTATACTACTTTAGTAGGTAAATAATCTTGCTCATAATTTGTTTCAATGCATAATGCTATTTGAAGAAAAACTAAGTTTATACTTTATTTATTTTGCATGTTCCATTAAACTAAATTCCTTCGTTGTAAATAACTAGGAAAAAATATATCTTATCCCTAACAATTCATCTTGCATGATTGAATTAAAATCGATATAAAATTAAGAAGGAAAAACCTGGGTTTGGGGTGAGATATCCACATGGATACCGGGAGATGACCCTCCCACAGCTACTCCTTGGACTTTCTTAGGAGGCATCGCAGTTGTAGTCCTTCGAACGTGGAAGCAGCTTTGCACTCCTTTTCGGAGGTCGCTGCCTTGCACGTCAATACTCTTCTTCTCTTTTTTTGAGTACGGGAAAAACCAAGTCCCAAGGGTATTTTGGAAATGCAAGGAACAGTTAAGGGTTTATCCATGAGGAGGGGGTAATAAGACCTTTAAGGTCTCAGTTTCTTTGGAAGGGAAAGGCTTATAAAGCACAAGGAAAAAAAAACCCTCTAGGGGTTTTATACTCGGGGGGAAGAAAGTAACAAGCCCAAAGGAAAGGGGCATAAGGTTTAAATACAAGGGAAGTAAGGTTTAAATTACGGGGTTCCTGTTGAGAATCAGCAATCACACTCAAACAGCCTCTTTGTATGGAGTCTCAAGGTCAAGGACATGCAGGCTAACTTATCCCATATGCACAATAGTGCCTACTGCAGTTTCCTACTTTCCTATAAAGCATTGTACTTGCTTCCTTTCTTAATGCAATGATAGTACTCTTTTCATTTCAGTAAAGTGTCAATGTCATTGTCCACAGACACAAGATTGTGTTTATGAGTCCAAGTCTCAATCTTGGAACCTAATTCACTTGTGTAACAAACAGTGTCCATTCCATCATGAGTCTACACTTCTCCTTCCATCCTCCATAGCTTCCGGTTATGTCATGCTCTAGATCCCGCATTTCTAACATGGTATCAGAGCCCAGTTGGGCATGGCATTGCTTGTCTAGCCTCTCTTGATTCTTCCGAACCTCCATCCAGCTCAGTGTCAGTGTATGACTTCTTTTCTCAACTCTACTCTCACTGAAGCTTCCATGGCAGCCATAGCCAGCAGCACCCTGTCAGATTGAACTGCTTATATCTCACTCCACAGGTCAAATCTCTTGGAGTTTCCTTCTGGAAAAGTATTCCCCAACTCATAAAGCTTCCCTGTATCACATCAATCCAGGACATTGGACCATCTGGAGCTCAGCATTGTGAAAATCCCCAATCTCTGTTCTGTGTCTGCCATAGCCAGACAGGACCTACCTTGCTTGGAGCTTTCATAACTCTTCAACCAGGCCATTTCAGCCCACGATTTCTTCTGGAGAGTTGTTCCTCTGCTCAAGGCATTTCATCTTGGCACAACAATCAATGACATTGATGCTCCCTGGCTCCAGCATTGCAGAAATTCGACCACGCTGTCCAGATCTGCGCCGAATCTGTTCGCGGCACCTGCGCGCCTCATACTGACCACGATCTGCACAATATCCATGGGGCTTTGGTAGCCCATGACATAAGCTTCCTAGATATGTAAAAAGTTTTGAAAATGATGCACTGTAGCTCCTGCAATAAGCAAAAAACCAGGCCCCTGTCTCAGAAACCCTAATTCCACCATAGCCAAAAGCTTCAAAATCTTGACATTTTTGACTGTTTCTCTCACTAAAGTTATCAACAGTGATTTTAATCACTGAGCAATACTCTCTGAAGTTCGTTAAAGTGCTGTCACTCAGATCTGAAGACATCAGCATCAAATCAAGAAGGGGAAGATCACTTGGAGTAAAAGACTTTTGCAGATTTGGTATTCATTGACACTCAGTTAGTGCTTTTTAGCACTTGTGTCTCTCAATCAATTCTTCTGTTGCTCAAATCTAATAAAGTCTGAAGTTGATTTGCTACTGTTCCCGTAAATCTAACATGGGCAAAGACTCGCCAAATGCTCGATTCAAAGGAGTCGGATTCCACACTTGGCAAACCCGCATCAAGCTCATCCTGATGAAGAAGGGTCTCTGGGCCATCACAAATGGCAAAGAGAAGAAACCTCGGGACGCGGACCTTGCAACTACTTGGCAAAAGAATGATGACAGAGCCCAGGCCATTATCAAATTGGAGCTAGATGACAGTTATATCCATCACGTGGATAACTGTGAGACCTCACAGGATACATGGAAAAGACTTGACACCCTGTTCGGTGCACAATCTAAATCATCAAAGTATGGTCTCCTAATTGAATTCTTCAGGCTTGAAATGAAGTCCAGCACATCACTTGCCACACATCTTAATTACATGGAAGGACTCCTAACCCAACTTGCAGGAATCAACATTAAAATGGATGAAGATGTTTGCATCGGTGTTCTACTTAAGAGCTTGCCTCCTGAATATAATAACGTATCAACAACTTTAATCAACATGCCAAATCCTGAACTTGTTGACATCTAGGCATCACTGTTAGAAGAAGAAAAGAAGCTAAAAACTAAAGAAGAACCAAGTACCTCTAGAGATGAGCATGCATTATATGTTGGCAACAGGTACAAAGGCAAGAAAGATCAGCTCTTTTGTGACTTCTGCAAAAGGACCGGACACACCGAGAAGTTCTGCCATGCAAGAAAGAGATCCCAAAAGGCCTATCTAGTCGCAGTCAAAGAAGAAGAAGAAAATGAAGCAAAGGAAGAAGATGAAGATGAAGACCACCAGGATCGGAAGGACAAGACTCATCAGTCCTTGTACTCTCATAATTCTGATAGACTGTTTTAATAGCCTTGTATTTTCCTTACCCTAATGCTTCCTGCCATAAGCTTTGTAAACTCCTTATGTAACTTGGCATTACAGTCCCTGTACACTTTGTGAGGCCCCTGTTACAGCCTCTGGATGTCCACCATGTTTATGGTACCCACACTTAGCTTTTTCTGCAACAGCCTCTGGTGTTTTGCCATGTCTGTGGTATACCCACACTTTGCAGGTGGTTCTCATTACAGCCTCTACACACTTTGTGCCTTTCCTAGTTGTGATTGAGGAGGGGTGTTGAGAATCAGCAATCACACTCAAACAGCCTCTTTGTATGGAGTCTCAGGGTCAAGGACATGCAGGCTAACTTATCCCATATGCACAATAGTGCCTACTGCAGTTTCCTACTTTCCTATAAAGCATTGTACTTGCTTCCTTTCTTAATGCAATGATAGTACTCTTTTCATTTCAGTAAAGTGTCAATGTCATTGTCCACATACACAAGATTGTGTTTATGAGTCCAAGTCTCAATCTTGGAACCTAATTCACTTGTGTAACAAACAGTGTCCATTCCATCATGAGTCTACACTTCTCCTTCCATCCTCCATAGCTTCCGGTTATGTCATGCTCTAGATCCCGCATTTCTAACAGTTCCAACACCCATGGGATGAGGGCCTTAAAACACAGGGGGTTGTTTGTGTGTTTCCAAAGACATATGAAGGGGGCCTTGGGAGATCTTTGGGCACGGGAGTGAAAGGTATAGGAAGGGCGAACTTGAAGGGATTTTTAGACACGGGGGAGGGGTGTGTGGACACGGGGTGAAAAGGCCTTAGGGGTTTTAAAACCCAAGGGGGGGAAAGACGAAGGGCAACACAAGGGGGCGAAGGGAACACAAGGGGAATGAAAAGGGCTTAGGGGGATTTAAAAACCCTAGGGGGGGAGTGTTAAAAGGGAATACAAGGGGGTGAAAGGGGGCTTAATTAGCCCCCCTTAAGAAGCTTCTTTTAAGAAGCTTCTATGCTTCACGTGGCAGGGGGGCATTTTAACGCTGCATTGGTGATGGTAGAGGCAGCGCTGCAAGTCGACGGCTTTAGACGGCGGCTCCCTCAGCGAATCTCCTTACGTCCGCTTCTTCCTCCTCACTTCAGCTCCTCGTCGTCGAGTCTGGTAGCATCCTCCTCCTTTGTTCCCTTTTCTTCCTCCCCCTTGTTTGGAGGGGATTTTTATAGGGAGAGGGAAGGAATTCCTCCCTCCCCTTGTGTCGCCCTGCATGGTACTTCCCCCTGCAAGCTCCCACTGAGGAGCTTCCGACTACTTTCTATTCCCCTCCCCTTGCAGCATAATAGTTCGCTGGGGAGGAGAATAATAAAAAAATTTGCATTATCCTAAAAAAAAAGGCTATCTCATTATCCCTATTACTTAAAAGGGGGTTCATGTGTGAATTTCAATTTTTGATATATTACATTCTCTCCCTCTTAGAGGAATCTAGATGTCCTCATCTCGAGATAAACTAGGGGTATTGATGGTTGAGAGTGCCTTCATCTACCCAAGTGGCATCCTCTTCGGGATAATCTTTCAACTGGACGAGGCATTGTCTCAAGGTTATGGATCTTAATTGTCTCTTCCTAACATCTAAGATCCTATCAAGCCTTAGTTCAAGGACTCCTTGACTAGGCATTACAATTTGTTGGTCATCAAGTACATGATTGGGATTAGGTACATACTTTTTCAATAGGCTCATATGGAATACATTGTGAACCTTTAGGTTCTCCGGGAGTTGCAGTTTATAAGCATTAGGTCCTAGGCATTTGAGGATCTTATACGGCCTAGAATACCTTGGACTTAGCTTTTTGCAATCCCCTAAGGATAAGGAACTCTTCTTAGGGTGTACGCAAATGAAGACCATGTCTCCTTCTTCAAAAATTCTATCTTGACGCTTCAATTTCGCGTATGCCTTCTGTCTATCTTTGACAGCTTGGATGTCCTGTCTTATTCAGTTTATTTGGCCATCCATCTCTTCCAACATCTGTCTTGAAGCTTCAACCCTTAAGGTTGGATCAGAAAAGTTTAGGGGTCTTCTGTAATCATGACCATATAATGCTTGAAAAGGGGTCATCTGAATGCTTTGCTGGTAAAAAGCATTGTATGCAAATTCAACCAAAGGCAAGTATTGAATCCACCTCTTCGGCTCCCGACAGCAGTATGCCCTAAGCATATCCTTGATGAATTGATTTACTTGCTCCGTTTGGCCATCCGTTTGGGGATGGTAGGCCGTACTAAAATAGAGTTGAGTCCCAATATCTTCAAAGATAGTTCTCCAAAAGTGTGATGTGAAAAGAGAATCACGATCACTAATGATTCTTCTGGTAGCTTGAATATCTCCTTGATAAACAATCTTGCAATGTCTAAGGCTTTATAGTTTGTCTTAACTGGAATAAGGTGTGCAACCTTAGTAAGAATGTCAACCACAACCATGATGGAGCTATATCCTCCCTAGACTTGGGGTAGCCCTACAACAAAATCCATACTGATGAATTCCCATTTCATTTAGGGAATGTCAAGCGGTTGCAGTTTCCCTGGCATTATGACATGTTCGGCTTTGATACGTTGGCAAGACAAACACTCAGTGACATATTTGAGAACGTCACCTTTGAGCCTCTCCCAATGGTAGCTCTTCCTAACTTCATTAAATGTCTTAGCATAGCCAGGATGTCCTGCGAAAGGAGAATCATGAGCTTCCCATATTATCTTTTGCTTAAGTGACTGGCTTGCTGGTATACACAGCCTTGTTCTTTAGTAGACAAGTCCACTATTAATGGAAAATTCCTGATACTTAGCCTGCAACTTTTGATTCTGATCCTTGATAGAGATCTCCTTTAGCATTGATTGGTAGGCCAAATCATGGCATGCTTCCTCTCTAGCTAACTCAAGTATAGGGTTGTTTGGCATAGATACTTTTGTAGCTAGAGATCTAGGCGTTGATGGATTCTGCAAGATTAGGGAATTTAGGAATGCCTTTGTGACTAAGTGCATCGGCAACTACATTCTCTTTTCCCGGTCGGTACTTGATTTCAAAGTCATATTTCTCCAACACTTCAATCCACCAACGTTGCCTCATGTTGAGCTCGTTATGGGTAAAGATCCATTTGAGACTCTTATGGTCGGTTACTAGAGTAAACTTGTTACCCAACAGGTAGTGTCTCCAAAGCTTTAGAGCATGGGTGACACCTAGCAATTCCAGATCACGCATAGCATAATTCCTTTCATAACTCTTCAATTTCCTTGAAGAGTATGCTACTGAATGACCTTCATGCATAAGTACACACCCCAAGGCAAGAATACTAGCATCACTTACTACCTCGAACTCCTTATTGAGGTCTGGAATATTTAGAATAGGTGCTAATACCAAACTTTGCTTCAATCTGTCGAAGCTATTTTGTTCGTGAGTTGACCATGCAATGGAAGTCTGCTTCTTCAGTAAATCTGTCAGAGGTGCTGCAATCAAAGCATAGTTTTTGATGAAGACCCTATACCATCCTATCAATACAAGAAAGCTACGTATCTCTTTGACGGATACTGGTGTTGGCCACTCAAGCACATCTCTGACCTTGGGTGGGTCCACTGGGATTCCTTTTGCTGATACTACGAATCCCAGATATTCAATTTGATGCTTGATGAATGCACACTTCTTCATTTTACCATACAACTTATGCGACCTCATTGTCTCAAGAACAATCTGAAGTTGAGGTTCATGATCTTCTTCCTATTTAGAATAGACTAAAGTTTCATCGAAGAATACAAGCACGAAATCATCAAGATATGGCCTAAAGATGTCCTGCATTAACCTATTGAAGGTGGTAGGTGCATTCGTAAGCCCGAATGACATAACCAAGAACTCAAAGTGCCCATATCTTGTATTGAAGGCCGTTTTTGGGATATCTTCTTCCTTGATCCTTATCTGATAGTAACCTGACCTGAGATCCATCTTGGAGAAGATCTTCGCACCCTGAAGACAATCAAGAAGCTCATCTATTCTAGGAACATGATACTTCTTTTTGACTATTGATTGATTCAACCCTCGGTAATCAATACATAATCGAAGTGTTCCATCTTTCTTTTTCTGGAATAGTACTGGAGCTTCCCACAGTGAATTGCTAGGCTGGATGTAGCCCTAATCTAATAGTTGCTTGAGTTGTTCCTTCAGCTCAATTGCTTCTGGTATGGACATTCTATAAGGTCTCTTTGCAATTGGCGTAGCTCCAAGTACTAACCTAATCTCATGATCCCCTTCTCTTTGAGGTGGAAGTTCAGTCAACTCCTTAGGAATACATCCGCGTATTCCTTTAGCCAAGAAGGTCCTTCATGAGGCTCTTGCTTTTGATCTAATTTGTTGAGTTTCATAAAGTAAACAGGTAATCCTTTTCTGAATCCTTTTATGATTCGAGACACTTTGCCCAATTGGATTCTTGGCACTCCTGCCTCACCTTGAGTTGTGACTAATTCCCTTTCAGAGTTTCGAAAGGAAACTTGACCCTTCCCACAGTGAATGTGGGCGTCATTAGGCTTAAGCCAATCCATTTTGAGTAGACACTCATGGATACCTAAATTCATGACTCTGAATTTAACCGAAGTCTTCTTTCCTCCTAGAAAGAATTCCACCTTAGCAGTTTGCCTGGTATAAGTAACACCACGACCATTTGCCAATTCCACAAGCAGGGTAGGTGCTTCTACTGTGGCTATTCCTAAACTTTTTGCACATGCTAGTGAGATAAAGGAATGTGTACTGCCACAATCAGTCAAGGTCTTGAAACCTTTACCTTGATAGTCTGAGAGTGTCTGAATCACCGAGAACTGGGAATTCAGCCCTTTCTTGTGTAAAGCGGCATGGACTGTCGCTCTTTCGAATTCCGCTTCCATGGTCACATCTTCTTCTTCTCCTTCTTTGCACATTTTCCTATTGGCAATGCAGGCGGTTCTTCCTCTTCCTCGAGTAGCGGCTCCTTGACCACGACCTGTTCCTTAAAAAGGCACTTGGCGATGTCCTCCACCAAGCTTGGGACATTGCCTCTTGAAGTGAATGGGTTCGTTGCAGTGGAAACAATAAAGGTTTCGGCCATTACTTTGAGTAGGAACAAAGTTGTTGACGTTATTTGTCCTTTCTTTCTTTCTTTCTCCCTGATTATGACCTTGACTTCTCTTCATTTGAGGTCTGAATGCTCCTATGTTCAGGTCATTATAAGACCAAGTTTTGTTACCCCTTTGTCTAGCTTCCACTTCCTGAATTATAGGTGCCGCTCCAATGAGTGCATCTTGAAGATCTGATGGACACAGATTCGAGACGGGTATTTATTGGTGGATTTAAACCCGCACAAAATTTGGACACCTGCTATGTCATGTCCATTTGTGGCGCATGCTTTGAAAGTGAGATGAATTTAGAGTAGTATGCATCAAGAGTGAGTCCTAGCTGTTTTAGCTTGTAGAACTCATTCAATTTTTGCGTGCGATATGCAAGTGGTAAGTATCTTCCCTGCACGGCTTTCTTCAGCTTCTCTCAGGTAACAGATCCCTCTGCGATCCCTTGATCCCTGCACCATTCCTTCCACCAAAGTCTGGCTTCGTCGGTGAGCTTTAACTTGGTGAGCATAGCCTGATTGGCCAGTGCAGGACTGACTGCTTTGAAGTAATCCTCCATGGACTCAATCCAAATTTCAGCATCAGCTTGGACGAATCTGCCTCTCCCGTCAAAATCGGGTGGATTAATCTGTTTGAGAACGAGCTTCTTCTCCTAGATTACAACAATACTTGAAGTAGGAGGCAAATTAGGAACGTGTACTTGGGGTTGTGCTTGGATAAAGGTTTCTTAACGTTATTATATGATAATTGTTATTGATTTTTATTACATCCTTAATTCAGCTATCTCGTAAACAATGTAGCTACTTAACTTTTTATCAACTCTTATGCACAACCAGACATTGATAAAAAAAAGTCTTTATTTGTATTTATATGGGCATAGCGATGATAAGCCAACTGCTACATTTAGTTTGGAGATAGCGATGATAAGCCAGACATTGATACAACGTTTCATGCGATGATAAGCCAACTGCTACATTTAGTTTGGGGAGAACAACATTGTATTACACTTATCAAGAACTGTGTAATAGTAAGGTTTTAGGTCATGGATCTTCATGAATTTATAAGTCATTGGAAGTTCAGGATATCCTTTCCATTGGAATCCATACTTCTCATAGAGGCCCAACACTTTAATCCTGTCGGTGGGAATTACACGCCTTACTTCCTCATATACATATGAGTTCATCTCAACCCTCTGACCTTGAATATGTAAAGCTGAATTTACGTGAGCTTCCATGAAAACGAACAGCTTTACGACTTTCAGGTCTTCCAACCACTTGATCCTCTTTAGCTTGGTCTGTAGATAAGCAAACCAATGCGCGGCTATATAGTAGATTCCTAAAGCACCCATCCATCTTCATTCCATGTATAAAGGTGATGGATTATAGATCTGCTCCAGAATGTTTATCATCCCAATGCTTTGTCTATAGATTTGCAGTCATAAACATGACTCGAAATACCACAAACTTGTTCCACGCTTTGTAATTCTGTAAGACAGCATTGAAGGTAAGGAAATGTTTGGACAACAACAATTGCTTTACTTCATTTCATTGAGATTTCATAAAAACAATTCTATTTGTTGGTCGGCTCTGATACCAACTGTAACGTGTCCACTAGTATCATCCACGACACGTCTTAGCAGTCTGTTGGAAAGGATGTCTAGAAAGTTCCGCCCGGCACTCCCATGGAATGTTACGGGATTTGCAATCTAGGGCTTTCCGCATCTGCCACATAGTGGAAGTATTCTGGCCGTTCCCACTTAGGATTGACTGGAATTAAGGTTTTCTTGATTGGTCATTTCCTAACAGCAACTAGCGTCGGACCCAAGCAAAGTACTTTACGCAGAAATGCCAAGTCCGAAGCAAATTCACGATGCACTTGGTTCAAGTAGAATAGGAAAGGAGAGGGATGCAAAGCTCAACCTCTCTGCCATAAGGCAAAGTCCCATTCCGTTCCCCTAAAACAGCGTAAATCGGGTAAGACATAACTCTAGGTCAACACTTTCATTGTTCATGTCCTCTGATGATAATCCCGATGTTCTTCAAGATTTGATAAAAGTTCCCGGTCAACCGGGACCACTCAACCGTAGGACGGACCCATGGCCCGTCCTCCGCACTTTCCTCGGTTTGTTTTAGTTATGTAATTATCTAACACATTAGTTGGACATGTAACAACCAGCTTCTTTAATTAATCCATTAAGCACTGGTTCCTTCACGTAATCATATCACGTGACATAGAAAAACAATATCAAACAAGTTCTTTATTAATATATCAACATATTTATCTTTGAAATACAAGGAGTTCCGCATGTAGGCTTATCCATAATCCGCCCGAAGCCTATCCAGCAATCCACAGGGATTACTATTCCAAGTTTTTGCCCGAAGACTAGTTTGCAGGCCTCAAGATCCAATCCTGAGTAACATTAGCCTCTTGTGCAGGACCGGGAAGGTGAGGGATTTACGATCAGAGACCCTTCTCGCATCCAAGCGTCATCCTACTCCAAGTAGCGCTTAACGGAGAGAGCTCTCACGACAGGTTCGGTCCATGTTGCGGGTGCGGTCAACAACCCCCTTGGTTAGGGTAAGGCAGGCAGTTGGGGATAAGTGACGCTGCCACTTCCTTTAGGCCTTCAACTTGAAGTATAGATACTTATTTATTTTGTAATTCATTGGTCAAACAAGTCAAATAGTGCTCTATAATCTCTAGCAAGCAGAAACATTTCCATTGATCGATTTTGTTGTTTGGCAAACTTCTAAGGAAGGAATCTTTCCTTTTGAATGCATCCAGCACTCGATCCGGGGTGTCTTGCAACTTGGCAAGATCCCTTATATTCTGGGTTAGGGCGTACCCTATTAACCCAACTTGGTCAAACCCTAAAGTTCATTGGATACATCAGTTTCAGGTTTTTAACCTTCCTTACTTAGAAGGATATCAAAGTATACATCCTCTTGCAAGATAACTTGCGTAAGGATCCACCATCCTTGTTGTGGGAATTTAGCCTTTGTTCTTGTGAATCAATCACAAGACCATATGACTTTGTACTTGCCATGCAAGTCCTGCATCGTACTATGCAATAATGGAGTTACGAAACAATCCGTTCAGTTTCTTTAAGCTGACGTTTGTCAGACCTAGGGTTTCCTAGCTTTATTATTTTCTTTTAAGAAACTCAGGGACAAACCCTAGTTCTTTTTTTTTTCGATTACAATTTATTGACGCTATATTCAGGGAATGTGGACAAGTATTTAAGGTATAGACGTTTCTTGGAATTTTAATTCATTCCCAACGAATATTTTGCAGCATTTTAACTTGGTTAACTCTAGAAGGTAATTTCGAGATTACATCCGTATGATTTGTTATCTACGTGTCATTTGACTTTTCAATCTTATACTTCATCGATTTGAGGTTAGGTTAAATCCAACTAATCTTCCCTTTTCTTTGCGAACAAACTCATGCTAAATAAGCAATCTTTCCCTTACTAAGTTATGCAATTAGCAATGATAACTTCCTAGAGTTTAAGCATCGCAAGAATCCTTTCATGATTTGCACTTTCCATGATGATTTGTTGTAAAAAAGAAAAATGGGTTAATAGTGCAAGATGCAGTTTTATACCTTCTGGGCTTAACTGAAGTATACTACTTTAGTGGGTAAATAATCTTGCTCATAATTTGTTTCAATGCATAATGCTATTTGAAGAAAAACTAAGTTTATACTTTATTTATTTTGCATGTTCCACTAAACTAAATTCCTTCGTCATAAATAACTAGGAAAAAATATATCTTATCCCTAACAATTCATCATGCACGATTGAATTAAAATCGATATAAAATTAAGAAGTAAAAACTTGGGTTTGGGGTGAGATATCCACATGGATACCGGGAGATGACCCTCCCGCAGCTACTCCTTCGACTTTCTTAAGAGGCATTACAGTTGTAGTCCTTCGAACATGGAAGCAGCTTTACACTCCTTTTCGGAATTCCACCATCGCTCCCTTGCACGTCAATACTCTTCTTCTCTTTTTTCAAGTAGGGGAAAAACCAAGTCCCAAGGGAATTTTGGAAAGGCAAGGAATAGTTAAGGGTTTATCCACAAGGAGGGGGTAATAATACCTTTAAGGTCTTAGTTTCTTCAGAAGGGAAAGGCTTACAAAGCCCAAGGAAAAAAAAACCCTATAGGGGTTTTATACTCGGGGGGAGAAAGTAACAAGCCCAAAGGAAAGGGGCTTAATGTTTAAATAGGAGGTAAGTAAGATTTAAATTACGGGGCTCCAACACCCATAGGATGAGGCCCTTAAAACACGGGGGTTGTGTTTGTGTTTCCAAAGGCATATGAACGGGGCCTTGGGAGATCTTTGGACATGGGAGTGAAAGGTATAGGAAGGGGGATCTGAAGGGATTTTTGGACACGGGGGAGGGGCGTGTGGACATGAGGTGAAAAGGCCCTAGGGGTTTTAAAACCCAAGGGGGGGAAGACGAAGGGCAATAGAAGGGAGATGAAAAGGGCTTAGGGGGATTTAAAAACTCCAAGGGGGGAGTGTTAAAAGGGAATATAAGGGGGTGAAAGGGGGCTTAATTAGCCCCCCTTAAGAAGCTTCTTTTAAGAGCCTTCTATGCTTCACGTGGTAGGGGGGTTTTTAACGCCGCATTCGCGACGGCAGGCAGCACTGCAAATCGACGGCCGTAGATGGCGGCTCCCTCAGCGAATTTCCTTACGTCCGCCTCTTCCTCCTCACTTTAGCTCCTCCTCGTCGAGTCTCGCAGCGTCATCCTCCTTTCCTCCCTTTTCTTCCTTCCCCTTGGTTGGAGGGGGTTTTTATAGGGAGAGGGAAGCAATTCCTCCCTACCCTCGTGTCGCCCTGCATTGTACTTCCCCCTATAAGCTCCCACTGAGGAGCTTCCGACGACTACTTTCTATTCCCCTTCCCTTCCAGGATAACAGTCGGCTCGGGAGGGGAATAATAAAAAAAATTGCATTATCCTTAAAAAAATGCTACCTCATTATCCCTATTACTTACAGGGGGTTCATGTGTGAATTTCAAATTTTGATATATTACAATTATTACCCATTAAAGTAGTATACTTCGGTTAAAGCCTAAAGTTATAAAACTACATCTCACACTATTAACCCCTATTCTTTTTACAATGAATCATCATGGAAAGTGCGAATCATGAAAGGACTCGTACAATGCATAAACTCTATGAAATTGTCATTGCTAACTGCCTAACTTAGCAAGAAAAAGGTTGCTTATTTAGCATGAGTTTTGTTTGCAAAGAAAAGGGAAGATTAGTTGGAATTAACCTAACCTCAAATCGATAAAGTTTAGGACTGGAAAGTCAATTGACACATAGATAACAAATCATGTGGAAGTAATCTCGAAATTACCTTCTAAAGTTAACCAAGTTTATATAAACTTAAAAATACCTAGGCTGTGAAATATTCGTTGGGAATGAGTTAAATTCGAGGAAACATCTATACCTTAAATACTTGTCCACATTCCTTGAATGTAGGGTCAGTAAATTGTAATCGTAAAAGGAACTAGGGTTTATCCCTGAGATTCTTAGAAAAAAAAAAGCTAGGGAACCCTAGGTCTAACAACGTGAGCTTAAAGAACCTGAAACGGATTGTTTCATGACTCCATTATTGCATAGTACGATGTGGGACTTGCGCAGTAAGTACGGAGTCATATGGTCTTGTGATTGAATCACAAGAAGAAAGGACTAATTCTCGCAACAAGGATGGCAGATCCCTACGCAAGTTATCTTGCAATAGGATGTATACTTTGATATCCTTCTTGAGCAAGGAAGATTAATTGGAGATTAAAGACCAAAAACTGAAGTACCCAATGAACTTTAAGGTTTGACCAAGTTGGGTTAATAGGGTACGCCCTAACCCAGAATATAGGGGATCCTGCCAGGTTGCAAGTCATTTCGGATCGAGTGCTGGATGCATTCGAAAGGAAGGATTCATCTCTTAGCAATTTGCCAATATCAAAAACGATTAATGGAAATGTTTGTCCTTGCTACAGATTTTAGAGCATTGTTTGACTTTATTTGACCAATGATATAAAAGATAAATGAATATCTATACTTCAGGTTGAAGGCCCAAAGGGAGAGGCAGCTTTAGTTACCCCCGACTGCCTGCCTGACCCTAACCAAGGGGGTTGTTGACTGCACCAGAAAAGTGGACTGAACCCACCGCGAGAGGTCTCTCCATTGAGCGCTACTTGGAGCAAGAGGACGCTTGGGTGCCAGGGGGCTCTCGCCATAAATCCCTCACCTTTCGGGTCTTGCACAAGAGGCTAACATGACTCGGGATTGGATCTCGAGGCCCGCATACTAGTCTACGGGCGGAAACTTGGAATAGTGATCCCTGTGGATTGCTAGATAGCCTTCGGGCGGATTGTGGATAAGCCTACAGGAAAAACTCTTTGTATTTCAAAGATAAATATGATGACCTATTAATAAAGAACTTTTCTGATATTGTTTTTCTATGTCAAGTGATAAGATTACGTGAAGGAACAAGTGCCTAATGGTTAATTAAATAAGCTAATTGTTACATGTCCAAGTAATGTGTTAGATAACTAAATAACTAAAACAACCCGAGGAAAGTGCGGAGGATGGACCATAAGTCCGTCCTATGGATGGGTGGTCCCGGTTGGCCGGGAACTTTTCTCAAAACACGAGGAATAGTAGGATGAGCGTCGAAGGACACGAACAACAAAAGCGTTGACCTAGAGTTATGACTTAACCCGATTTACATTGTTTTAGGGGAACGGAATGGGACTATGCCTTATGGCAGAGAGGTTGAGCTTTGCATCCCTCTTGTTTCCCATTCTCCTTGAACCAAGTGCAGCGTGAATCCACTTTAGACCTGGCATTTCTGTGTGAAGTAGTTCGTTTGGGTCCGACGCTAGTTGCTGTTAGGAAATGACCAATCAAGAAAACCCTAATTCAAGTTGATCCTAAGTGGGAACGGCCGGAATACGTCCGCTACGTGGCAAACACAGAAATCCCTAGATCGCAAAACCCGTAACATTCCATGGGAGTGCCAGCGAAGCTTTCTAGACATCCTTTCTGATGGACTGCTAAAGACACGTCCTGGATGATACTAGTGGACACGTTACAATTGGTATCAGAGCCGACCAACAACCGAATTGTTTTTATGAAATCAAAATAAGATGAAGTAAAGCAAATGTTGATGTCCAAACATTTCCTTACCTTCAATGCTATCTTGCAGAATTACGAAGCGTGGAACAAGTTTTTGGTATTTCGAGTCATGTTTATGACTTCAATGCATTCTCCGCATTATCAACAAAGGGTTGAGATGAACTCATATGTATATGAGGAAGTGACTCATGTAATCCCCGCCGACAGGATTAAAGTGTTGGGCCACCATGAGAAGTATGGATTCCAACGAAAAGGATATCCTGAACTTCCAATGACTTACCAATTCCTAAAGATCCATGACCCGAAACCTTACTATTATAGAGTTCCTGTAGATAAATGTAATACAACGTTATTCTCCCCAAACTAAATGTAACAGTTGGCCTATCATCGCATGAAATGTTGTATTCGAAAGGGCTATGGCCATATAAATACAAATAAAGACTTCTTTTTATCAATGTCTGATTGTGCAAAAGCTAAGTAGCTACATTGGTTACATGATAGTGGAATTGAAGATGTAATATAAACTAACGACGATTATCGTATAATAACGTTAAGAAAACCTTTATTCAGGCACAACCCCAGGTACTTGTTCCTAATTCGCCTCCTACATCAAGTACTGTTGTGATCCAGGATAAGAAATTCCTTCTCAAGCAGATTAAGCCACCCGAGTTTGAGGAGAGAGGCATATTCGTCCAAGCTGATGCTGAAATTTGGATTGAATCCATGGAGGATTACTTTGAAGCGTCAGATTGAATATCTGGGATTCATAGTATTAGCAGAAGGAATCTTACTGGACCCAGCCAAGGTCAAGATGTGCTTGAGTGGCCAACACCAGTATCCGTCAAAGAGATACATAGCTTCCTTGGATTGACAGGATGGTATAGGGTCTTCATCAAAAACTATGCTTTGATTGCAGCTCCTCTGATGGACTTACTGAAGAAGCAAACTTCCATTGCATGGTCAACTCCCGAACAAAATATCTTCGACAGATTGAAGCAAAGATTAGTATCAACACCTATTCTAACACTTTCGGACCTCAATAAGGAGTTCGAGGTAGTAACTGATGCTAGCATTCTTGCCTTGGGGTGTGTACTTATGTAGGAAGGTCATCCAATAGCATACTCTTCAAGGAAATTGAAGAGTCATGAAAGGAATTATGCTACGCATGATCTGGAATTGCTAGCTGTCATCCATGCTCTAAAGCTTTGGAGAACTACCTGTTGCGTAATAAGTTTACTCTTGTAACTGACTCTAAGAGTCTCAAAGGGATCTTTTCCTAGAACGAGCTCAACATGAGGCAACATCGGTGGATTGAAGTGTTGGAGGAATATGACTTTGAAATCAAGTACCGACCAGGGAAGGAGAATATAGTTGTCGATGCTAGTCGCAAGGCATTCCTAAATTCCCTAATCTTGCAAAATCCATCAACAACCAGATCTCTAGCTACAAAAGTATCTATGCCAAAAAACCCTATACTTGAGTTAGCTAGACAAGATGCATGCCATGATCCAACCTACCAAACAATGCTAAGGGAGATCTCTATCAAGTATCAGAATCAAAATTTGCAGGCTAAGTATCATGAATTTTCTATCAATAGTGGACTTGTCTACTATAGAACAAGGCTGTGTATACCAACAAGCCAGTCACTTAAGCAGAAGATATTGTGGGAAGCTCATGATTCCCCTTTCGCAGGACATCCTGGCTATACCAAGACTCTCAATGCAGTTAGGAAGAGCTACCATTGGGAGAGGCTCAAAGGTGACATTCTCAAATATGTCACCGAGTGTTTGTCTTGTCAACGTATCAAAGCCAAACATGTCATGATGCCAGGGAAACTGAAACCGCTTGACATCCCCCAAATGAAATGGGAATTCATGAGTATGGATTTTGTTGTAGGGCTACCCCAAGTCTAGGGAGGATACAACTCCATCATGGTTGTGGTTGACATGCTTACTAAGGTTGCACACCTTATTCCAGTAAAGACAAACTATAAAGCCTCAGACATTACAAGATTGTTTATCAAGGAGATATTCAAGCTACATGGTTTACCCAGGAGAATCAGTAGTGATCGTGATTCTCTCTTCACATCACACTTCTGGAGAGTTATCTTTGAAGCTATTGGGACTCAACTCTATTTTAGCACCGCCTACCATCCTCAAACGGATGACCAAACAGAGCGAGTAAATCAAGTCATCGAAGATATGCTTAGGGCATACTGATGTCGTGAGCCGAAGAGATGGATTCAATACTTACCTTTGGTTGAATTTACATACAATGCTTCTTACCAGCAAAGCGTTCAGATGACCCCTTTCCAAGCATTGTATGGTCATGACTATCGAAGTCCCCTAAATTTCTCAAATCCAACCTTAAGGATTGAAGCTTCAAGGCAGATGTTGGAAGATATGGATGACCAAATAAAGTCAATAAGACAAGACATCCAAGCGGCCAAGGATAGACAGAAGGCATACGTGGATTTGAAGCGTTAAGATAGAGTCTTCGAAGAAGGAGACATGGTCTTCATTCGCGTACGCCCTAAAAATAGTTCCCTATCCTTAGGAGATTGCAAGAAGCTAAGTCCAAGGTATTGTGGGCCGTACAAAATCCTCAAATGCCTAGGACCTAATGCTTATAAATTGCAACTTCCTGAGAACCTAAAGGTTCACAATGTATTCCACATTAGCCTATTGAAAAAGTATGTACCTAATCCTAACCATGTACTTGAAGATCAACAAATTGTAATGCCTAGTCAAGGAGTCCTTGATCTAAGGCGTGATAGGATCTTAGATGTTAGGGAGAGACAATTAAGATCCAGAACCTTGA
Source organism: Lygodium microphyllum (assembly GCF_053477565.2). Taxonomy (NCBI): domain Eukaryota; kingdom Viridiplantae; phylum Streptophyta; class Polypodiopsida; order Schizaeales; family Lygodiaceae; genus Lygodium; species Lygodium microphyllum. Next base: position 1,139,245 of record NW_028229516.1, read on the forward strand.
GAGAATGCCTCGTCCAATGGAAGGATTGTCCTGAAGAGGATGCCACTTGGATAGATGAAGGCACACTCAGCCATCAATATCCCTAGTTTATCTCAAGATGAGGACATCACGATTCCTCTAAGGGGGAGAGAATGTAACAACTCCAAAAAGGATGAAAATACCATTCACATAGGAAACCCTCTTAAGGGTAGGAAATTTATGGGGATAATTTCTTTAATGAAATAATGGCAAAAAAAAAATTATTATTCCCCTCCCCAGTCGATTGTCGTTCTGGAAGGGGAGGGGAATAGAATGAATGACAAAGCTCCTTGGTGGAGCTCGGCGCTTCCAACTACCATGTACGATAACACGAAGAGACGGAGGATTCCCCTTCCATGTCCCTATAAAAACCCCCACTCAAGGGAGACAAGGAGGACGGCAAAATGAAGGATGTTGCCAAGAATCCAATGTCATCTACTGCCGAGGAGGTGCAAAGGGAGTCGACGCCAGGCTGAAGGGCGAGGTGGTGCAAGGGAAGTCCCCGCCAGGCTGAAGGGGGAAGAGGTTTTGCACGCCGCCACGCTGAAAGGGAGCCACCTCCCTCCACGGGTGTCACATAGGCTCCTACCCCTTTTCCCCCCAGAAGCTTCTAAGAAGATTCTTAGAAGCTTCTAAGAATCTCCTCCAAGCCCCCCTTCCTGTGGGCTTGGAAATTTCACCCCCGTGGCCCCAAAATTTCCCAATGCCCCCTTTATTTTTTGTGCATTTTTGAAACCACACCCCCCCTGCCGTGAGTTGAAAGCATCCCTTAAGCCCCTTCTTCTTATGGGCTCATAGACCTTCCCTTTCAAAACCCCCCCCCCCCCCCCCCGGTTTTAATTATTTTAAGGGCCTTTCATCCCTTCTTGTGCCTCACAAAATTCTCCCTACCCCTCACCCCCAATGCTAAACTCAATGACCCTTTTGTCTTGGGCCGTATAAACCCTTTTCATCCCCTATTGTGCCTTTTGAAAACCTTTCATTTCCCCCCGTGTCTTATCATCCCCCTTATCCTTTAAACCTTTAGGCTTTAAAGGTCTTATCATCCCTCTTATCCCTTGAGCCAAAAACACCCCCATGTGTAAAATTCCTCATCTCCCTTCCCTTGTGACATATTGAAGACCCCCTCATGTTTAAAGCTGATAAGGTTTCTTTTTTTCTTAACCTTCCCATGTTTCCCGTGGGCTTTAAAAACCATGTGCTTTATAAAATTCCTTAAGCCTTTCTCTCGGACTTAGGAATTACTCCCCATTTCTCCCGTGGTAAAAACCCTTAGCCGTTCCTTACCCTTTTCAAAATACCCTTGGAACTTTGATTTTCTTTTCCCCTACTCGAAAAAAGAGAAGAAAAGTATTGAGGTGCAAGGGAGCAACGGTGGAAGTCCGAAAAGGAGTGTAAAACTGCTTCCACATCCGAAGGACTACAACTACAATGCCTCCAAAAAAAGTCCAAGGCGCAGTTGTGGGAGGGTCATCTCGTGGTATCCATGTGGATATCTCACCCCAAACCCAGGTTTTTCTTCTTAATTTTTATTTTATATCATTGTAATTTAATCATGCAAGGTTAGTTGTTAGAAATATAATATATTTTGTCCTAGTCATTCACGAGGAAATACATCTAATGCAACATGCAAACTAAATAAAGTATAAACATACTTTTTTTCAAATAGCTTTATGCATTGAAATGATTTATGAGCTAGATTATTACCCATTCAAGTAGTATACTTCGGTTAAGCCTAAAGGTAGAAAACTGAATCTCGCACTATGAACCCCTATTCTTTTTACAATGAATCATCATGGAAAGTGCAAATCATGAAAGGTCTCGTACGATGCATAAACTCTATGAAATTATCGTTGCTAACTGCCTAACTTAGCAAGAAAAAGGTTGCTTATTTAGCATGAGTTTTGTTCGCAAAGAAAAGGGAAGATTAGTTGGAAGTAATCTAACCTCAAATCGATAAAGTTTAGGATTGAAAAGTCAATTGGCACATAGATAACAAATAATGTGGAAGTAATCTCAAAATTACCTTCTAGAGTTAACCAAGTTTATATAAACTTAAAAATACCTAGGCTGTGAAATATTCGTTGGGAATGAGTTAAACTCGAGGAAACGTCTATACCTTAAATACTTGTCCACATTCCCTGAATGTAGGATAAGTAAATTGTAATCGTAAAAGGAACTAGGGTTTATCCCTCAGATTCTTACAAAAAATAAAGCTAGGAAACCCTAGGTCTAACAATGTGAGCTTAAAGAACCTGAAACGGATTGTTTCGTGAGTCCATTATCGCATAGTACGATGTGGGACTTGCGCAGTAAGTACGGAGTCATATGGTCTTGTGATTGAATCACAAGAAGAAAGGCCAAATTCTCGCAACAAGGATAGCGGATCCCTACGCAAGTTATCTTGCAAGAGGATGTATACTTTGATATCCTTCTTGAGTAAGGAAGATTAATTGGAGATTAAAGACCTGAAACTGAATTATCCAATGAACTTTTAAGGTTTGACCAAGTTGGATTAATAAGGTACTCCCTAACCCACAATATAGGGTATCTTTCCAGGTTGTAAGTCATTCCGGATCGAGTGCTGGATGCATTCCAAAGGAAGGATTCATTCCTTAGCAGTTTGCCAACATCAAAAACGATGAATGGAAATGTTTGTGCTTGCTACAGATTTTATACTTGAAGTTGAAGGCCTGAAGGGAGAGGCAGCTTTAGTTACCCCCGAGTGCCTGCCTGACCCTAACCAAGGGGGTTGTTGACCACGCCGGGAGCATGGACCGAATCCGCCACAAGAGGTCTTTCCGTTTAGCGCTACTTTGAGCAAGAGGATGCTTGGGAACTAGAGGGGGCTCTGGCCATAAATCCCTCGCCTTCCCAGTCCTGCACAAGAGGCTAACGTGACTCAGGATTGGATCTCGAGGCCTGCATACTAGTCTGTGGGTGGAAACTTGGAATAGTAATCCCTGTGGATTCCTGGATAGCCTTCGAGTGGATTGTGGATAAGCCTATGGGCAGAACTCTTTGTATTTCAAAGATAAATATGATGACCTGTTAATAAAGAACTTGTATGATATTGTTTTTCTATGTCAAGTGATAAGATTACATGAAGGAACCAGTGCCTAACGAGTTAATCAAAGAAGCTGGTCGTTATATGGCCAACTAATGTGTTAGATAACTAAATAACTAAAACAACCCAAGGAAAGTGCTGAGGATAGGCCATAAGTCCATCCTATGGATGGGTGGTCCCAGTTGGCCGAGAACTTTTCTCAAAACACGAGGAACCGTAGGATGAGCGTCAAAGGACACAAACAACCTAGAGTTATGACTTAACCCCATTTACATTGTTTTAGGGGAATGGAATGGGACTATGCCTTATGGTAGAGAGGTTGAGCTTTGCATCCCTCTTGTTTTCCATTCCCCTTGAACCAAGTGCAGCGTGAATCCACTTCGGACCTGGCGTTTCTGCGTAAAGTAGTTCGCTTGGGTCCGACGCTAGTTGGTGTTAGGAAATGACCAATCAGGAAAACCCTAATTCAGGTTGATCCTAAGTGGGAACGGCCGGAATACTTCCGATACGTGGCAGACGCGGAAAGCCCTAGATTGCAAAACCCGTAACATTCCATGGGAGTGTCGGCGGAGCTTTCTAGACATCCTTTCTGATGGACTGCTAAAGACGTGTCCTGGATGATACTAGTGGACACGTTACACTTAGGTTATCATGCATGTCCATTGTTTGGGCAAGAGTTAGACTCTCGAAGGTCATGAACCATGACGAAGATGGTATATCAAGGAAACGCGGCTTTCTTGCCAGAGTGTTATAAACTCAAGGACGGTTTTCGTAGATGACCTCCAGCACGTATGAATGCCCAAAGTTGGTACGAGCTGAAAATCATCCATATGGAGTAGCATCCAAATGGAATGCAACGATTCTTAGTTTTCTACGAGTTGCCATATTGGAATCACTTACAGATCAACCACTTGTTGGATCCCATGCATTTTTTCAAGAACATGGGCAGATTTTGCTATGGGACCACATCACAGGAAAGAGAGATAGTATAGGGGCATGAATGGATTTGAAGGAGGTAGGCAAGATGGAGGCACTTTGGACATAGTCGAGTGCTGATGGTCGCTTGCAACTATCTCATGCTCCTTAGGTTTTTTCCACTAAAGAAGAGCGCATTGAAGCAAATAGTCAAGTCTATCTGCACTCCGACAGGTATGATGCATTCTCTCAGGTCCGCATTTTCTAAAGATGATGAATTATCATGGCTAAAATCCCATGATTGGCATTAGATATGTCAGGCTTGTACTATGAATGGATTGTAAGTGGCTTGCGTATTTTTCTATTTGGAGTGTAGTCGTTGTTCATAATTCTTCCTTGTTTGTGACAGTTTGTACTATGGATCATGATCGCATGATGCCTTACTCTAGAAATACACGAGGTGATTTAGAGGTTGCCCACTTTAGTGCAATCAATCTCACAGAAGGAGACTAAGGCATACTCTATTGAATCCGCAAGGTGAGGAGCAGTGGGGACGGTCTGTCTCTTTTAGAAATACATGAATACTAGATGCTTACGATACAAATCCACCTTCTTGTGCATCTTATAGATGAAGTTGATATTGTTGGACCTGCCCATACGCGATGGATGTTGTTTTTGGAGTGCTTCATGAAAACCCTGAAAGGCTTTGTGCGACAGCGAGCTCAGCTAGAAGGTAGAATAGTTGAAGGTTGGTTGGTGTCTGAGGTGCTATTGAATATTTCACAATGGCTACCGACGATGGATTCAGATAACAATATGCTATGGGCCACTGAAAGACGATGATAGACTAACCGGAGATGTGGTGGTCAGAAATGGGGTAGAAAAAAGAAATGGATGCTGCAATGGAGGAAAAAGTGAATCGCTTTTGTATGTTGCACCATGCCTCTATGAAGATGTGGCTCCCTAGGTACCAGCAAGCTAGGAAAGATAGAGAGGAAGTGCGATTTGAATTTTGACGTACTACGCACCATGGACTGATTCGATATCTGGAGGGCATGGAGGAGATGCTACGGTTTATGTCAACACGATGGCTGCATGGAGCTTTGACCATAGCGTCTCACGAAGAGGCGGGGATCTCAACCGAGGAGTGGAAATTCTCGAGAGGATATAGTCCAAAGATGATGACGTGTTTAGGGCTTGTCATATCTATATTTTATATGCAATAACTAATTGAGCGTTTCAATGTACAATACAAAATATATAGTGCAATGTGATCACACATATGACATTTCTGCGTGGAGCATATTGACAAAATGCCCTCCACAACATATTGTGGTATCATGGCAAGGTTTGAACAAGAGAGCTGACGATGAGCAATGGATCCAAACACGGTTATAGATGAGATGGAGTATTTTGGAAACTTCAAGAGTATTGTCACGGTGGATTACTGTAGCTTCTCCATTATCCTATTCGATGTGCAGTGGTTCAAAGTGGTACTTGAAGGAGATGGAGTAACAATTAGACGATGTCCCGAGACGATGTCCCGTCTAAATTTCTCGAAATAGTTTTTTTAAAAAAAGGACGGATTTGCATGACACATTTGTGTTGCCAGACCATTGTGAACATGTGTATGAACTCATGTGTTTTTTAATTTTATTACGACATGGTACATGACACAATAGTTAAATCTCTCTTGTACATGATTGTGAACATGTAATTTTCTATCCAAACCTTTGACAACCTCGATGGTAGTACGTTATACCTTCAGCTTCCTGAAATGCGATAGTATATAATCAAAGCCATGTTTCGATCATAGATGAGGATAATATACAAATAGAGGGGTCGATATTGCAAGGGGTGGAGGCCACCCAAAGCTTGGAGCATGTAGAGGAGCTAGTATCGGGTAACAATGATGGAAATATAGAAATCCAAGAATTCTTTGAGAACGAGGTGGACTCATCCTTTTGTGGTGACATGTCTATAAACCTTCTAGTGTATGCAGATTTGTGTCAGGAGATTAACATCGGACCATAGGGTACTTCATAGTTGGAGCATCCACCTACTCAATTTATTGATGAATCGCTTATAAGGGTACATAGGATATGAATTTTAAGTAAGATTATTTTTTAAAGATTTATATTACACTACAACAAAAAGGCCTCTTAGACGCATGTTTAGATGCGATTTTTGAATATAGAGGAAATCTTACGGCCGCGTCTATCCGTACATCTATTTGCGCGTCTACTGTCTCACGTCTATTATCGCATGTATAAAGGAATTTACATTTAAAAATAGACACACAACAGACGTACATATACATGCTTGAATACAAGCACATAAGAAAACCAAAATTTTTATTTATTTAATTTATTATGTGCGTCTACTAGTGCGTTTATGTGGCAAATTAGATGGGCATATAGATATGCCCATAGACGCGCTTTTACAAGCACACGTAGACGCGAACAGAAAACAAAAAATCTCTTTTTTTTAAAAAGATATTTAATTTTGTTTTTAAATTTGAATTATCTAGTGCATGTATGAGCGTGTGTACTCTGCATTTTCGACGCGCTTATAAACACACATTTTCTGCAATTTAGACGCACGGATAGATGCGCAAAACAAAACTGAAAAAAAAAAACCAGAGAGCATGTGGTTTCTTTGCAACCATATGCTCTCTGGTTTTTTTTCCCTCCCATACATCAGATTGTGCGTTTGGAAAAAAGACAATAGATCTAAAAGTACGAGAATTATGAATAAAAGTCCATATATTCATTATAGATCAAAAGCATTTACATGGGAATTTTAAGTGCTTGCGACCTAAAGCGTGGCCCCAAGCAGTAGGCTCAAAGATGGATAATACATTTACAAGAAAACAAGGCCGTAGAGGAGGTATGGTGCTCCTCTACGAATATGAAGAAGAAACATCTTCGCTAGCACCACCATGGCTACTAGCGTCACTATCCCCCTCCTCGCTATGGTCCACATCCGGGTTCGCCTACACACTCAAAAGAACAAGGTTGCTTACGTTAACATGGTGGAAAAAAAGTTATAATTAGCTATAATTTTAATAGAAAAGTAAGAAAAACATACCTCCTCTAGCTGTCGAATCCTCATAGCCCGGTTGTATTGGTCCTCAGTGATGAGACCGTCCTCGTAGAAGTGAAGTCATGTGGCTGCGCGGTTATGGCCTGGATGGTAACCTACCTCTCTAGGAGTAGGTATCCTACCAACGATAGTAGTCTGCAAAACAATCATGATATATACAAACAATTATGAGACACAATGTATTAGAACAAATTATATAAAGAATTGAAAGAAATATAAATTTAAAAAAACTAGAAATCAAAATATACTTACAAACTCCGCCTCCCACGACTCTCTGCCGCCCGATCCGTAATGCGACGATCCTATGGTTTCCATTTGGATCCGTTGCGCCTCTGCATGCTGGCAACTCTTCACTTTTTCTGCTGCTTTCTTCTTGGCTTTCTTCCACTCTATGCGATGGCACATAGGTGGTTGGCTATAGGCTCCACGCCCCTCCTCCTTTCTCTGCAGTGAATCCCTGGCACGTATCATGAGGTGGGATCTTTTGTTGTGAAGCAAATCCCTCACTTTTGTGCGTCCCCAATCATCCGAGAATCACTGACCCTCAGGATGTGGGTACCTCCTATGGATTGCCCTCAACACCTCCTGCCACAAGCCACTTTTCTGATTTTTGAAGTGGATGAAACAATCTTTATACGTCGCATGCACGACGCTCCTCATATACGCCATTACATCCCTTCCTTCATCATCATGGAAGATGCCACCAGTATCTGTAACTCTATAGTACTGGTGTACTAGCTCCTCTATATGATTTACTGGTGAGGGTGATCGCTCGCCACCTCCTACGCAACCCCCACACAAGTTGATGGAACCTAGAATGGGCCGTCACGAGCTCTTGCACTAGCCGGACCTCTATCACACGCGCTCAACAACCCCACGGCCTCGCGGCCAGGAGCGTTGGTGACACATACATTGCCCTCCTAAATATCTTGCGTTTGTATTACGTCGTTTTTAGTCCACTATCCTCTCACCCACTACTCCTCAGAGGGAGTCCCTTACACATTGCCTAATGGCATGAAGCACAAACATAGGGGGTTCTCCAATGGCTGAGTGCTGCTACCCCTCTGCGACTCTCCTACACCTTGGGGATTGGCCCCTCGATGCGTTGCTCAACATATAAACATTTCGCACAAAATCCACTCAAGGTACTATTTAATCGTATACAGGAATGTACCATTGTCCTTACTTCTCTTTTCCCTTAGACTCCACGACTAGCCTATGGCTTAGGATGTCCTGTCTCTCACTCAACGGTGGTCAAGGTCCTAATGAAAACAATTGCTGTGCATCTAGGATTTCTGATACCTTTAAATATTTCCATGATTTATGCATATTGTGGATGCCAAGTGCTCAAACACTTATGAAATCAATATTTTGCACATGTGCAAAACATTCTTTCAATGATTTTCAACTACCGTTCTTATGCGGTGTTGCACAAACCTAGCACCGAGAAAACCCTCCTGCTACTAGGCTCTTATTTTATAATTATTCACTGACCTATATGGCATGCAAACAAAAACAGCAATCTTTTCATCATCTTACTTCGCATTTGGACACATTCTAACCACTCTACCCTTCCATTGATCAAATGTTGCATTGTTGTATAGATTTATAGGGTATTTTGCCATCATTTTATGTGTAGAAAGCGGGAAAAATATGCACTAGAACAAGAAGGTGGGGTTGAACTGAGGCCAATCCTCATGCTTCAGTCTCCACAAACATTCACAAACATTGTTCTTAATTTTCATTAATTTTCCGCACCCAAAATGCATTTTTCCCCTATTTTTTGGTGGTTTTTCTCTATTTTCCTTGTATTTTCCCTTATTTTCTATATTATTTAATTATTGAAAATTCAAAATAGGTTATGGGCTGTGGCCCTTAGTTCCTTCTTGCAACAAAAATGAAAATTTAGTTGGTGTTCCTATTCATTTTCCCATTTTTATACCCAAAAACATCATTTTCCCTTGATTTTCCATATTTTACGTGTTTTAGTGTATTATTTTGAACCACAAGATGCATATTTTTGTGATTTTCTGATTATGATCAACAAGTACTCATGGAAAACAGCAACATAAATAATTTTTAGCCCACATGAACAACATTTTATCAATCAAAAGCCATGAAATCTCAAATTTCCTTTGAAAAATTTGAATTACTGCTTATTTGAGTGTTTCAGGTTTCATGTCCATGGCTGCAAATCTGAAAATCAGCAGCACTTCATGCCCAACACAATCACAAATCACCATTTCCAGCCCGTGGAGCAATCCGATCCATGCCGGACAAGCCTCCACCATTCCTTCTTTTTCCTTCCTCTTCCCACATGAACTTGCCTTTAGAAGAGAGAGAGAGGGAGGAGAGAGAAAGACTAGATTTCCATCTCAGCATTCAGGCCATCAATTGAGGAGCGAAGGGCGGCGATAAGATCAGCATACAGAGGGGAATGAGGGTCAATGGATCAGTTGGCATGGTTGTTCACAGGCAGCATGAGGCATCTCCCATCCTTCAAGCGCATTTTTTGGTGCCATAGTGCGTGCTCTCTCTCCACGATTTGGCATCTCCATTTTCATCTTCCTTTCATGTGACATTTAAAATTGGGCTCCCAAAGGTCATGCCCACTTTGGCCAAACTTTGGTCCACCTTTTCAAATCTTGACCGTTTCCTTGGCCATTTCCCCGTCCGGACTCGGAATCGAGCTCCTAAAAATCTTGGGCATCCGGCTTGGCATCTCGCATTGGCCAGTAGCTCGTGTCAACCCGCATGACTGTCTGAAAATTTATGAAAAATCAACAAGTGTTGCTCAGGCACCTTTAAAGCACTTTGGCGCTTAAAATCGTCCTAGGTCGAGCTGCCGCCTTTGACATTGAATATTTTTCCCTTGATATTCGTAATTTTTAGCTATTTTTAAGCACTTCCCGGCACCTAAATTCCACTCTCATTGGTGACCACGGGATAGGGCAACTCAGCCCATCGAATCCACGAACATATCTGCACATAAACAACCAAAGAAGCATCAAGCTAATACAAAACAAATATACAATAAAACTCAGCACAATACTCACCCTACCCCTGGACAAAACCAAGGCACGACATCCACAAGGAGTATGCCTAGCATCATCTAATAGAAGATCGAAAGCAAGTCACTGACCAACTACTCTAACACAGCTAAACTAAAAACCCTATCAAAGAGGTTGCCCTAAGTGGTAGTCTGAACTACTTACCAACTAAGGACAACACAACTAGGAGCTCCTACGAGGCGAGGACTCCTATAGCCTGATCAAGGAGTATTTTCATCTAATACATTTCTTCTTTTAGGATTTTTATTTTATCAACATACGTGGGCATGTAAAATGGAGGGAGCTGAGCGTAGTGACCCAAGGAGAACAGGGCATTGGTCTCAGGACCTGTCTCGGCACCCAAGAACCTACCAAGCCCTTGCAAGGCGACACTTAATCCTTTTCTAACGCTCACTTTTATTTTCGCTCCAACCTTCCTTGTTTTGGTATTATTTTTCCAGCAAGAAGCCACCCCTAGGAAGACAAGGTATCGGCCCCGGGTCTGACTCGTCCCTAGGAACCTACCAGGCCTTCACAAGGCAATGATCAACTGCTTATATATTATCTTTTCTTTTCTTTTCTTTGATAGGGGTTAGAACCCCTTTTTACACACCTTCGTATTTATATTCATCTTTTAGGATGTCCAGGGTTTATTGGCATCATCATTATTATCTTCTCGCAGGCTTCTCTAACTGCCTCACTACTAACAAGAACTCCTAGAATGGCTGCCTAGCAGGCTAGTAGAACAGGGCCACTAAGACTTCCTTCTAAAACAGGTCTTTGGATGCTTGACAATGTCTTTACAGGAGGCAATGACTACTCCGACCTCCCTCAAACATACTTAGTCTAAACCTGGGACTTCATGCCTTGGTTGCCGGTCCCCAACAAAAATATATCCCCTCGACAAGTACAAATACACATATAACAGGAAAGAAAGGTACTTGTAAAGGAGAGATATCACCTGGATTGGCCACAAGAAGCTTCCATCGCAGCAAAGGCTCCTCCAGGCTCCACTAGACATTCCAGAATCACAAAACCTGTCCAGCACAACACTTAAAACAAAAACCCGATTAAACGCACCCGCACTAGACAGGGAAATGGCCCTCTTGGCCTAATGAAATAAAACACTTCACCACAAAACTGAATTGGCCCTCTTGGCCTTATGAAATCAAACAATACTACTCATAACATCCTCTTGGAAACAACTATGATAGACATCAAAGCATACCATTCCCAGGGCAACAGAGGCTCGAAGCCCTAAACTAGGTGCATTAAATTATGACCCATCCCTCCTGCGTATATCGCAAGAGGTGTTCGTATCACATGTCGTCTAACCAGTCTGTGGGTCCAAGATAATAAAGGCAGATGAGTCTCACCTACCCTCTGCATCACCTAGATCAACCATCGTCTGCCAAAGAGGGCATGTTCAGAAAGCATACCCCACAACCGAACAGGTCCTGTCTCATCGTCAATAGATATATCGGGACAAGGGCCACAATTAAAGAAGAGGTCTTCTTCATACGCAAAATTAGCCAATGAATTGGCAAAGTACTGATTCCAATTTCGTGGAATCAGTTGAAAAGACACTCTATCAAATTCATCTAGCAGAGCTATGGCAGTATGATGGTACATGCAAAGGATGGGGTTTCGTACCATATACGTCCCATTGAGTTGATTTAAAACCAACTGAGAGTCCCCTTTCACCAATAACTGGCGGATACCACCCTTCTTTGCAATGTTCAAACCCATAATCAGAGCTTTGTATTCTGCCATACTATTGGTAAAATTCACCCCGAGATAAGCAGCTAACTTCATGACAATGCGTCATCGGGGGTCTCGGATGACAACTCCTACACTTCCTTTTTTGCATGCACCCCTGGACACCCCATCAAAGTACAAGGTGTACGTCCATAAAGGGTTTACATTTCCCGCCATCCGGAACTCTACTCGTAATTATGGTAATCAAAATTCAGCATATTCAACGGGTGGACTGTAGGCTCCATCCCTCCATCATCATTAAATTCAACAGGGATGCTCGTCAACATTTGTAGGCAGTGATGGCAGAAGACCTTGATCTCCCAAATAAATCTCCTGCCTTCTTGCTCAGTCACCTTGTATCCTTTGCTCGACCAAATGAGCTTTCCCTGATGTTACCTCTATTCTAAATACGGGTGTTCTAAATAAGGGATCAGACAACCCATCAACCTCTATCACGATTTCCTTGCAGATATTTGATCGCTCTCGCCTAGACCTGCAAGGTAGTCATAGTATTAGTGCAATCAGAAATAATAAGGTTTAATCTTATTAAGATTAACCTTATTTTTAAATTCTACCCCCTCAAGGTCAGCTAACAAGACTGTGGATTTATTCTTTCCTATTTTAACGATCCTATAGGGCCCGTCCCATTTGGGCTCTAGCTTGCCTGGAAATAATTCACGTCATGCGTCATAATACAGAACAAGCTGTCCTTTCTTGAATGTGTATTTCTTGGCTTTAAGGTCGTGTAGCTGCTTCATTTGGCACTTCGCCACTTCTTGGTGCAATAAGCTCTGTAGCTTAATCTCATCTAAATGTATCAGTGTCGTCAAGCGCTCAAAAAGTGTGTCTTCATCACTCAAAGAATGATTGATGGCAAACTGAATAGTCGGCAGCTCAATCTCTAAAGGCAAGACACACTCCTTCCCATATACTAACTTGAACGGGGTATGGCCAGTGGCTCGTTTGAAAGTCATATTATAGGTCCACATTGCCATGTAGAACTTTTTGTCCCAATCCCGTTTCTTTTCCGACCCAATTTTGGACAGAATGCCCACAAGCTGCTTGTTGGTGCTTTCAACTTGCCCATTGGCTTGCGGGTTATATGGGGTTGTCTTGTTATACTTGATTTGCCACATCTCTGTCAAACCTTTGATCACCTTATTCAGGAAATGGGTTCCGTGGTCCGACACTAATTCTTTCGACGAACCAAAACGGCATATTATCTGCTCTAAAAGAAAACTAGCAGTTTCTTTAGCATCATATTTCCTTGTTGCACGTGCTTTTGACCACTTTGTGAAGTAGTCAGTTGCTACAATGATGTACCTCTTTTGTGTAGTCGACGACGGAGTAATAGGACCCACAAAGTCTATTCCCCACTTCTCAAATGGAAGTATTGCCATAATAGGGGTGAGTGGTCGTTTCCTATTCTCTTGACTATCATGTCGTTGACAAATATCGCATCTCTTAACATACGCAAACGCATCATGGAAGATGGTAGGCCACCAATAACCTACTCTTAAAGCCTTTTGTGCTGTAAGCCGTCCAGCAAAATGGCCACCGCAAGCAGAATCATGGCCCTCTTCCAAAATGAATGGCACCTCGTCAGGCATCACACACCGGCGATAGATGTCATCAACCCCTTGCCGATATAATGTACATGCGATCAAGGCAAACTTTAACGCTTGCTATTTAATTTTCCGTTTCTTAGCTTTAGATAATTCGGATCCCGCCTCTCTCGTTGATGCGCAGATCGGACGCAGATAGCTCACGTGGTGAATCCCGGAAGGTCCCCAAGAACAAAGTACTCTACTTTTTAGCACAAAAACCCATGTAAAAGCAAGCACGACAAGAGGCAAGAGACAAATTGGGTTCAATCTCCCCCATGCCTTGTGTGAGCACTTCACAAAGCATGTATTTAATGTATATTTCCAATCTTCATGCTCAATAATAGCCCAATTACAAAAATATGACAAGCTTTTAGCTTTTGAGTTTGCTTTCTACCAAAAATAGGAAAATAAAGCTAATGGACGGTGCCCATAGAGTCTGGCACACCCAATCTCAATGTCCAAATAGAAATAACATATCCAGGCGCATAAGCGCATACAAAATAATAATAAATAATCGATGTCTCTATAGACATAACAAAATATAGGCGTGACGCCTATCAAAATATAGTCCAAAGTCGAAAACCCGCTAGACTCCAATGCTTTCCTCCGCCACTGCTGCTATCTCTACACATCAACTGAAGCATTCACAATCGTTAGTAAAATAACACAATTAAACCGACAAAAGTGAATACCTAGCAGTCTTCAGCTACATAAATAAATAAACTGGTTAGAAATAAATCCTAACCTTAATTTATTACAAGTGCGCACTCTAAACTCATAAACGTTTATTAATTTAATATGCATTTTGTGGAATCACCCGCTATGGAATCACCCATGTACACACTAAATTAATGAAACGCCCGAAAAGGACAGGCGTCCCCATCAACTTCTCGCACAAAGAATCTTCTTTGCGTATGAGCCCCGGTCATCTAAGTTTACGGAATCCACCGTAAAACCTCACGGAATCCACCGTGGAATATGCCTCCTGGCATCATACCCCCGGGGTGGGATAGCAATTGACCTCAATTGCTATTAGCTCAATGTGGAGCTAACAGAGTGGGGAAAGCATTTAAGTCTCTAGCGTGCATCCATTGTGCTTCCTCTACAGGATGGTTCTTAAATTTTACTAGATATCTAGAATACCTTCGACCAGTTCTAGTGGTCATGTAGTCAGTGTCTATAATGGCTTCTGGTTCAAGTATTTCAGTCTCTTCTTCTAGTAAAGGTGGGTTTTCATAGACAGGGTGGATAGGTAATTGGCCTTTAAATGGTCTCAATAAACTAATATGAAATGTATTATGAATTTTCCAATGAGATGGCAATTCTAACTTGAATGCATTGTCATTAATCTTATGAATGATTCTAAATGGTCCGTAGAATCTAGGAGCTAATTTGACAACTGGATGTCTATCTACACTTTGCAGTCTACGCTTTTCTATTCTAAGCCAAACATAATCATCAACTTTAAAATTCATGGCTTGTCTTTTCTTGTTGGCTTGTTTGGTATATGATTGTTGGGCTTTAGCAATCATATCCTTTACCTCATCAAAAATAGTGTTATACATAATAGCAATATCATCAGCACTTTGTATTCTATTAGACAAAGATGCAACAGGTGTAGATAATCTATATCCATAAATAACTTCAAAAGGTGCTTTCTTTGTAGATGTGTGCGGTGTATTGTTATATGCAAACTGTAATAAATGTAAATGAGTATCCCATGTCTGAGGTTTAGAGATAGTGTATGCACGTAAAAGATCTAGAATGGTGCTATTTGTGGCTTCTGTTTGTCCATTTGTTTCTGGATGAAATGCAGATGAGAAATCAATCTTTGTGCCTAAATTTGCAAACAGTGTAATCCAAAAATTATTACAAAATCTAGAATCTCTATCTGAAATAATCACTTTCGGCAATCCATGGTTAGTAAAAACAGTTTTCAAAAATAACTGTGCTGCTTGTGTTGCTGTTAAAGTTTTCTTACATGCAATGAAATATGCTTGCTTACTAAATCTATCTACAATTGTCCAAATCATGTCATGGTTAGATTTAATATTTGGTAAACTAGTAATGAAATCCATAGATATATGTTCCCAAGGTTTAGATGGAATAGATAAAGGCATTAATAGTCCATACTGTTTACCATGATGTCTCTTTATTCTTTGACAAATCAAACATTCAGAAACAAAATTAGATACGTCAGCATCCATATGCGGCCAATAAAAATCTTCAGTTAACATGCGTAATGTAGAGATGATACCTCTATGACCTTGATATGGGGGACAATGAATTTCATTCAAAACAAAAGATCGGAATGGAATAGTAACACACAGTCTCTTTTCAAAAAACATGAATCCATCATTATATGACAATGAATCAATAGGAATGAAATTATTTTGAACTAATTTTTGCCAATCAGAATGAAAAGTAATATCCTGGTGATATGTGTCTTTCATGGCAATCAAAGAATCAAAAGATATTATAGATATATTATGAATTGCAGGTCTTCTACTCAATGCATTAGCAACTACATTTTCTTTTCCAGGTTCGTATTGAATGATAGGATGGAAACTTTGAATGAATGAAGCCCATTTGATATGACGGTCAGAAATTTGGGGTTGGCTAAGTAGATGTCTAATGCTTTGCTGGTCGGTCTTTATCATGAATTCTGAACCCATTAAATAATGCTTCCATTGTTTTAATGCTTGTACAACTGCTAAGAGTTCCTTGTCATAAGTGGAATATTTAAGCTCAGAGGGTTTCAGCTTAGAACTAGAATATGCTATTGGATGGTTGTCTTGCATTAGCACGGCTCCTATTCCTGATCCGCTAGCATCAGTCACAACTAAAAAGAATGGTCTGTTAAAGTCAGGCAATTGTAGAACAGGGGCATTGGTTAATGCACGTTTGAGTAAGTCAAAGGATTTCTGCTGGTTTTCAGTCCATTGATAAACAATGCCTTTCTTAAGAAGTTTGGTCAATGGTAAAGCAAGTAATGAGAAATTACGTACAAACTTCCTATAGAAACTAGCAAGACCAAGGAATGAGCGTAATTCATGTACATTTTTAGGAATAGGCCAATGCAATATTGCATCAATTTTCTTAGGATCAACTTTTATTCCTTTTTTTGATACAATATGACCTAGATATTCTATTTCTGTCTTAAAGAATTCACTCTTGTCAGGATTTGCAAACAATTGATTTTCTTTCAGTAATTGAAAAACTAATGATAAATGCTCATAATGCTCTTTTTCACTTTGACTGAACACTAAAATATCATCAAAGAAAACAATCACACAATATTGATATTTTAGAAAAATATGGTTCATCATTCTACTGAAAGTGGCAGGTGCATTAGTTAATCCAAATGGCATGACTAAGAATTCGTAATGGCCAAACTGTGTCCTGAATGCAGTCTTAAATATGTCGGATCTATCAAGCCTCACCTGATGATATCCAGACTTAAGGTCAATTTTACTAAATATAGAAGATCCTTGCAGTTTGTCCATAAGGTCATCAACTCTAGGTATAGGATACCTATTCTTTACAGTGATCTTGTTTAATGCTCGGTAGTCAATACACATCCGATAAGTATTATTCTTTTTCTTAACTAAGAGCACAGGTGCACCGAATGGAGAACTGCTAGGTCGAATTAAGCCTCTATTTAGTAATTCTTCTACTTGACTCTGGATTTCTTTTTGCTCTATTTGATTGTGCCTATATGGGGCTTTGCAAGGTGGTTGTGTGCCAGGTATTAGGTCAATCTTATGGTCTTCTGGACGTGATGGAGGTAAACCTGGTGGTAGGTTTTCTGCAAAACAGTCCTTAAAATATGCAAGAAATTCCTTATGCCTAGGGTGCTTATGATTTTCCTTTTCATGCAATTCATTCACCCAAATGAGATATGATTTAGTGTTCTTGCGTAGTGCATGTTTTGCTTGAGTATGCGAAAGCAGTGGAAAAATATGAGATGCATACATACCAAACAATGTAATAGATTTTCCTTGAAAATTAATATTCATTGTGTGCGTGGAATAATCTATATTGGGATTATGTTGGTGTCTCCATGGCATTCCTAGAATAATGTCGCTAGACTGTAATGGGACAACTAAGAAATTTCTTCTTTCAATATATGGACCAATTTGAATTTCTAAATCTTGAACTTCTTGTGTGCCATTGTACCTAGTGCGTAAAAATGCAGCTTTTATGCGATAGTGCGTAGGTACAGTATGCAATTTCAATTCCTTTACCAATTTTGCTGAAATAAAGTCATGGGTACTACCGTCATCATGCAATATAGTTCTTTCTTTTCCATGCACCATACATTTCATAGTCAACAATGAATGTGAAGTAGGCATACCTGGTAAAGTGTCGGAAGTGGTAGTAGGATCATCTTCTTCTTCAGTGAAATCTGGCATATCCTCATGCTCGTCTTCGTCCATAGCTCCAAGGTAGTTGATATGTGCTGGTGGCTTCTTTGAATGACAATTTGCTGCGAGATGCCTTGGCTGGTGACACTTGTAGCATACGATGGGCTTGGCTTTGGTCACATTATTTGCAATGGCTGGGAGTCTGGGTATATTTGGATTTGCTTGTGGAATAGGCTTAGGATTTGGATTGACAGTGGATGGTAATGCAGGTGGTTTAGGCCAATTCTTGCGGAAAGATGGTGATGAGAAACGACCTGGATTAAATCTTCTGAAATTGGAATTGAATTGTTTAGATCCATAATTACCATTTGCTTGGAATGACTGTGATCGTCGATCTCTTCCACGTAACTTATCTTCAGTGTCGTGAGCTAAGGAGATGGCGTCTTCAAGGGTAGCAGGCTTGAACATATTCACCTCAGCGTAGTAATGTCCAAGAAGTTCAGACATGTACTTCCGCTTATGTGTCGTCTCTGGTACGTCTTCAAGCATGTGTAGCTGTAGGAGTGCATTCCAAAAACGCTCTGTATACTGTGGAATAGGCTCACGATCGCGTTGTTGAAGTAAATCCCATTGCTTGATAGCCTTCTCATGAAATTGCGGTGGTAGGAAATTTTGCATGAACTTCTTCTTGAAATCTTCCCATGTAGCAGGACATTCTATGCTCTTGCGGACTACAGTCCACCAAAGTGATGCTCTGTCTATCAGATGATTAGTAACACACTTGATTTTATCTTTCTCGGGATAAGTTTCCTCATGGAAATAGTCATCAAACTGGCTAATGAATGATAAAACAGTCTTTCCTTCTCTTATGCCATTGAAAGTGCGAAACTTGAAACTTCGTTTACTTATCTTGGATTCCTTGCGAATGGTTTGTGCTTCAAGAGTGGCGTCGATGGTACGGCGAATCAAATCTTCAGCTTGAGGTTCTTCTTTATCAGTGGACGCTCCTTGTAGCTTTGTCAATTGCGCTTGCAAGGCTTGCCTAGCTCTTCGCTCTTCTTCCAATTGCAACATGATAAGATCCAGCTTTTGTTCCATGGTAGGCTCGGGTAGATCGTCTTCAGCCATAGGATCATCCATATGTGGGGTAGTCATCCTTAAAACTCAACAAACCTTTATCACTCAGAATCAGTTAGCGGGATGAGCGTAGCTCAAATTTGGGGTTACAAGGCTATGTATTTTTGAGTATTTTTTCTTCTTCAATTTTCAGAAATTCTGCAATATTTCTGTCTCCGTTTGCTGAAAGTACTTCAACGAACTTGTAGATAGGTAGAACAGCTTGCTGCGAACAACTTTCCAGTTCAGAGTTTTTGCATACGAACAAGTCTTCTATTAGTTTTAAGCACTAGTCAGTTCTGATTTAGTCTGACTTGCAGAGTTGCAAACTTAACAGACTTGCAGAGTTGTTGACTTGCTGGACTTAGGCCGACTTGCAGAACTTGATTCCAAGTGACTTACTGAACTTGACTTCTGGAGCGCAGGACCCGGAGTATATCGACTTCTCTGCCCTGTGTAACTTGCAAAGTATTATGTGACTTAAGCTTAATGAATTAAGCTTAAGCTTAATAAGCTTAGTAGATTAGGCTTATGAGAGAAGAAGAGTCGACTGAAAACGGCGTGATTCGTGGAGGACGAGAGGAGGTGTTTGATGACGACGCGGATTTTTCGGACGTCCTCAGATACCTCGTGGAGAATTTTTGTGGAGCTTCTTTAATTTCCTAAGTCTTTTAAGCTTGAAGACTAAGCTTTTTGAAGAAATAGATATGGCTTCTTACTGTTTTATCCACGACTTGTTCATGGAGATGAGGGAGTGGTCTTCCGCCTGCAGAGATTGGTCCTTCGCAATCTGACAGTGGAAACAGGGGTTCTTGATCGCCAGAAGTCTGCCTGTATCGACGGTTCGCGATGAGATTGACTGTAGAGGCCGTTTGTTCCTGGAGCTCTGCCTTCGCCCGAGATTGGTAGCGATTGGAAGCTCTTGATCTCTGCTCCGCTCTGATACCACTGATGCGCAGATCGGACGCAGATAGCTCACGTGGTGAATCCCGGAAGGTCCCCAAGAACAAAGTACTCTACTTTTTAGCACAAAAACCCATGTAAAAGCAAGCACGACAAGAGGCAAGAGACAAATTGGGTTCAATCTCCCCCATGCCTTGTGTGAGCGCTTCACAAAGCATGTATTTAATGTATATTTCCAATCTTCATGCTCAATAATAGCCCAATTACAAAAATATGACAAGCTTTTAGCTTTTGAGTTTGCTTTCTACCAAAAATAGGAAAATAAAGCTAATGGACGGTGCCCATAGAGTCTGGGACGCCCAATCTCAATGTCCAAATAGAAATAACATATCCAGGCGCATAAGCGCATACAAAATAATAATAAATAATCGATGTCTCTATAGACATAACAAAATATAGGCATGACGCCTATCAAAATATAGTCCAAAGTCGAAAACCCGCTAGACTCCAATGCTTTCCTCCGCCACTGCTGCTATCTCTACACATCAACTGAAGCATTCACAATCGTTAGTAAAATAACACAATTAAACTGACAAAAGTGAATACCTAGCAGTCTTCAGCTACATAAATAAATCAACTGGTTAGAAATAAATCCTAACCTTAATTTATTACGAGTGCGCACTCTAAACTCATAAACGTTTATTAATTTAATATGCATTTTGCGGAATCACCCGCTATGGAATCACCCATGTACACACTAAATTAATGAAACGCCCGAAAAGGACAGGCGTCCCCATCAACTTCTCGCACAAAGAATCTTCTTTGCGTATGAGCCCCGGTCATCTAAGTTTACGGAATCCACCGTGGAATTTGCCTCCTGGCATCACCCGTCGATAAATAATGCGTTATTGCAACGTACCAAGAGGGAATAGATGCCGTATCTATTTTAAATAACAACTCCATATCACTACCTTCAGCCATAGATTCATTCGGCTCCCCAAAGTCCACTACACATTCCACGATGCCTTGCAACCTTGGTGGCTTACTACGGATTTCATAATCGAATTCCTGCAAAGTAATCAACCACTTCGCTAGACGATCAGGCGGTTGTAGCTTATTCATCAATAATCGAAGCCCCTCCGCCTTCGTATAAAGCATGACTTTCTCATAGAGAATATAATGCCTGAATTTCTTGGTCCCAAAGACCATCGCTAGACACAACTTCTCCATGTAGGTATAATTGATTTCGGATACCCCCAGCTTTCGGCTAGCAAAAGCAATCGGATGGTACCACTTCTCTTCCCAAATTTGGGCTAAACAGCAGAGCTGATACTATACATGGTGGCTGCCAAAAATATATAGAACACCTCACCTCTTTTAGGTGCTTTTAAAACGGGCGCTCTTGCTAGCTCCTGTTTCACATCCTCGAATGCTACCTTACAAGGGTCACCCCATTCAAACAAATAGCTAAAGGACAATAAATTTGTAAGCGGCAACGTTCTTTCTGCCAAGGCGTTTATGAATCTACGGTAATAACCAACCGAAGACAGAAAGTTATGAACTTCTTTCGGAGTGTGTGGTGGACCCATGGCAACTATAACTTTGACCTTCTCGGGGTCTGTCGCAATTCCAACCGAACTGACCACATAACCCAGCAATAGCCCATAAGGTACTCCAAAAACACACTTCTGTGGATTTAGGGCAATGCAAAATTGTCTACAACGCTCAAAGCATTTTCTTAAAATGATCAATTGCCTTCCTCTCACGGTGGCATCCCCTAAGTCATCAATAAATACCTTCAACTCTTCGGGGGATATGTCATCGAATGTCTTATCTGCTGTTCGTTGCCACGAACCAGGCGCATTGCATAAACCAAAGGCCATCACATGGTACGCAAAAGTACAAAATACAGTAATAAAAGTTATTTTCAACTTGTCCTCTTCTGCAATTGCCATTTGGTTGTATCCTGCAAAGCAATCCATGAACGAATATATCTCCCTACCCGCTAATTGATCCAAAATCCGGTCAATAAATGGCAACGGGTAGTAGTCCTTGACTATCTGCTTATTCAGCTCCCTAAAGTCTACACATAATCGAATTTGATTTTTTTTTTTAATCACAACTGGTGAACATCATTCCGTGTGTTGCACAAGAAAAATCAATCCCGCCTTTCGAAGCTTCTGTAACTCTTCAAACAGCCCGTCCCTCAGTTCGAAAGGCATACGCCTTACTTTCTGTCACACAAGACAACTGCCCTCTTTCAACGGAATTGTATGAACAGCAAGACTAGGAGAAATGCCTCTCAGCTCATCATAACTCCAGGCAAAGATATCACGGAATTCCTGGATCAAGGCCACATAGTCCTCCCTTTCTGCTGTGTTGAGCATAGAACCTAATTTGATTGGCCGCGAATCATCAGGCGTACCAAGGTCTAGCTTAATAACATATGCATCTCTTATATGATCTTGGCCCCCTATCCGCTCATTCAAAGTAATCTGATAGATGTCTTCCATGGTGGATCCCTCTTTGGACTCATCACTCAATGATGTCTCACTAGCAGATAAATCTTTTGATGCCTCCAATTCTATAGAAGAAAGGGGAGCTCTCTCACTCTGCGGGGACTCAGGATAAGCATCAACCACCACACGCTGGGCACCTCTACCGAATATTAGTCGACCGACGGGTATATCTACTTGGCAGTCTGCTTGCAAGATCCAAGGTCATCTGAGTAATACTTGGTAACTTGGACGGCCTGCAAAACGAATCACCCTAAATTCCAACAGGCATTCTACATTTGCAACAGTGACATGGACCTTAGTAATGCAGCCTTCCGGCTGTCTCAAACTATCATCTGCCATTCTCAGAATTGTGGAGGTATCTTTCTGGATCGCAAGACCCAACCTTTCCATCAATTCAGAACTCATAATGTTAACAGATGATCCTGTGTCGACAATGGCATAATCTACTAATATCCCATCGACATAGGCTGCAACCCTTGGGCAATGCTTCTTAGCATGCTCCAACCAATCATCACCAACTCGCGCAATATCCAAAGGTTCTACAATATACCCGGTACGTAGGATCTTTCTAAATTCATTGCGTACTCCTGGGGAAAGCTTAATAAGGTGTAAGAGATTCACATCCGGCTTGACTTCGCAAAGAGAGCTCGCCAAATCGAATTCATGATAGTTCGATAGAGCTCGCTTTTCACGCCAAACCATCCGCTCTTTAGGTCACTGAATCGGCTTTATTGCCTCTTTCTTAACTTTCACCTGCTTCTTTGGTGGTTCCTTATCGGCTTTACTTTCTACGGGCTTCAAAGGTCCCCCTTCCATGGCAGGATTCAAAACTTGCGTTCCTTTGTCGCCTTGTTTAGGGTTTCCGTCATGCTTATCCTTGTTTGTAACGCGTACAGCCTCAATCAAACTAATCCCACTACCACTAGGTAGCTCCTCCACTGTAGTCTTTGGTCGTTGAAGTTTTTTTTTAGGTCCGTCTTCTCGCTGGGAATCATTTCCTTGCACACGATGATTAACAGGCCCTGGTTGCCGACTACCTCAGTCGAGGGAACTGATCTTACTCCAGCAAGTAGCTGCTAAATGGCCGGATTTTCCACAGATATCGCACTTAACATTTGGGCAATTTCTTGGATAGTGCTGCCCACCATACCATTTGCAACTAAACCTCGAAGGTGCACCCTCATCTGGGTATCTACTTCCTATCAAATTTTGTTGTTTTTTAAGGAAGTTGACATCAACGGCTATCTGCCGATACTGCTCCATTATCATGTCAGTATAATGCTTCATCATGTCCTTAACCTCGCCAAGAACATTGGAAGCGCTCGACTCATAGCCTTGGTCATTACCATGTCGTTCCATCGGCCTAACAATTCGATTAGGCACTGGTTGTTGAGCCACAGGCATGGTATTAGAATTGACCGCCTGGCCTCCACCATTTGGAGCCATTTGACTGCCCGTAGGCATCGACATGCTAGGGGGAGCTCGTAATAAAGGCACATTCTGCATCATGTTCCCTCTCCCATTAGGGTTAGCCATCGCTATCCCTTGGCCACTACTGCCATTGGCCATCGCCATATTGTTTTCCAATACTAAACCCATATTCGAATTGCCTCAAGAAGCATAGGCTGCTTGTAGTCGGGATTCCACCTCTTGTGCTCGTGTAATGGCAGTATCTATATCCCCCAAGGGGACACTACTCAACTACAATTGGATGTTAAAGTCCAAACCATGTAGGAAATATTGCAATTGGGTAGCTGCGGGGATAGGAATAGAGGTATCCAACTTACGAAAAACCTCTTTTATTTTCTTCGCATCAGCACAAATATCCTCATGTGGTTCTTGGCGGGTCACGTTGAGTACACGCAACCAATATTGCCCACCCCTTTCAGGGGCAAACTCCCATCGAAAAGCTCCATAAAATGTATCAATATTCAATATGGTTCCGGCTTCTAAACCATGATACCATATGGCAGCTCTTCCTTTGAGAGTCATATTGAAGAACATCATTAAATATCCTTCTTCTTGAATGCGACAATTAAACATCAGCTTTTGAAACTCCCTAATGTGGAGTTCCGCATCTTTCTCAACTAACCCATTAAAAATGGGTAGTGGGTAACCTAAAGCCGGCAAATCCATCATTCCTACTGGAATTGCAATAGGTTGCGCCATGAGGAGGATTGGATTTGCACTAGGAATAGGGGATGGTGGGGTTACACCTACCGCACTTGATATAGGCTGACTTATGGAAGAAAGGGAAGCACTAGAGCTTCCACCTTCTCCTAACTTACTGCTTGTGGCCCCAAGACCACTAGATCCACTCCCTCGTAAAGGTTCAGCACCGCTACGCTTAGGGGAATATCTCCTAAAAATTTCAGCACGTCGCCTAGCTCTTTCGTCTCTCTCTTGCTTTTGGATTTCTGCTAGATGATGCTTATCACTAAATAACGGATCAATCACAGTATCCTTTGGCATAAACTGCTAATTGGTCCCTAGACAACCAAGATTCGAGGACTGCCACTTTTAAGCGGCTCTCGACAGCAGACGCACCACTGATGGAACCTAGAACGGGCCGGCACTGGCTCCTGCACTAGCTGGACCTCTATCACACGTGCTCAACAACCCCACGGCCTCGCGGCCAGGAGCATTGATGACACATAAATTGCCTTCCTAAATATCTTGCATTTGTATCACGTCGTTTGTAGTCCACTATCCTCTCACCCACTACTCCTCAGAGGGAGTCCCTTACACATTGCCTAATGGCACGAAGCATAGACATAGGGGGTCCTCCAACGGCTGAGTGCCGCCACCCCTCTGCAACTCTCCTATACCGTAGGGATTGGCCCCTCGATGCGTCGCTCAACATATAAACATTTCGCACAAAATCCACTCAAGGTGCTATTTAATCATATACAGCAATGTACCATTGTCCTTACTTCGCTTTTCCCTTAGACCCCACAGCTAGCCTATGGCTTAGGATGTCTTGTCTCTCACTCAACGTGGGTCAAGGTCCTAATGAAAACAATTGCTGTGCATCTAGAATTTCTGATACCTTTAAATATTTCCATGATTTATGCATATTGTGGATGCCAAGTGCTCAAACAGTTATGAAATCAATATTGTGCACATGTGCAAAACATCCTTTCAATGATTTTCAACTACTATTCTTATGCGGCGTTGCACAAACCTAGCACCGAGAAAACCCTCGTGCTACTAGGTTCTTATTTTTTATTATTCACTGACCTATATGGCATGCAAACAAAAACAACAATCTTTTCATCATCTTACTTTGCATTTGGACACATTCTAACCACTCTACCCTTCCATCGATCAAATGTTGCATTGTTGTATAGATTTATAGGGTATTTTGCGATCATTTTATGTGTAGAAAGCGGGAAAAAGACGCACTAGAACAAGAAGGTGGGGTTGAACTGAGGCCAATCCTCATGCTTCAGTCCCCACAAACATTCACAAATATTGTTCTTAATTTTCATTAAATTTCTGCACCCAAAATGCATTTTTCCCCTATTTTTTGGTGGTTTTTCTCTATTTTCCTTGTATTTTTCCTCATTTTCTGCATTATTTAAATACTAAAAATTCAAAATAGGTTATGGGCTGTGGCCCTTAGTTCCTTCTTACAACAAAAATGAAATTTTAGTTGGTGTTCCTATTCATTTTCCCATTTTTATGCCCAAAAATATCATTTTTCCTTGATTTTTCATATTTTACGTGTTTTAGTGTATTATTTTGAACCACAAGATGCATATTTTTCTGATTTTCTGATTATGATCAACAAGTACTCATGCAAAACAGCAACATAAACAATTTTTAGCCCACATGAACAACATTTTAGCAATCAAAAGCCATGAAATCTCAAATTTTCTTTGAAAAAATTGAATTACTGCTTATTTGCATGTTTTGGGTTTCATGTCCATGGCTGCAAATCTGAAAATCAGTAGCACTTCATGCCCAGCACAATCACAAATCACCATTTCCAGCCCGTGGAGCAATCCGATCCATGCCAGACAAGCCTCCACCATTCCTTCTTATTCCTTCCTCTTCCCACATGAACTTGCCTTTAGAAGAGAGAGAGGGAGGAGAGAGAAAGACTAGATTTCCATCTCAGCATTCAGGCCATGAATTGAGGAGCGAAGGGCGGCGATAAGATCAGCATACAGAGGGGAATGAGGGCCAATGATCAATTGGCATGGTTGTTCACAGGCAGCATGAGGCATCTCCCATCCTTCAAGCGCATTTTTCGGCGCCATACTGCATGCTCTCTCTCCACGATTTGGCATCTCCATTTTCATCTTCCTTTCATGTGACATTTAAAATTGGGCTCCCAAAGGTCATGCCCACTTTGGCCAAAATTTGGTCCACCTTTTCAAATCTTGACCGTTTCCTTGGCCATTTCCCCGTCCGGACTCGAAATCGAGCTCCTAAAAATCTTGGGCATCCGGCTTGGCATCTCGCATTGGCCAGTAGCTCGTGTCAACCCGCATGACTATCTGAAAAATTATGAAAAATCAAGTGTCGCTCGAGCACCTTTAAAGAACTTTGGTGCTTAAAATCGTCCTAGGTCGAGCCGCCACCTTTGACATTGAATATTTTTCCCTTGATATTCGTAATTTTTAGTTATTTTTAAGCACTTCCCAGCACCTTTAGCTATTTTTAAGCACTTTCCGACACCTAAATTCCGCTCTCACAAGTCTCGTCCTCCCCTTCGACTCTCCCTCCTCCCTCTCTGTCGACTACCCTCTGCCTCGCTGGATGCACGTGCTTCAGCAGATGCACGTGCGTCGATTGACGCTTGTGCTTCAGCCGATGCATGTACAGGTGCTGCACGTGGAGTACCTGCAATTGGAGTCTCGGAAGTAGTGCCAGGCAAAGACGTCAGAGGTGTTCCAGACATGACGCCGAACACCGCATCTGCTATGGGAGAGCAGTCAAGGTGTCTAGTCATCTCTCCCATGAAGTCTTCCCTACTAGGAAAATCTCCAAAAAATGCATTGACCCCCTTGCCAAACAAGGCCAATGTATCATTCATGCAATCCAAATCCAAGTCATTGCTAGATGAACTAGGATGCGATATCTGCAAAAAAAAACACAGGAAAAAGACAAATTTATTTACATACAAAATATCATATATTACCTTCATCCACACCTAAACATTTTCAAAGAGCCATAGTGTATGCAGATTTGTGTCAGGAGATTAACATCGGACCATAGGGTACTTCATAGTTGGAGCATCCACCTACTCAATTTATTGATGAATCGCTTATAAGCGTACATAGGATATGAATTTTAAGTAAGATTATTTTTTAAAGATTTATATTACACTACAACAAAAAGGCCTCTTAGACGCATGTTTAGATGCGATTTTTGAATATAGAGGAAATCTTACGGCCGCGTCTATCCGTACATCTATTTGCGCGTCTACTGTCTCACGTCTATTATCGCATGTATAAAGGAATTTACATTTAAAAATAGACACACAACAGACGTACATATACATGCTTGAATACAAGCACATAAGAAAACCAAAATTTTTATTTATTTAATTTATTATGTGCGTCTACTAGTGCGTTTATGTGGCAAATTAGATGGGCATATAGATATGCCCATAGACGCGCTTTTACAAGCACACGTAGACGCGAACAGAAAACAAAAAATCTCTTTTTTTTAAAAAGATATTTAATTTTGTTTTTAAATTTGAATTATCTAGTGCATGTATGAGCGTGTGTACTCTGCATTTTCGACGCGCTTATAAACACACATTTTCTGCAATTTAGACGCACGGATAGATGCGCAAAACAAAACTGAAAAAAAAAAACCAGAGAGCATGTGGTTTCTTTGCAACCATATGCTCTCTGGTTTTTTTTCCCTCCCATACATCAGATTGTGCGTTTGGAAAAAAGACAATAGATCTAAAAGTACGAGAATTATGAATAAAAGTCCATATATTCATTATAGATCAAAAGCATTTACATGGGAATTTTAAGTGCTTGCGACCTAAAGCGTGGCCCCAAGCAGTAGGCTCAAAGATGGATAATACATTTACAAGAAAACAAGGCCGTAGAGGAGGTATGGTGCTCCTCTACGAATATGAAGAAGAAACATCTTCGCTAGCACCACCATGGCTACTAGCGTCACTATCCCCCTCCTCGCTATGGTCCACATCCGGGTTCGCCTACACACTCAAAAGAACAAGGTTGCTTACGTTAACATGGTGGAAAAAAAGTTATAATTAGCTATAATTTTAATAGAAAAGTAAGAAAAACATACCTCCTCTAGCTGTCGAATCCTCATAGCCCGGTTGTATTGGTCCTCAGTGATGAGACCGTCCTCGTAGAAGTGAAGTCATGTGGCTGCGCGGTTATGGCCTGGATGGTAACCTACCTCTCTAGGAGTAGGTATCCTACCAACGATAGTAGTCTGCAAAACAATCATGATATATACAAACAATTATGAGACATAATGTATTAGAACAAATTATATAAAGAATTGAAAGAAATATAAATTTAAAAAAACTAGAAATCAAAATATACTTACAAACTCCGCCCCCCACGACTCTCTGCCGCCCGATCCGTAATGCGACGATCCTATGGTTTCCATTTGGATCCGTTGCGCCTCTGCATGCTGGCAACTCTTCACTTTTTCTGCTGCTTTCTTCTTGGCTTTCTTCCACTCTATGCGATGGCACATAGGTGGTTGGCTATAGGCTCCACGCCCCTCCTCCTTTCTCTGCAGTGAATCCCTGGCACGTATCACGAGGTGGGATCTTTTGTTGTGAAGCAAATCCCTCACTTTTGTGCGTCCCCAATCATCCGAGAATCACTGACCCTCAGGATGTGGGTACCTCCTATGGATTGCCCTCAACACCTCCTGCCACAAGCCACTTTTCTGATTTTTGAAGTGGATGAAACAATCTTTATACGTCGCATGCACGACGCTCCTCATATACGCCATTACATCCCTTCCTTCATCATCATGGAAGATGCCACCAGTATCTGTAACTCTATAGTACTGGTGTACTAGCTCCTCTATATGATTTACTGGTGAGGGTGATCGCTCGCCACCTCCTACGCAACCCCCACACAAGTTGATGGAACCTAGAATGGGCCGGCACGAGCTCTTGCACTAGCCGGACCTCTATCACACGCGCTCAACAACCCCACGGCCTCGCGGCCAGGAGCGTTGGTGACACATACATTGCCCTCCTAAATATCTTGCGTTTGTATTACGTCGTTTTTAGTCCACTATCCTCTCACCCACTACTCCTCAGAGGGAGTCCCTTACACATTGCCTAATGGCATGAAGCACAAACATAGGGGGTTCTCCAATGGCTGAGTGCTGCTACCCCTCTGCGACTCTCCTACACCTTGGGGATTGGCCCCTCGATGCGTTGCTCAACATATAAACATTTCGCACAAAATCCACTCAAGGTACTATTTAATCGTATACAGGAATGTACCATTGTCCTTACTTCTCTTTTCCCTTAGACTCCACGACTAGCCTATGGCTTAGGATGTCCTGTCTCTCACTCAACGGTGGTCAAGGTCCTAATGAAAACAATTGCTGTGCATCTAGGATTTCTGATACCTTTAAATATTTCCATGATTTATGCATATTGTGGATGCCAAGTGCTCAAACACTTATGAAATCAATATTTTGCACATGTGCAAAACATTCTTTCAATGATTTTCAACTACCGTTCTTATGCGGTGTTGCACAAACCTAGCACCGAGAAAACCCTCCTGCTACTAGGCTCTTATTTTATAATTATTCACTGACCTATATGGCATGCAAACAAAAACAGCAATCTTTTCATCATCTTACTTCGCATTTGGACACATTCTAACCACTCTACCCTTCCATTGATCAAATGTTGCATTGTTGTATAGATTTATAGGGTATTTTGCGATCATTTTATGTGTAGAAAGCGGGAAAAAGACGCACTAGAACAAGAAGGTGGGGTTGAACTGAGGCCAATCCTCATGCTTCAGTCCCCACAAACATTCACAAATATTGTTCTTAATTTTCATTAATTTTCTGCACCCAAAATGCATTTTTCCCCTATTTTTTGGTGGTTTTTCTCTATTTTCCTTGTATTTTTCCTCATTTTCTGCATTATTTAAATACTAAAAATTCAAAATAGGTTATGGGCTGTGGCCCTTAGTTCCTTCTTACAACAAAAATGAAATTTTAGTTGGTGTTCCTATTCATTTTCCCATTTTTATGCCCAAAAATATCATTTTTCCTTGATTTTTCATATTTTACGCGTTTTAGTGTATTATTTTGAACCACAAGATGCATATTTTTCTGATTTTCTGATTATGATCAACAAGTACTCATGCAAAACAGCAACATAAACAATTTTTAGCCCACATGAACAACATTTTAGCAATCAAAAGCCATGAAATCTCAAATTTTCTTTGAAAAAATTGAATTACTGCTTATTTGCATGTTTTGGGTTTCATGTCCATGGCTGCAAATCTGAAAATCAGTAGCACTTCATGCCCAGCACAATCACAAATCACCATTTCCAGCCCGTGGAGCAATCCCATCCATGCCAGACAAGCCTCCACCATTCCTTCTTCTTCCTTCCTCTTCCCACATGAACTTGCCTTTAGAAGAGAGAGAGGGAGGAGAGAGAAAGACTAGATTTCCATCTCAGCATTCAGGCCATGAATTGAGGAGCGAAGGGCGGCGATAAGATCAGCATACAGAGGGGAATGAGGGCCAATGATCAATTGGCATGGTTGTTCACAGGCAGCATGAGGCATCTCCCATCCTTCAAGCGCATTTTTCGGCGCCATACTGCATGCTCTCTCTCCACAATTTGGCATCTCCATTTTCATCTTCCTTTCATGTGACATTTAAAATTGGGCTCCCAAAGGTCATGCCCACTTTGGCCAAAATTTGGTCCACCTTTTCAAATCTTGACCGTTTCCTTGGCCATTTCCCCGTCCGGACTCGAAATCGAGCTCCTAAAAATCTTGGGCATCCGGCTTGGCATCTCGCATTGGCCAGTAGCTCGTGTCAACCCGCATGACTATCTGAAAAATTATGAAAAATCAAGTGTCGCTCGAGCACCTTTAAAGCACTTTGGTGCTTAAAATCGTCCTAGGTCGAGCCGCCACCTTTGACATTGAATATTTTTCCCTTGATATTCGTAATTTTTAGTTATTTTTAAGCACTTCCCAGCACCTTTAGCTATTTTTAAGCACTTCCCGACACCTAAATTCCGCTCTCACAAGTCTCGTCCTCCCCTTCGACTCTCCCTCCTCCCTCTCTGTCGACTACCCTCTGCCTCGCTGGATGCACGTGCTTCAGCAGATGCACGTGCGTCGATTGACGCTTGTGCTTCAGCCGATTCATGTACAGGTGCTGCACGTGGAGTACCTGCAATTGGAGTCTTGGAAGTAGTGCCAGGCAAAGACGTCAGAGGTGTTCCAGACATGACGTCGAACACCGCATCTGCTATGGGAGAGCAGTCAAGGTGTCTAGTCATCTCTCCCATGAAGTCTTCCCTACTAGGAAAATCTCCAAAAAATGCATTGACCCCCTTGCCGAACAAGGCCAATGTATCATTCATGCAATCCAAATCCAGGTCATTGCTAGATGAACTAGGATGCGATATCTGCAAAAAAAAACACAGGAAAAAGACAAATTTATTTACATACAAAATATCATATATTACCTTCATCCACACCTAAACATTTTCAAAGAGCCATAATCCTTGATCCAATCCAACATTAATTATAAAAAATCATTCAGTGAGCCTAGAATCATTATGTAAGAGAAGGCTTTTGATGCTCACACATAGAAAAAATACATGGATTATCATGGCACTTGAAAGTGCTAATAATCTAGCTTTCTTTAGACATTGAATATAAAACTTAAGTCGTAACGCTTCTCATAAACAAGAAAACTGATAAACACAAATATGGGATTCGTCACATTCATCATTGAAAAAATATATTGTTTAGGTAATGAAAATTGTGTTTTATCAGAACTTGCGGCGCTGGTGCGTGTATCATCGCGTCTAAATTTCAGGATAGACGTGCTCTTAGACGCGTTCCTAAAGTCAACCCTTTGTCCAAAGCACGTCTATATCTGCATCTGAGATGCAGTATAGATGTGCTATCAGATATGGTGTGTAGGTCAATGCTTTTGTCGCATGCGTGTATCATCGCATGTAGGTCACAGAGTACACGCGCCTGGAGATGCGGCCTCAGAGGCAATGATAGAAAATATTTTTGTGTGTCTATCCTTGCGTCTACACTAAAATGTAGACGCGCTAGCAGACGTGCTCAGTCTACTAATTTCAATCCAACCGAACGCCATTCATGATTTACAAAATGCAATACTTAATGGAATCAGAAGTCCTAATACACAAATCCTAATACAGAGAGAGAGAGAGAGAGAGAGAGAGAGAGAGAGAGAGAGAGGGAGGACTCACCTTGGGTATTTTATCATCCAGGACACATCTTAGCAGTTCATCGGAAAGGATATCTAGAAAGTTCTGCCCGGCACTCCCATGGAATGTTACGGGATTTGCGATCTAGGGCTTTCCGCGTCTGCTACATAGCGGATGTATTCTGGCCGTTCCCACTTAGGATCGATCGGAATTAGGGTTTTCCTGATTGGTCATTTCCTAACAGCAACTAGCATCGGACCCAAGCAAAATACTTTACGCAGAAATGCCAGGTCTGAAGCAAATTCACGTTGCACTTGGTTCAAGGAGAATGGGAAACGAGAGGGATGCAAAGGTCAACCTCTCTGCCATAAGGCATAGTTCCATTCCGTTCCCCTAAAACAGCGTAAATCGGGTAAGACATAACTCTAGCTCAAGACTTTTGTTGTTCGTGTCCTTTGATGATCATCCCAATGTTCTTCCAGATTTGAGAAAAGTTCCTGGTCAACAGGACCACCCAACCGTAGGACAGACCCATGGCCCATCCTCCGCACTTTCCTTGGTTTGTTTTGGTTATGTAATTATCTAACACATTAGTTGGACATGTAACAACCAGCTTCTTTAATTAATCCCTTAAGCACTGGTTCCTTCACGTAATCATATCACGTGACATAGAAAAACAATATCAGACAAGTTCTTTACTAACATATCATCATATTTATCTTTGAAATACAAGGAGTTCCGCATGTAGGCTTATCCATAATCCGCCCGAAGGCTATCCAGCAATCCATAGGGATCACTATTCCAAGTTTCTGCCCCAAGACTAGTATGTGGGCCTCGAGTTCCAATCCCGAGTCACGTTAGCCTCTTATGCAAGATCTGGAAGGCGAGGGATTTACGGCCAAAGCCCCCAGGCACCCAAGCATCCTCCTCCTCCAAGTAGCACTCAATGGAGAGACCTCTCGCGGCGGGTTTGTTCCACGTTCCCGACGCGGTCAACAATAACCTTGGTTAGGGTTACGCAGGCAGTTGGGGATAACTGATGCTGCCACTTCCTTTAGGCCTTCAACCTGAAGTATAGATACTTATTTATTTTGTAATTCATTGGTCAAATAAGTCAAACAATGCTCTAAAATCTCTAGCAAGCAGAACCATTTCCATTGATCGATTTTATTATTTGGCAAACTGCTAAGGAAGGAATCTTTCCTTTCGAATGCATCTAGCACTCGATCTGGGGTGTCTTGCAACTTGGCAAGATCCCTTATATTCTGGGTTAGGGCGTACCCTATTAACCCAACTTGGTCAAACCCTAAAGTTCATTAGATACTTCAGTTTCCGGTTTTTAACCTTCCTTACTTAGAAGGATATCAAATTATACATCCTCTTGCAAGATAACTTGCATAAGGATCCGCCATCCTTGTTGTGGAAATTTAGCCTTTGTTCTTGTGAATCAATCACAAGACCATATGACTTTGTACTTGCTGCACAAGTCCTGCATCGTACTATGCGATAATGGAGTTACGAAACAATCCGTTCAGTTTCTTTAAGCTGACGTTTGCCAGACCTAGGGTTTCCTAGCTTTATTATTTTCTTTTAAGAAACTTAGGGACAAACCCTAGATTTTTTTTTTGTTACAATTTACTGACCCTATATTCAGGGAATGTGGACAAGTATTTAAGGTATAGATGTTTCTTGGAATTTGAATTCATTCCCAACAAATATTTTGCAGCATTTTAACCTGGCTAACTCTAGAAGGTAATTTGGAGATTACTTCCAAATGATTTGTTATCTACGTGTCAATTGACTTTTCAATCTTATACTTCATCAATTTGAGGTTAGGTTAAATCCAACTAATCTTCCCTTTTCTTTGCGAACATACTCATGCTAAATAAGCAATATTTCCCTTACTAAGTTATGTAGTTAGCAATGATAACTTCCTAGAGTTTAAGCATTGCAAGAATCCTTTCATGATTTGCACTTTCCATGATGATTTGTTGTAAAAAGGAATAGGGGTTAATAGTGAAGATGCAGTTTTATACCTTCTACGCTTAACCGAAGTATACTACTTTAGTGGGTAAATAATCTTGCTCATAATTCGTTTCAATGCATAATGCGATTTGAAGAAAAACTAAGTTTATACTTTATTTATTTTGCATGTTCCATTAAACTAAATTCCTTCGTCGTAAATAACTAGGAAAAAATATATCTTATCCCTAACAATTCATCTTGCACGATTCAATTAAAACCGATATAAAATTAAGAAGGAAAAATGTGGGTTTGGGGTGAGATATCCACATGGATACCAGGAGATGACCCTCCCGCAGTTACTCCTTGGACTTTCTTAGGAGGCATCACAGTTGTAGTGCTTCGAACGTGGAAGCAGCTTTACACTCCTTTTCGGAATTCCACCATCGCTCACTTGCACGTCAATACTCTTCTTCTCTTTTTTCAAGTAGGGGAAAAACCAAGTCCCAAGGGTATTTTGGAAAGGAAAGGAACAGTTAAGGGTTTATCCACGAGGAGGGGGTAATAAGACCTTTAAGGTCTTAGTTTCTTCGAAAGGGAAAGGCTTACAAAGCCCAAGGAAAAAAAAACCCTATAGGGGTTTTATACTCGGGGTGGGGAAGAAAGTAACAAGCCCAAAGGAAAGGGGCTTAAGGGTTAAATACGAGGGAAGAAATGTTTAAATTATGGGGTTCCAACACCCATAGGATGAGGGCCTTAAAACACGGGGGTTGTGTGTGTGTTTCCAAAGGCATATGAAGGGGGCCTTGGGAGATCTTTGGACATGGGAGTGAAAGGTATAGGAAGGGGGATCTTGAAGGGATTTTTGGACACAGGGGAGGGGTGTGTGGACACGAGGTGAAAAGGCCTTAGGGGTTTTAAAACCCAGGGGGGGAAGACGAAGGGCAACACAAGGGGGATGAAAAGGGCTTAGGGGGATTTAAAAACCCCAGGGGGGAGTGTTAAAAGGGAATACAAGGGGGTGAAAGGGGGCTTAATTAGTCCCCCCTTAAGAAGCTTCTTTTAAGAAGCTTCTATGCTTCATGTGGCGGGGGGGTTTAACGCCGCATTGGCGATGGTAGGTAGCGCTACAAATCGACGGTTGTAGACGGAGGCTCCCTCAGCGAATTTTCTTACGTTCGTCTCGTCCTGCTCACTTCAGCTCCTCCTCGTCAAGTTTGGCAGTGTCGTCCTCCTTTCTTCCCTTTTCTTCCTCCCTCCCCTCGTGTCGCCTTGCATGGTACTTCCCCCTACAAGCTCCCACCGAGGACCTTTCGACTACTTTCTATTCCCCTCCCCTTCCAACACAATAGTCGGCCGAGGAGGGGAATAATAAAAAAATTTGCATTATCCTTAAAGAAATGCTACCTCATTATCCCTTTTACTTAAAAGGGGGTTCATGTGTGAATTTAAAATTTTGATATATTACAATTATTACCCATTAAAGTAGTATACTTCAGTTAAGCCTAAAGGTATAAAACTACATCTCGCACTATTAACCCCTATTCTTTTTACAATGAATCATCATGGAAAGTGCAAATCATGAAAGGACTCGTACGATGCATAAACTCTATGAAATTATCATTGGTAACTGCCTAACTTAGCAAGAAAAAGGTTGCTTATTTACCATGAGTTTTGTTTGCAAAGAAAAGGGAAGATTAGTTGGAATTAACCTAACCTCAAATCGATAAAGTTTAGGATTGAAAAGTCAATTGACACATAGATAACAAATCATGTGGAAGTAATCTTGAAATCACCTTCTAGAGTTAACCAAGTTGATATAAACTTAAAAATACCTAGGCTGTGAAATATTCGTTGGGAATGAGTTAAATTCCAAGAAACGTCTATACCTTAAATACTTGTCCAAATTCTCTGAATGTAGGGTCAATAAATTGTAATCGTAAAAGGAACTAGGGTTTATCCCTGAGATTCTTACAAAAAATAAAGCTAGGAAACCCTAGGTCTAACAACGTCAGCTTAAAGAACCTGAAACGGATTGTTTCGTGACTCCATTATCTCATAGTACGATGTGGGACTTGCGTAGTAAGTATGGAGTCATATGGTCTTGTGATTGAATCACAAGAGGAAATGCCAAATTCTCGCAAGAAGGATGGCAGATCCCTACGCAAGTTATCTTGCAAGAGGATGTATACTTTGATATCCTTCTTGAGCAAGGAAGATTAATTGGAGATTAAAGACCAAAAATTGAAGTACCCAATGAACTTTAAGGTTTGACCAAGTTGGGTTAATAGGGTACGCCCTAACCCACAATATAGGGAATCCCAGGTTGCAAGTCATTCTGGATCGAGTGTTGGATGCATTTGAAAGGAAGGATTCATTTCTTAGCAGTTTGCCAATATAAAAAACGGTCAATGGAAATGTTTGTCATTGCTACAGATTTTAGAGCACTGTTTGACTTTGTTTGACCAATGATATAAAAGATAAATTAATATCTATACTTCAGGTTGAAGGCCTGAAGGGAGAGGCAGCTTTAGTTACCCCCGACTGCCTGCTTGACCCTAACCAAGGGGGTTGTTGACCACGCTGGAAAAGTGGACGGAACCTGCCACGAGAGGTCTCTTCATTGAGTGCTACTTGGAGCAAGAGGATGCTTGGGTGCCAAGGGGGGCTCTCACCGTAAATCCCTCGCCTTCTAGGTCCTGCACAAGAGGCTAACGTGACTCGGGATTGGATCTTGAGGCCCACATACTAGTCTACGGGTGGAAACTTGGAATAGTGATCCCTATGGATTACTGGATAGCCTTCGGGCGGATTGTAGATAAGCCTATGGGCAGAACTCTTTGTATTTCAAAGATAAATATGATGAGCTATTAATAAAGAACTTATCTGATATTGTTTTTCTATGTCAAGTGATAAGATTACGTAAAGGAACCACTGCCTAATGGCTTAATTAAAGAAGTTGGTTGTTACATGTCCAAGTAATGTGTTAGATAACTAAATAACTAAAAAAACCCGAGGAAAGTGCAGAGGATGGACCATAAGTCTGTCCAATGGATGGGTGGTGTCGGTTGGCCGAGAACTTTTCTCAAAACACGAGGAACAACAGGATGAGCGTCAAAGGACACGAACAACAAAAGCATTGACCTAGAGTTATGACTTAACCCGATTTACGCTGTTTTAGGGGAATGGAATGGGACTATGCCTTATGGCAGAGAGGTTGAGCTTTTCATCCCTCTCGTTTCCCATTCTCCTTGAACCAAGTGCAGCGTGAATCCGCTTTAGACCTGGCGTTTCTGTGTGAAGTAGTTCGTTTGGGTCCGACGATAGCTGTTGTTAGGAAATGGCCAATCAAGAAAACCCTAATTCAAGTTGATCCTAAGTGGGAACAGCCAGAATACTTCCGCTACGTGGAAGACACGGAAATCCCTAGATCGCAAAACCCGTAACATTCCATGGGAGTGCCGGCGGAGCTTTCTAGACATCCTTTCCGATATACTGCTAAAGATGTGTCTTGGATGATACTAGTGGGGACGTTACAGTTGGTATGAGAGCCGATCAACAACGGAATTGTTTTTATGAAATCAAAATAAGATAAACTAAAGAAAATGTTGCTGTCCAAACATTTCCTTACCTTCAATGCTGTCTTGCAGAATTACGAACCGTGGAACAAGTTTTGGTATTTTGAGTCATGTTTATGACTACAATGCATTCTTCGCATTATCGACAAAGGGTTGAGATGATGAACATCGTAGGGCAGAACTATAATCCATCACCCTTGTGCATGGAACAAAGATGAACGGGTGCCTCAGGAATCTACTATATAGCTGCCCACCGGTTTGCTTATCTACAAATCAACCTAAAGAGGATCAAGTGGTTGAAATACCTGAAAAGTGAAGCTGTTCATTTTTGTAGAAGCTCATGTAAACACAACTTTATATATTCGAGGACGGAGGGTTGAGATGAACTCATATGTATATGAGGAAGTAGCCCGTGTAATCCTTGCTGATAGGATTAAAGTGTTCCGCCGCCATGAGAAGTATGGATTCCAATGGAAAGGATATCCTGAACTTCCAATGACTTACCGATTCGTGAAGATCCATGACCCGAAAGCTTACTATTATATAGTTCATGTAGATAAATGTAATACAACGTTATTCTCCCCAAACTAAATGTAACAGTTGGCCTATCATAGCATGAAATGTTGTATTTGAAAGGGCTATGGCCATATAAATACAAATAAAGACTTCTTTTTATCAATGTCTGATTGTGCAAAGGCTAAGTAGCTACATTGGTTACATGATAGTGGAATTGAAGATGTAATATAAATTAACGACGATTATCGTATAACAACGTTAAGAAAACCTTTATTCATGCACAACCCCACGTACATGTTCCTAATTCACCTCCTACATCAAGTACTGCTGTGATCCAGGAGAAGAAGTTCCTTCTCAAGAAAATTAAGCCACTCGAGTTTGACGGGAGAGGTAGATTCCTCTAAGCTGATGCTGAAATTTGGATTGAATCCATGGAGGATTACTTTGAAGCACTCGGTACTGCACTTGCCAATCAGGCTATGCTCGCCAAGCAAAAGCTCACCGACGAAGCCAGGCTTTGGTGGAAGCAATGATGTAGGGATCAAGGGATCACAGAGGGATGCGTTACCTGGGAGAAGCTGAAGAAAGTTGTGCAAGAAAGATATTTACCACCTGCTTATCGCATGCAAAAAATGAATGAATTCTACAAGCTAAAACAGCTGGGGCTCATGCTTGTTGCATACTACTCTAAATTTGTCTCACTTCTTAAGTATGCACCGTAGATGGACATGACACAGTGAGAGATTAAATCCACCAGTCAATACCAGTCTCGAATCTATGCATCCATCATATCTTCAGGACACACTCATTCGAGCGGCGCCTATAATTCAGGAGGTGCAAGCTAGACCAAAGGGTAACAAAATTTGGTCTTATAATGACCTGAACAGAGGAACATTCAGACCTCAAATGAAGAGAGTTCAAGGTCATAATTAGGGAAAAAGAAAGAAAGCAAGGACAAATAATGTCAACAACTTTGTTCCACTCAAAGTAATGGCCGAAACCTCCGTTGTTTCCACTGCAACAAACTCAGTCACTTCAAGAGGCAATGTCCTAAGCTTGGTGGAGGACATTGCCAAGCGCTTTTCCAAAGATCACGCCGTGGTCAAGGAGCCGCTACTCGAGGAAGAGGGAGAATTACCTGCATTGCCAATAGGAAAATGTGTGAAGAAGAAAAAGAGGAAGATCCAACCATGGAAGTAGAATTCGAAAGGGCGATAGTCCATGCCGCTTTACACAAGAAAGGGCCAAATCGCCAGTTCTCGGTGATTCAGACAACATCGGACTATCAAGGTAAAGGTTTCAAGACCTTGATTTATTGTGGCAGTACACATTCCTTTATCTCATCGGCATGTGCAAAAAGATTAGGAATAGCCACAATAGAAGCACCTACCCTGCTTATGGAATTGGCAAATGGTCGTGAGGTTACTTGTACCACATAAACTGCTAAGGTGGAATTCTTCCTGGGAGGAAAGAAAACTTCGTTCAAATTCAGAGTCATGAATTTAGGTATCCATGAGTGTCTACTTGGAATGGATTGGTTTAAGCCTAAGGATGCCCAAATTCACTGTGGAAAGGGTCAAGTTTCCTTTCGAAACTCTGAAAGGGAATTAGTCACAACTCAAGGTGAGGCAGGAGTGCCAAGAATCCAATTGGCCAAAGTATCTCGGATCATAAAAGGAGTCAGAAAAGGATTACCTATTTACTTGATCAAAGTCAACAAATTAGATCAAAAGCAAGAGTCTCATGAAGGACCTTCTTGGCTAAAGGAATACGCAAATGTATTCCCTGAAGAGTTGACTGAACTTCTGCCTCAAAGAGAAGTGGATCATGAAATTAGCTTAGTACCAGGAGTTGCGCCAATTGCAAAGAGACCTTATAGAATGTCCATACCAGAAGCAATTGAGCTGAAGGAACAACTCAAGCAACTGCTAGATCATCCATCCTAGCAGTTCACCCTGGGGAGCTCCAGTACTATTCCAGAAAAAGAAAGATGGGACACTTCGACTATGTATTGATTACCATGGGTTGAATCAATCAACAATCAAGAACAAGTATCGTATTCCTAGAATAGATGAGCTTCTTGATCATCTTCAGGGTGCAAAGATCTTCTCCAATATTGATCTCAGGTCAGATTACTATCAGATAAGGATCAAGGAAGAAGATATCCCAAAGACGGCCTTCAATACAAGATATGGGCACTTTGAGTTCCTAGTTATGTCATTCGGGCTTACGAATGCACCTGCCACCTTCAATAGGTTAATGCAGGATATCTTTAGGCCATATCTTGATGATTTTATGCTTGTCTTCTTCGATGACACTTTAGTCTATTCTAAACAGGAAGAAGATCATGAACCAC
The DNA here is from genome assembly GCF_053477565.2 of Lygodium microphyllum. Taxonomy (NCBI): domain Eukaryota; kingdom Viridiplantae; phylum Streptophyta; class Polypodiopsida; order Schizaeales; family Lygodiaceae; genus Lygodium; species Lygodium microphyllum. The sequence continues at coordinate 1,180,502 of NW_028229516.1, forward strand.
AACTTCGGATTGTCCTTGAAACAATGAGGTCACATAAGCTGTATGCTAAAATAAAGAAGTGTGCATTCTTGAAGCGTTAGATTGAATATCTGGGATTCATAGTATCAGTAGAAGGAATCTCAGTGGACCCAGCCAAGGTCAAAGATGTGCTTGAGTGGCCAACACTAGTATTTGTCAAAGAGATACGTAGCTTCCTTGGATTGACAGGATGGTATAGGGTCTTCATCAAAAACTATGCTTTGATTGCAGCTCCTCTGACGAACTTATTGAAGAAGCAAACTTCCATTGCATGGTCAACTCCCGAACAAAATAGCTTCGACAGATTGAAGCAAAGTTTAGTATTAGCACCTATTCTAAAACTTCCGGACCTCAATAAGGAGTTCGAGGTAGTAATTGATGCTAGCATTCTTGCCTTGGGGTGCGTACTTATGCAGGAAGGTCATCCAGTAGCATACACTTCAAGGAAATTGAAGAGTCATGAAAAGAATTATGCTACGCATGATCTAGAATTGCTAGCTCTCATCCATGCTCTAAAGCTTTGGAGACACTACCTGTTGGGTAATAAGTTTACTCTAGTAACTGACCATAAGAGTCTCAAATGGATCTTTTCCCAGAACGAGCTCAACATGAGGCAACATCGGTGGATTGAAGTGTTGGAGGAATATGACTTTGAAATCAAGTACCGACCAGGAAAGGAGAATGTAGTTTCCAATGCACTTAGTCGCAATGCATTCCTAAATTCCCTAATCTTGCAAAATCCATCAACAAACGAGATCTCTAGCTACAAAATTATCTATGCCAAACAACCCTATACTTGAGTTAGCTAGAGAGGATGCATGCCATGATCCAGCCTACCAAACAATGTTAAGGGAGATCTCTATCAAGGATTAGAATTAGAAGTTGCAGGCTAAGTATCATGAATTTTCTATCAATAGTGGACTTGTCTACTATAGAACAAGGCTGTGTATACCAACAAGCCAGTCACTTAAGTAGAAGATATTGTGGGAAGCTTATGATTCCCCTTTCGCACGACATCCTGGCTATACCAAGACTCTCAATGCAGTTAGGAAGAGCTACCATTAGAAGAGGCTCAAAGGTGACATTCTCAAATATGTCGCCAAGTGTTTGTCTTGTCAACGTATCAAAGCCGAACATGTCATGATTCCAGGGAAACTGCAACTGCTTGACATCCCCCAAATGAAATGGAAATTCATCAGTATGGATTTTGTTGTAGGGCTACCCCAAGTCTAGGGAGGATACAGCTCCATCATGGTTGTGGTTGACATCCTTACTAAGGTTGCATACCTTATTCCAGTAAAGACAAACTATAAAGTCTCAGACATTGCAAGATTGTTTATCAAGGAGATATTCAAGCTACATGGTTTACCTAGGAGAATCATTACTGATCATGATTCTCTCTTCACATCACACTTTGGAGAGCTATCTTTGAAGCTATTGGGACTCAACTCTGTTTTAGCACCGCCTACCAGCCCGAAAAGGATGACCAAACAGAGCGAGTAAATCAAGTCATTGAAGATATCCTTACGGCATATTGCTGTCGTGTACCTTTGGTTGAATTTTCATACAATGCTTCTTATGAGCAAAGCGTTCAGATGACCCCTTTCCAAGCAATGTATGGTCATGACTGTTGAAGTCCCCTAAATTTCTCAGATCCAACCTTAAGGGTTGAAGCTTCAAGGCAGATGTTGGAAGAGATGGATGACCAAATAAAGTCAATAAGACAAGACATCCAAGCATCCAAGGATAGACATAAGGCTTACACGGATTTGAAGCGTCAAGATAGAGTCTTCGAAGAGGAGACATGGTCTTCATTCGCGTACGCCCTAAAAATAGTTCCCTATCCTTAGGAGATTGCAAGAAGCTAAGTCCAAGGTATTGTGGGCCATACAAAATCCTCAAATGCCTAGGACCTAATGCTTATAAATTGCAACTTCCTGAGAACCTAAAGGTTCACATTGTATTCCACATTAGCCTATTGAAAAAGTATGTACCTAATCCTAACCATGTACTTGAAGATCAACAAATTGTAATGCCTAGTCAAGGGGTCCTTGAACTAAGGCGTGATAGGATCTTAGATGTTAGGGAGAGACAATTAAGATCCAAAACCTTGAGAGAATGCCTCGTCCAATGGAAGGATTATCCTAAAGAGGATGCCACTTGGATAGATGAAGGCACACTCAAACGTCAATATCCCCAGTTTATCTCGAGATGAGGACATCACGATTCCTCTAAGGGGGAAAGAATGTAACAAGTCCAAAACGGATGAAAATTCCATTCACATAGGAAACCCTATTAAGGGTAGGAAATTTATAAGGATAATTCCTTTAATGAAATAATGGCGAAAAAAAAATTATTATTCCCCTCCCCAGTCGATTGTCATGCTGGAAGGGGAGGGGAATAGAATGAATGACAAAGCTCCTTGGTGGAGCTCGGCGCTTCCAACCGCCATGTACGATGACACAAAGAGAGGGAGGATTCCCCTTCCCTGTCCCTATAAAAATCCCCACTCAAGGGAGACAGGGAGGATGGCCAAAGGAAGGATGCTGCCAGGAATCCAATGTCATCTGTTGCCAAGGAGGTGCAAATGGAGTTGTCGCCAAGCTGAAGGGCAAGGTGGTGCAAGGAAGTCGCCGCCAGCAAAGGGCGAAGAGGTTCTGCACACCACCACGCTGAAAGAGAGCCACCTCCCTCCACGGGGTGTCACGTAGACTCCTACCCCTTTTCCCCCCAGAAGCTTGTAAGAAGATTCTTAGAAGCTTCTAAGAATCTCCTCCAAGCCCCCCCTTCCTATGGGCTTGGAAATTTCACCCCCGTGCCCCAAAAATTTCCCAAGGCCCCCTTTATTTTTTGTGCATTTTTGAAACCACACCCCCCTTGCCCCGGGTTTAAAACTTCCCTTAAGCCCCTTTTTCTTATGGGCTCATAGACCTTCCCTTTCAAAAACCCCCCCTGGGTTTTAATTATTTTAAGGGCCTTTCATCCCTTCTTGTGCCTCACAAAATTCTCCCTACCCCCCGCCCCCGGTGCTAAACTCAATGACCCTTTTGTCTTGGGCCGTATAAACCCTTTTCATCCCCTATTGTGCCTTTCCGAAACCTTTCATTTCCCCCTGTGTCTTATCATCCCCCTTATCCTTTAAACCTTTAGGCTTTAAAGGTCTTATCATCCCTCTTATCCCTTAAGCCAAAAACACCCCGGTGTGTAAAATTCCTCATCTCCCTTCCCTTGTGACATATTGAAGACCCCCTCATGTTTAAAGCTGATAAAGTTTCTTTTTTTCTTAACTTTCCCATGTTTCCTGTGGGCTTCAAAAACCGCGTGCTTTATAAAATTCCTTAAGCCTTTATCTTGGACTTAGGAATTACTCCCCATTTCTCCCATGGTTAAAACCCTTAGCCGTTCCTTACCCTTTTCAAAATACCCTTGGTACTTTGATTTTTTTTTCCCTACTCGAAAAAAGAGAGAAAAGTATTGAGGTGCAAGGGAGCAACGGTGAAAGTCCGAAAAGGAGTGTAAAACTGCTTCCACGTTCGAAGGACTACAATTGCGATGCCTCCTAAAAAAGTCCAAGGCGCAATGTGGGAGGGTCATCTCGTGGTATCCATGTGGATATCTCACCCCAAACCCAGGTTTTCCTTCTTAATTTTTATTTTATATCACTGTAATTTAATCATGCAATGTTAGTTGTTAGAAATAGAATATATTTTGTCCTAGTCACTCACGACGAAATACATCTAATGGAACATGTAAACTAAATAAAGTATAAATGTACATTTTTTCAAATAGCTTTATGCATTGAAATGAATTATGAGCTAGATTATTACCCATTAAAGTAGTATACTTTGGTTAATCCTCAAGGCAGAAACTGCATCTCGCACTATTAACCCCTATTCTTTTTACAATGAATCATCATGGAAAGTGCAAATCATGAAAGGACTCGTACGACGCAAAAACTCTATGAAATTATCGTTGCTAATTGCCTAACTTAGCAAGAAAAAGGTTGCTTATTTAGCATGAGTTTTGTTCGCAAAGAAAAGGGAAGATTAGTTGGAATTAATCTAACATCAAATTGATAAAGTTTAGCATTGAAAAGTCAATTGACACATAGATAACAAATCATGTGGAAGTAATCTCAAAATTACCTTCTAGAGTTAACCAAGTTGATATAAACTTAAAAATACCTAGGTTGCTAAATATTTGTTGGGAATGAGTTAAATTCCAAGAAACGTCTATACCTTAAATACTTGTCCACATTCCCTGAATGTAGAGTCAATAAATTGTAATCGTAAAAGGAACTAGGGTTTATCCCTGAGATTCTTACAAAAAATAAAGCTAGGAAACCCTAGGTCTAACAACGTCAGCTTAAAGAACCTGAAACGGATTGTTTCCTGACTCCATTATCACATAGTATGATGCGGGACTTGCACAGCAAGTACGGAGTCATATGGTCTTGTGATTGAATCACAAAAAGAAAGGCCAAATTCTTGCAACAAGGATGGTACGCACGTTATCTTGCAAGAGGATGTATACTTTGATATCCTTCTTGAGTAAGGAAGATTAATTGGAGATTAAAGACTAGAAACTGAAGTACCCAATGAACTTTAAGGTTTGACCAAGTTGGGTTAATAGGATACTCCCTAACCCACAATATAGGGGATCTTTCCAGGTTTCAAGTCATTCCGATCGAGTGTTGGATGCATTTGAAAGGAAGGATTCATTCATTAGCGGTTTGCTAACATAAAAAACGATCAATGGAAATGTTTGTGCTTGCTACAGATTGTAAAGCACTGTTTGACTTTGTTTGACCAATCAATTAAAAGATAAATGAATATCTATACATGAAGTTGAAGGCCTGAAGGAAGAGGCAGCTTTAGTTACCCCCGACTGCCTGCCTAACCCTAACCAAGGGGGTTGTTGACCGCGCCAGGAACGTGGACTGAACCCGTCGTGAGATGTCTCTCCGTTGAGCACTAGTTTGAGCAGGAGGATGCTTGGGTGCCAAGGGGGCTCTGGCCATAAATCCCTTGCCTTCCGGGTCCTACACAAGAGGCTAACATGACTCAGGATTGGATCTTGAGGCCCGCATACTAGTCTATGGGCGGAAACTTGAAATAGTGATCCCTGTGGATTGCTCGATAGCCTTCGGGCGGATTGTGGATAAGCCTACGGGCGAAACTCTTTGTCTTTCAAAGATAAATATGATGACCTGTTAATAAAGAACTTGTATGATATTATTTTTCTATGTCAAGTGATAAGATTACATGAAGGAACCATTGCCTAACGGGTTAATTAAAGAAGTTGGTTGTTATATATCCAACTAATGTGTTAGATAAGTAAATAACTAAAACAACCCAAGGAAAGTGCGGAGGATGGGCCATAAGTCCGTCCTATGGATGGGTGGACTTTTCTCAAAACACGAGGAACCGCAGGATGAGCGTCAAAGGATACGAACAACAAAAGCATTGACCTAGAGTTATGACTTGACCCCATTTACGTTGTTTTAGGCAAACAGAATGGGACTATGCCTTATGGCAGAGAGGTTGAGCTTTGCATCCCTCTCTTTTTCCATTCTCCTTGAACCAAGTACAGCATGAATCCGCTTCGGACCTGGCATTTCTACATAAAGTAGTTCGCTTGGGTCCGACGCTAGTTGCTGTTAGGAAATGACCAATCAGGAAAACCCTAATTCAAGTTGATCCTAAGTGGGAATGGCCAAAATACTTCCGATATGTGGCAGACGTGGAAAGCCCTAGATCGCAAAACTCGTAACATTCCATGGGAGTGCCGGCGGAGCTTTCTAGACATCCTTTCCGATGGCTAAAGATGTGTCATGGATGATACTAGTGGACACGTTACACTCAGGTTATCATGCATTTCCATTGTCTGGGCAAGAGTTAGACTCTCGAAGGTCATGAACCATGAAGAAGATGGTATATCAAGGAAATGCGGCTTTCTTTCCAGAGAGTCATGAACTCAAGGAAGGTTTTCCTAGATGACCTCCAGTACGTATGAATGCCCAAAGTTGGTACGAGCTGAAAATCATCCACATGGAGTAACATCCAAATGGAATGCAATGATTCTCAGTTTTCTACGAGTTGCCATATTGGAATCACTTACAGATCAACCACTTGTTGGATCCCATGCATATTTTCAAGAACATGGGTAGCTTTTGCTATGGGACCACATCACATGAAAGAGAGAAAGTGTAGGGACATGAATGGATTTGAAGAAGGTAGGGAAGATGGAGGCACTTTGGCCGTAGTCGAGTGCTGATGGTCCCTTGCAACCTCCTCGCGCTCCTTAGGTTTTTTCCACTAAAGAGGAGCACATTATGAAGTAAATAGTCAAGTCTATCTGCACTCCAACAGGTATGATGCATTCTCTCAGGTCCGCATTTTCTAAAGATGACGAATTATCATGGCTAAAATCCCATGATTGGCATTAGATATGTCAAGTTTGTACTATGAATGGATTGTAAGTGGCCTGCGTATTTTTCTATTTGGAGTGTAGTCGTTGTTCATAACGCTTCCTTGTTTGTGACAGTTTGCACTACCAATCATGATCGCATGATGCCTTACTCTAGAAATACACGAGGAAATTTAGAGGTTGCCCACTTTAGTGCAATGGATCTCACAGAAGTAGATTAAGGCATCCTCTATTGAATTCGCAAGGTGAGGACCAGTGGGGACGGTCTCTCTCTTTTAGAAATACATGCATACTAGCATGCTCACGATACAAATCCACCTTCTTGTGCATCTTATAGATGACGTTGATATTGTTGGACCTGCCCATACGCGATGGATGTTGTTTCTGGAGTGCTTCATGAAAACCCTAAAAGGCTTTGTGCGACAGCGAGCTCAGCCAGAAGGTAACATAGTTGAAGGTTGGTTGGTGTTTGAGGCGCTATTGAATATTTCACAATGGCTACCAATGGTGGATTCAGATAACAATATGCTATGGTTTCTCAAAGACGATGATAGATTGACTAGAGATGTGGTGGTTGGAAATGGGGTAGAAAAAAGAAATGGATGCTGCAATGGAGGAGAAAGTGAATCATTTTTGTATGTTGCACCATGCCTCTATGAAGATGTGGCTCGCTAGGTACCAGCAAGCTAGGAAATATCAAGAGGAAGGGCGATTTGAATTTTGACGTACTATGCACCATGGACTAATTCGATATCTGGAGGGCATGGAGGAGATGCTATGGTTTATGTCAACACGATGGTTGCATGGAGCTTTGACCCCGCAGGGTCTCACGAAGAGACGGAGGTCTCAACCGAGGAGTGGGAATTCTCGAGAGGATATAGTCCAAAGATGATGACGTGTTTAGGGCTTATCATATCTATATTTTATATGCGATAACTAATTGAGTGTTTCAATGTACAATACAAAATATATAGTGTGACGTGATCACGCATATGACTTTTCTGTGTGGAGCGTATTGACAAAATGCGCTCCACAACATATTATGGTATCATGGCAAGGTTTGAGTAAGAGAGATGACGATGAGCAATGGATCCAAACACGATTATAGATGAGATGGAGTATTTTGGAAACTTGCAGAGTATTGTCACGATGGATTACCGTAGCTTCTCCATTATCCTATTCGATGTGCAGTGGTTCAAAGTGGTACTTGAAGGAGATGGAGTAACAGTTAGACGATGTCCCATCTGGATTTCTCGAAATAATTTTTTTAAAAAAAGGACGGATTTGCGGACACATTTGTGTTGCCGGCCCATTGTGAACATGTGTATAAACTCGTGTTTTTTAATTTTATTACGACATGGTACATGACACAATAGTTAAATCTCTCTTCTACATGATTGTGAACATGTAATTTTCTATCAAAACCCCTGACAACCTCAATGGTAGTACGTTATACATTCAGCTTCTTGAAATGCGATAGTATATAATCAAAGCCATGTTTCAATCATAGATGAGGATAATATACAAATAGAGGGGTCGATATTGCAAGGGGTGGAGTGTTGAGATATTGAGCTCCACTCGTGATACGCCAGGGTGACCGTTGTGTATTTATGTCACCGACTTGTCAGTTGCAGACGCGGTTGGTACACCGCCCATGAATAATAGCTACATGACAGCTATCCTTATCTACTCTAGTTCGTGGCTTAGTTAGTATGCCACCTTAGTTAGTTGAGTTTGGTTTAAGACCCATATATAGGGTTCTTCTATTTCTTTGTATGAGAGTTCTTTTGGCTTACACAACTAAGAAGAGAAAAATTGTTTTCAGCCTCCACCTCTGTGTGTATTCCCCCATTGTGCAAGCAAGAAAGCTACAAGTGAGACTCCTTCCTTCTCTCCCATAATCTTGACATGGTATCAGAGCCTTGTTCGTGGTAAGGAGCTCAAGAAAGCAAGCCAAGCTCGCGGTGTTTTGGTAAGAGGAGTAGTGTTGCTTTCATTTTCTGTTTTGGGAGCAGATATCTGCAGGTAGCACAGGTAGAAAGTGTAGGAGTGCATTGTCTCAGGTTGAGACGCCCTTCGCAATGAAGCAAGAGGGCAGTATATGCTATACGAGAAAAGGGGTTTAGCCCTCAGCGACCTTGTTTTTTTGATTTAAGGCCATTTTGGGGCCTGTTCTAGAGGCGAAAGTTTTCTGCACGCACTCAGGAAAAGGCCCAGTTTTATGCTATGCAGCCACTGTTCTACAGGTCGGTGAAAAGTTACTATAGAAATTACATTGTATGCTTGTGCGCAGAGACATTGGGAGTTACAGAATCATCCGTGTTGCCTGTTGATGCAAAATCGTCACTAGGAAGTGACTGTGTGGTCAAATACCACTTTCACCAGTTTTGCAGATTTTCCCTTATGAGGGTGAAGCTGTGTTTTTTGTAGTGACAGAATTTCTTTCAGTGTTCTGTAATGGCATCTGATTCTCTTTCACAAATTGTCACTGAAAAGCTTGACAAGAACAACTTCCAAGCATGGAAGTTTAGAATAACGAATTTCCTTATGGGAAAAGGATATTAGGAATTTGTTGCAGGAAATGAAGAAGAACTAGTTCTTCCTTATGTTTCCAATCAACAGAAAATGCAGGCATTTAAAGCATGGCATGAGAGAGCCAAGAAAGTTATGTATTGGCTGTCTATCAGCATTTCAGACTCTATGATTGTATATATTCAAGATGCAAGTACGTCAAAGGAGGCATGGTATACTTTGTCAAAAATGTATAGCACAAATACGCAAGCCAGGAAAATGCAACTCAAGCAAGAGTTGCACAATGTGGAAAGAGAAAGTATGAGCATCAATGACTACCACATGAAGGTGAAGAAGATTGCAGATGCACTTGCTTCCATTGGGTCGCCAATGGAAGATGATGATTTAGTCTCAGTGACCTTGAATGGTCTAGGAAAGGATTATGCACAGTTTCGAACGTCCATTTCCATCCGTGAAAGATTTCCTGATTTTGAGGAGTTGATTGCTCTTCTAATTTTTGAGGAGCATAGAAATGGTGGTGCATCTTCTTCATGAGGAACTTCAAAAGAAGCTGTCTTCTACTCAAATGCTGGAAGAGGTAGAGGCAGAGGTAGAGGAGGCCGATTTGGAGGCCGTGGCAGAAATCAGAATATGCAGCAAACTCAAGAAAACCAGTCCTATGGAGGAGGACATGGTAACTCTAGAGGCAGGGGGAGCCAAAGAGGTCGTGGTGGATGGCAAAGAGGCCAAAATGCAAACAGTAATGTTGAATGCTACTACTGTGGTAAAATGGGTCATATGGCTAAAGACTGTTATAAAAAGAAGAATGACATCATGAATGGAAAACTGCAACAAGGGAATTATGCATCTTCTAGTAGACAGGGTGATGACAGAAATGAGCATTTGTTTATGGTGCAGCACATGAACAATTCTTTTACAAGTGCAGAAGAAAGAAATGATGTATGGTATGTTGACTCAGGTGTATCAAACCACATGACAGGTCATGCAGAATGGATGGAGGATGCAAGGAAAATGGAAAAACCAGGATTTGTGGAGACTGGTGATGATACTGTACATCCTATTGTGCAGATTGGAATAATTCCTTTGTCTATGCAGGATGGGAAAAAGAAATACATGTCCGATGTATTTCATGTCCCGAATATCACCAAGAATCTGGTTTCTGTTGGTCAAATGGTTAAGCAGGGCTTGCAGGTCAGATTTAATCCTCATGGATGCTTTGTTGAGGATATGAAAAATAAAGGTCGCTTGATAGCAAAAGGAAAGAAGAAGGGCAGAATGTTTACATTGGATGCAGACATGTCTGAATTGAGTGCAGCAATGTTTGTACATGGGACCGGTGTAGTTGCAGATATTGATATCTGGCATAAACGCATTGGTCATGTTAATGTACAGTGACTTAAATCAATGCAGGCCCAAAATATTGTTGCAAGATTGCCCAAATTCAAGGTTGCAGAAATGCATAAGGTATGTGAAGCCTGTCAGTTTGGAAAACAGGCAAGGAAACCATTTCCTAGACATGTTCAAGAGAGTGAGAAGCCATTGGAGTTAATCCACTCTGATGTGTGGACTACTAAACCTGCATCTCTTGGAGGCTGCTTATTTTGTCACTTTTATTGATGACTATAGCAGAAAGGTTTGGGTGTATTTTATGAAAAAGAAAAGTGAAGTTTTTGGGCATTTCAAAACTCTTAAAGCTATGGTTGAAAAAGAATCAGGCCTGCAGATAAAATGCCTAAGGTCAGATGGAGGGTGAGAGTACCTCTCAAATGAGTTTGCAAAGTTCTTGCAGAAGCATGGCATAAAGTAGCAATATTCATGCAGTCATACCCCACAACAAAATGGAATTGCAGAAAGGAAAAACAGGCATATTGGAGACCTATCTCGTGCCATGCTCAATGAAAAAGACTTGCCAGATTTTTATTGGGCTGAAGTAGTTGCTACAGCAGTCTACATAATGAACATGACTCCCACTGCAGCAATACATGGAATGACTCCAGAGGAGAGGTATACTGGTAGGAAACCAAATATTTCTCATTTGAAAATTTTTGGTTGCATTGGCTATGTACATGTGCTAGATGAGTTGAGATCCAAGTTGGATGCAAAAGCTGAGAAGTGCATCTTTATTGGTTACTCTCTGTAGCAAAAATGGTATAGATGCTATAACCCTTCTACTCGTAAGTTTACAGTGATCAGAGATGTTGTTTTTTATGAGATGAGTGGCTGGTATAAACTAGTAAATGTGATTGATGATGTAGATGCACAAAATGGTAATGCTGCACAGAATTCACAGCAGCAGTCACAAAATATTAGTGGACCTGGAGCGTCCTCTAGCAGTGGTTCACATTCTTCACCATGGACAGGCAGATTGAGATCAGGAGAATCTTCTCAAAGCAATGCAGATATTGGTATGCAGGTATCACGAAAAGGAAAAGAGAAGGTTGATCAGCCCATGTTTGATGTGAATTCAGGTCACTCTTATGTGGATGGTGAATCCAGTGGCTGAGAACAGAGCATTGATGATGAGTTGGGTATTCCTTCTATTGTTACACCTGGAGTAAGGAAGACCAGGGATGTTTTGAGAGCACCTGGGAGTGAACCTACTTTGCGCAGGTCTACGAGAGCTAGGTATCCTATGGATAGGCTGAAATATGATGGATTTACAGCCATTCACTATGCATATATGGTCAAAGTGATAAAGGAACCAGAACCCACTTCTTTTGAGCAAGCCATGGGAAAAGAAAAATGGGAGAAAGCCATGGATAAAGAAATGGATGCCTTGGAAGCAAATGCTACATGGGAATTGGTACCTTTGCCTAAAGGTAAAAATGCAATTGGCTGTAAGTGGGTTTATAAGGTGAAGTACAATGCAGATGGTTCTGTGAACATATACAAGGCAAGATTAGTAGTCAAGGGGTATGCACAAACAATGGCATTGACTATGAAGAAACATTCAGTCCGTTTGCAAGGATGGCAACCGTAAGAGCAGTCATTGCTATGGCTGCATCAAAGGGATGGTCTTTACATCAAATGGATGTAAAGAATGCCTTCTTGCATGGTGATTTGCAAGAAGAGGTCTATATGGAGCAGCCACCAGGTTATGTGCACGATGTTCATCCTGAGTTTGTTTGCAGGTTGAAGAAAGCCTTGTATGGCTTGAAGGAAGCACCTAGAGCATGGTCTGACAAGATAGGACAGTATCTTGGCACTACTGGCTTTCAGATTTCCAAGGCAGATTTCTCACTTTCTATGAGAAAAACATAGAAATATATTATGCTACTTGTCATTTATGTTGATGATTTGATTATGACAGGTGACAATGATGAAGATATCCTTCATGTGAAAATGCTATTGAAGCAAAAGTTTGAGATGAAGGATTTGGGAGAGCTGCATTATTTCTTGGGCATTGAGGTGATTAGATCACCAAGTGGGATACAGCTCTTGCAGAGGCAGTATGAATTGGACATGCTGTCCAAATATGGAATGACAGGCTATAAGCCTATTTCAGTTCCTTTGGAGTAGAATGTGAAGCTGAGCACAAATGCAGGTGGGCTTCTAGAAGACCCTACTATGTACATACACATAGTAGGAAGTTTGATTTATATGACTATTACCAGGCCAGATTTGAGCTATGCTGTTGGATTGGTAAGTGAGTTTATGCAGGATGCAAGGAAACCACATTTGGATGCGGCTAGACGCATACTCAGGTATGTGAAGTCCACATTGCAGTATGGACTATTTTATGAGACTGGGGTTCAGATACAGTTGAATGGATACACTGATGCTGATTGGGCTGGTAGTATTTCTGATAGACGATCTACCAGTGGATATGTGTTCTCTTTTGGGAGTGCTGCTGTCACTTGGAGCAGCAAGAAACAGCCTATAGTTGCCTTGTCGAGCACAGAGGCTGAGTACAGGGGTCCAGCAATGGCTGCATGTGAGGTAGCTTGGTTGTATAAGCTACTTTATGATATGCATCAGTCTACAGATGGACCAGTTGCCATTTATTGTGACAACATGAGTAGTATACACTTGGCAAATAAACCAGTCTATCATGCTAGAACAAAGCACATTGAGGTGCATTATCACTATGTGCGAGAGAGGGTTTTACTAGGTCTTATTGATCTAGTTTATGTCAGCACAGAGGATCAGGTAGCTGACATATTCACGAAGGCATTGGGCGCAGAGAAGCTGCGCAAGTTCAGAGACCTGCTTGGTGTGCAAGAATTGGGATTGAGCTCGAGGGGGAGTGTTGAGATATCGAGCTCCACTCGTGATACGCCAGGGTGATCGTTGTGTATTTATGTCACCGACTTGTCAATTGCAGACGTGGTTGGTACACCGCCCATGAATAATAGCTACATGACAGCTATCCTTATCTACTCTAGTTCGTGGCTCAGTTAGTATCCCACCTTAGTTAGTTGAGTTTGGTTTAAGACCCATATATAGGGTTCTTCTATTTCTTTGTATGAGAGTTCTTTTGGCTTACACAACTAAGAAGAGGAAAATTGTTTTCAGCCTCCACCTCGGTGTGTATTCCCCCATTGTGCAAGCAAGAAAGCTACAAGTGAGACTCCTTCCTTCTCTCCCATAATCTTGACATGGAGGCAGCCCAAAGCTTGGAGCATGTAGAGGAGCTAGTATCGGGTAATAATGATGGAAATATAGAAATCCAAGAATTTTTTGAGAATGAGGTGGACTCATCCTTTTGTGGTGACATGTCTATCAACCTTCTAGTGTATGCAGATTTGTGTCAGGAGATTAACATCGGACCATAGGGTACTTCATACTTGGAGTATCCACCTACTCAATTTATTGATGAATCGCTTATAAGGGTACATAAGATATGCATTTTACATAAGATTATTTTTTAAAGATTTATATTACACTACAACAAAAAGGCCTCTTAGACGCACTTTTAGACGCGATTTTTGAATATAAAGAAAATCTTATTGGCGTGTCTATCCGTATGTCTATTTGCGCGTCTATTGTCTCACGTCCATTATCGCATGTAAAAAGGAATTTACATTTGAAAATAGACGCACAATAGACACACATATATACGCGTGAATACAAGCATATAAGAAAACCAAAATTGTTATTTATTTAATTTATTCTATGCATCTACCAGTGCGTCTATGTGGCAAATTAGACGGGCATATAGACACACCCGCAGACGCGCTTTTACAAGCACTCATCGACGTGAACGGAAAACAAAAAATATCTTTTTTTTAAAGATATATATATTTTTTTAAATTTGAATTATCTAGTGCGTGTATGAGCGCGTGTACTCTGCATTTTAGACGCGCTTATAAACACGCATTTTCTGCAATTTAGACGCATGGATAGACATGCAAAACAAAACTGGAAAAAAAAAACCAGAGAGCATGTGGTTTCTTTGCAACCATATGCTATCTGGTTTTTTTTTCCCCTCCCATACATCAGATTGTGCATTTGGGAAAAAGACAATAGATCTAAAAGTACGAGAATTGAGAATAAAAGTCCATGTATTCATTATAGATCAAAAGCATCTACATGGGAATTTTAAGTCCTTGCGACCTAAAGCATGGCCGCAAACAGTAGGCTCAAACACGGATAATACATATACAAGAAAACAAGGCCATAGAGGAGGTATAGTGCTCCTCTATGAATCTGAAGAAGAAACATCTTCGCTAGCACCACCATGGCTACTAGCGTCGCTATCCCCCTCTTCGCTCTGGTCCACATCCGGGTTCGCCTACACACACAAAAGAACAAGGTTGCTTACATAGACATAGTGGAGAAAAAGTTATAATTAGCTATAATTTTAATAGAAAAGTAAGAAAACATACCTCCTCTGGCTATTGAATCCTCATAGCCCGATTGTATTGGTCCTCAGTGATGAGACCCTCCTCATAGAAGTGAAGCCTTGTGGTTGCGCGGTTATGGCCTCGATGGTAACCTACCTCTCTAGGAGTAGGTATCCTACCAACGATAGTAGTCTACAAAACAATCATGATATATACAAACAATTATGAGAGACAATGTATTAGAAAAAATTATATAAAGAATTGAAAGAAATATAAATTTTAAAAAACTAGAAATCAAAATATACTTACAAACTCTACCTCCCATGACTCTTTGCCGCCCAATCCGTAATGCGACGATCCCATGGTTTCCATTTGGATCCGTTGCGCCTCTGCGTGCTGGCAACTCTTTACTTTTTCTGTTGCTTTCTTCTTGGCTTTCTTCCACTCTATGCGATGGCACATAGGTGGTTGGCTATAGGCTCCACGCCCCTCCTCCTACCTCCGCCAGTGAGTCCCTGGCACGTGTCATGAGGTGGGATCTTTTGTTGTGAAGAAAATCCCTCACTTTTGTGCGTCCCCAATCATCTGAGAATCGCTGACCCTCAGGATTTGGGTACCTCCTATGGATTTCCCTTAACACCTCGTGCCACAAGCCACTTTTCAGATTATTGAAGTGGATGAAACAATCTTTACACGTCGCATGCACGACACTCCTCATATATGCCATTACATCCCTTCCTTCATCATCATGAAAGATGCCACCAGTATCTATAACTCTATAGTACTAGCGTAAAGGCTCCTCTATATGATCTACTGGTGAGGGTGATCGCTCGCCACCTCCTTGGCAAACCCACACAAGCCTCATCCTCCCCCTCGACTCTCCATCCTCCCTCTCTGTGGACTACCCTTTGCCTTGCTGGATGCACGTGCTTCTGCAGATGCATTTGCGTCGGCTGACGCTTGTGCTTCAGCCGATGCATGTACAGGTGCTGCACGTGGAGTACCTGCAATTGGAGTCTGGGAAGTAGTGCCTGGCAAAGACATCAGAGGCGTTTCAGACATGACGCTGAACACCTCATCTACTATGGAAGAGCAGCCAAGGTGTCTGGTCATCTCTCCCATGAATTCTTCCCTACTAGGAAAATCTCCAAAAAATCCATTGACTCCCTTGCCGAACAAGGCCAATGTATCATTCATGCGATCCAAATCCAGGTTAGTGCTAGATGAACCACAATGCGACATCTGCAAAAAAAACACAGGAAAAAGAAAAATTTATTTGCATACAAAAAATCATATATTACCTTCATCCACACCTAAACATTTTCAAAGAGCCATAATCCTTGATCCAATCCAACATTAATTATGGAAAATCATTCAGTGAGCCTAGAATCATTATGTAAGAGAAGGCTTTTAATGCTCACACATAGAAAAAATACATGGATTCTCATGGCACTTGAAAGTGCTAGTAATCTAGCTTTCTTTAGACATTGAATATAAAACTTAAGTGCTAATGCTTCTCATAAACAAGAAAACTCATAAACACAAACATGGGATTGGTCACATTCATCATTGCAAAAATATATTGTTTAGGGAATGAAAATTGTGTTTTATCAGAACTTGCGGCGCTGGCATGTCTATCACCGTGTCTAAATTTCAGGATAGACGTGCTCTCAGACGCGTTCCTAAAGTCAACCCTCTATCCAAAGTGCGTCTATATCGGCATCTGAGATGTAGTATAGACGTACTATCAGACGCGGTGTCTAGGTCATTGCTTCTATCGCGCGCGTGTATCATCGCATGTAGGCCGATGAGTACACGCGCCTGGAGATGCGACCTCAAAGGCAATGAGAGAAAATTTTTTTGCGTGTCTATCCTTGCGTCTACACTGAAATGTAGACGTGCTGGCAGACGCACTGAGTCTAGTAATTTCAGTCCAACGGAACGCCATTCATGATTTACAAAATGCAATACTTAATGGAATCAAAAGTCCCAATACACAAATCCTAATACACAAAGATAGAGAGAGAGAGAGAGAGAGAGAGAGAGAGAGAGAGAGAGAGCGGACTCACCTTGGGTATTTGGTGTGGTGGGTGGTGGCGCTTCTTCCTTCTCCTTCTTCCTCTCCTTGGTAAGTTACTCTCCCTTGATGCTTGCTTGCTTGCTTGCTACTTCTTCTTCCTCTTGTTCTCCTCTCTCTTGTTCTCTCTTTTTTCCTCTCCTTGGCTTTCCTTTTTCCTTTCTTGTGTGTTTGAAATGAAAGAAGAGATGAGTCATGAGGAGGTGAGGCATGAAGAGACTAGGTGATGCATGAAGAGACTGCATGTCGGCTAAACTCAAGCTTCAGAACTGCAAAAAACACAAGAAAGCACTAGTGCAGTTTGAAAATAAATGATTTAAGTATGTTTTGAATTTTGACGTGTGCGTGTATTTTAGCGTGTATATGCGTGTCTAAGTTTACGTAAATGCACTCATAGGCGCGAACGTAGACGCGCAAATAGACTCTAATTTAGACGCATAAGTAAACGTAGATATAGACGCGCATTTAGGTTATATCATAATATTTTGTTTTTAAGATAAGTTTGATATTGAATTCTTTGTTTTTAAGATATGTTTTGTTTTTAAGATAAGTTTTTGTTTACCAAGACTAAGGCATGCATGCCTCATACATATGCTAAGTACATATGACAAGACTTGTGACCAAGACAACAAGGTGAATTTTGCAAATTGAGCTAGAATTATTACCAAACTTCATGATGCCTAGAGCCTGAAAGACAAAAATTACACCCTTCAAGCTCGTAACCTTGGCAAGAATGCGATAGATATAAGAGAAAATGAGCAAGAGCAAGAAGTTGGGCACATTTCTTGGGTTTAAGTTGCTGCTTATAAGTGGATATACTTGCATAAGGCCCTATCTCCATAATGTGTTAAAAATCATGTGTATTGAGAGAGAAAGACAGGAAATGAGAGAGGGAGAGGAAAAGAAAAAAGGAAAGAATGAACGAGAGAGAGAGGGATAAAACATTAAACATAATAGGGAAAGAGAGAGAGAAGGAGAGGGAGGAAGGGAGGGAGAGAGGGAGGGAGGGAGGGAGCGAGAGATTGTTGTTATTGTTGTTGTTGTTTTATTTCTTATTTTCTTTTTTCTTGTTTGTTGTTGTTGTGGTAGTCGTGGTAGTGTTAGTGTTAGTGGTATTGGTAGTGGTAATGGTAGTGGTAGTGGTAGTGGTAGCGGTAGAGGTAGTTGCTTTTGTTTAATTTTTTATTTTCTTGTTTGTTGTTGTTGTGGTAGTCATAGTAGTAGTAGTGCTATTGGTAGTGATAGCAGCAGTTGTTGTTTAATTTCTTCTTTTCTTGTTTATTGTTGTTGTGATAGTCATAGTTGTGGTTGTAGTTGTCATAGTCGTGATTGTAGTAGTAGTACTAGTAGTAGTAATATTAGTTTTCTTGTTTGTAGTAGTAGTAGTAGTAGTAGGTTTTTTATTTTTCTTGTTTATTGTTGTTTAGTTTTCTTATTTGTTTTTGTAGTAGTAGTAGTAGTAGTAGTTTTTTCTTCTTTTCTTGTTTGTTGTTGTTGTAATAGTAGTTTTTATTGTTATGGTGGTGGTAGTAGTAGTAGTAGTAGTGGTAGTGGTAGTGGTAGTGGTAGTGGTAGTGGTAGTGGTAGTGGTAGTGGTAGTAGTAGTAGTAGTAGTTGTTGTTGTTGTTATTGTTGTTGTTTTTTCTTCTTTTCTTGTTTATTGTCGTGGTAGTGGTAGTGGTAGTAGTTGTTGTTGTTATTGTTGTTGTTTTTTCTTCTTTTCTTGTTTATTGTCGTGGTAGTGGTAGTGGTAGTGGTAGTGGTAGTGGTAGTGATAGTGGTAGTGGTAGTGGTAGTGGTAATAGTAGACAGAGAGAGATGTTTTGTTAAAGGAAATTAGTAGTAGAGAGAGAGAGATGTCTTGTTAAAGGAAATGAGAGAGGGAGAGGAAGAGAAAAAAAAAAGAGAGAGAGGAAATAAACATATAACATAATAAAGAAAGAGAAAAAGAGAGAGAGATGGAAGGAGAGAAGAGAATGAATGGATAAAAAACAAAGAGAGAGTGGTGACGAGGTTCAGTGAGGTCCAGTGCAATACCACGAGACGAGAAACACTCCGGCATACGTTAATTTGTGGGTGGGTGGACACTTTACATACGTTAAATTTACTGAGTTACAAGAGAAGAAATCCTTTCTCAATTAATTTAAGAAAAAAAAAGAATAATTAAAAAAAAAATTGTTTGTTATAATGTAGACCAAATGGAAATCGATGAAGGTCGTGATGTTCAAGATCGCGAGGCATATCTTAATCAGCATGTCCCATGTCCTTGCTCTCAATGTAAGCTAGCAATTAGACGAAAACGTTGATTGTCTATAGAAAACGTACGATGCTTCGACGAGTTTCAATGTGAGATCATTAATCAAGCGATCTCAATTTTTGAGAAAATGCTAAGAAAAGTGTATATCAATCATGCATTGTATTCACAAGCTAATTGAATACCACATACAAAAACATTAGGTATAGCTGGCAAATTTTCTATCCAAGGAGGTGACATCTTGTCCTAAGGAGGAGTGCACCCTTTGCGACCAGTTAGAAGAGTTTGTGGGCATGTGATGGATAGAGTGCTTGAGTCAATCCACCACTTGGAAGGTACTACCCAATCTATACCGTCAATACTAGAGGAGACATGTAGCCTTCCAGACTTACCTATAATCTTGGAGCCTGAGATGGAGACAATGATCGATGCATTGATACCCATGGATGTTGAGACTTCTGATTTTCTTAGAGAGGAAGCATCCATACCATTGTATGATGGGTGCCGAGTATCTCACCTAAAGACACTTCTTGCACTCCTGAGTGTGCAAGAAAAATATGGATGGAGTGATGCGAGTATGTCTGAGTTGTTCAGGTACCTTGTACGTATACTTTGTTGTTTTTTTTTTGTACTATCATTAAAAACATTTATGATTTTTCAAGGGTTTTAATGATTTCTTTTCAGGTTACTGAAGTATGATATATTACCACTTGCGAATACCATGCCTAACTCTCGTGATGATGCGCGATATATTTTACGAAAGCTTGGTATGGACTACAATAGTATCCATGCATGTATCAACGATTGCATACTATTTCGAGGAGAATATGAGACTATGGAGACATGTCCAAAGTGTGGTGCACAGGTATCGACAGGAATTGCAAGGGCAAACCATTCCTCAAAAAGTTCTTAGATAGTTTTTGCTTATCCCCCGCTTAAACCACATGTTTTCTATGTCCAGCATGGCGAGCTTGACAACATGGCATGCACAGAATATGTCCATAGATGGAGTTCAATGAATATCAGTGGATTCACGCGCATGGAGCCACATTGACTTTGCCTTCCTAGGCTTTTCCCGAGAGCCAAGGAATCTTCGGCTCGGTCTTGCAATGGATCGCATGAACCCATTGGATCACGCTCAACTTCTTACACTGTCTGGCCTATAGTCCTTGTCAAATTTTTATAGTGTGTGGCCTATAGTCCTTGTCAACTACAATATCCCTCCATGGCTTTCTACGAAGAAAGGACATCTCATCCTTAGCTTGCTCGTTCCCGGCCACTACAAAGTCAAAAATATGGGTGTGCATCCTTGTCCATTTCTCGATGAGCTTAAGATTTTGTGGGAAAAGGGGGTCACCATGCAAGATATGAGCAAGCGCGATGGTCAATGGTCCGCCAATATTCAAGCCATTCTCATGTGGACCATGCATGAATTTTGGGGATTTGGAGAGTGCTCAAGTAAGTAGCTTTCTTTCTTGGTTGTAATATCTATCATAGCTCGTTCAAGTTTGTATTCACTGGATATAGGTGTTGGGACAGGTCTGGTTACCTTAGTGTAACAACTCCAAAAATGATGAAAATGCCATTCACATAGGAAACCCTCTTAAGGGTAGGAAATTTATGGGGATAATTCCTTTAATGAAATAATGTCAATTTTTTTTAATTATTCCCCTCCCCAGCCGATTGTCGTGTTGGAAGGGGAGATGAATAGAATGAATGACAAAGCTCCTTGGTGGAGCTTGGCGCTTCCATCCGCCATGCACGATGACACAAAGAGAGGGAGGATTCCCTTTCCCTCTCCCTATAAAAACCCCCACTCAAGGGAGACACGGAGGATGGCCAAAGGAAGGACACTGCCACGAATCCAATGTCATCTACTGCCAAGGAGGTGCAAAGGGAGTCGCCGCCAGGCTGAAGGGCGAGGTGGTGCAAGGGAAGTCGCCACCAGCCTGAAGGGCGAAGAGGTTCTGCAAGCCATCACGCTGAAAGGGAGCTACCTCCCTCCACGGGGTGTCACATAGGCTCCTATCCCTTTTCCCCCCAGAAGCTTCTAAGAAGATTCCTAGAAGCTTCTAAGAATCTCCTCCAAGCCCCCCCTTCCTGTGGGCTTGGAAATTTCACCCCCGTGCCCCAAAAATTTCCCAAGGCCCCCTTTATTTTTTGTGCATTTTTGAAACCACACCCCCCTGCCCCGGGTTTAAAACCTCCCTTAAGCCCCTTTTTCTTATGGGCTCGTAGACCTTCCCTTTCAAACCCCCTCCACCCCCGCCCCCCCCCCTCCCCCGCGGTTTTAATTATTTTAAGGGCCTTTTCATCCCTTCGTGTGTCTCACAAAATTCTCCCTCCCCCCCTCCCCCCCCCCACGATGCTAAACTCAATGACCCTTTTGTCTTGGGCCGTAGAAACCTTTTTCATCCCCTATTGTGCCTTTCGAAAACCTTTCATTTCCCCCCCATGTCTTATCATCCCCCTTATTCTTTAAACCTTTAGGATTTAAAGGTCTTATCATCCCTCTTATCCCTTAAGCCAAAAACACCCCCATGTGTAAAATTCCTCATCTCCCTTCCCTTGTGACATATAGAAGACCCCCTCATGTTTAAAGCTGATAAGGTTTCTTTTTTTCTTAACCTTCCCATGTTTCCCGTGGGCTTTAAAAACCACGTGCTTTATAAAATTCCTTAAGCCTTTCTCTTGGACTTAGGAATTACTCCCCATTTCTCCCATGGTTAAAACCCTTAGCCGTTCCTTACCCTTTTCAAAATACCCTTGGTACTTTGATTTTTTTCCCCCCTACTCGAAAAAAGAGAAGAAAAGTATTGAGGTGCAAGGGAGCAATGATGGAAGTATGAAAAGGAGTGTAAAACTACTTCCACGTCCGAAGGACTACAATTGCGATGCCTCCTAAGAAAGTCCAAGGCGCAATCGCGGGAGAGTCATCTCCTGGTATCGATGTGGATATCTCACCCCAGGTTTTTCCTTCTTAAGTTTTATTTTATATCGCTGTAATTTAATCATGTAAGGTTAGTTGTTAGAAATAGAATATATTTTGTCCTAGTCATTCACGACGAAATACATCTAATGGAACATGCAAACTAAATAAAGTATAAACCTAGTTTTTTTCAAGTAGCTTTATGCATTGAAATGAATTATGAGCTAAATTATTACCCATTAAAGTAGTATACTTCGGTTAAGCCTAAAGGTATAAAACTGCATCTCGCACTATTAACCCCTATTCTTTTTACAATGAATCCTCATGGAAAGTGCAAATCATGAAAGGACTCGTATGATGCATAAACTCTATGAAATTATCATTGCTAACTGCCTAACTTAGCAAGAAAAAGGTTGCTTATTTACCATGAGTTTTGTTTGCAAAGAAAAGGGAAGATTAGTTGGAATTAACTTAACCTCAAATCGATAAAGTTTAGGATTGAAAAGTCAATTGACACATACATAACAAATCATGTGGAAGTAATCTCGAAATTACCTTCTAGAGTTAACCAAGTGGATATAAACTTAAAAATACCTAGGCTGGGAAATATTCCTTTGGAATGAGTTAAATTCCAAAAAACTTCTATACCTTAAATACTTGTTCACATTCCTTGAATGTAGGGTCAGTAAATTGTAATCGTAAAAGGAACTAGAGTTTATCCCTGAGATTCTTACAAAAAATAAAGCTAGGAAAGCCTAGGTCTAACAACGTCAGCTGAAAGAACCTGAAACGGATTGTTTCGTGACTCCATTATCGCATAGTACGATGCGAGACTTGCGCACTAAGTACGGAGTCATATGGTCTTGTGATTCAATTACAAGAAGAAAGGCCAAATTTTCGCAACAAGGATGGCGGATCCCTATGCAATTTATCTTGCAAGAGGATGTATACTTTGATATCCTTCTTGAGTAAGGAAGATTAATTGGAGATTAAAGACCAAAAACTGAAGTACCCAATGAACTTTAAGGTTTGACCAAGCTGGGTTAATAGGGTATATCCTAACCCAGAATATAGGGGATCTTGCCAGGTTGCAAGTCATTCCGGATCAAGTGTTGGATGCATTCGGAAGAAAGAGTTCATTCCTTAGCAGTTTGCCAACATAAAAAACGATCAATGGAAATGTTTGTGCCTGCCACAGATTTTAGAGCACTGTTTGACTTTATTTGACCAGTGAATTAAAAGATAAATGAATATCTATATTGCAGGTTGAAGGCCTGAAGGGAGAGGCAGCTTTAGTTACCCTCGATTGCCTGCTTGACCCTAACCAAGGGGGTTGTTGACGGTGCCAGAAAAGTGGACCAAACCCACCACGAGAGATCTCTCCGTTGAGTGCTACTTGGAGCAAGAGGATGCTTGGGTGGCAGGGGGGCTCTAGCCGTAAATTCCTCACCTTCCAGGTCCTGCACAAGAGGCTAACGTGACTTGGGATTGGATCTCAAGGCCCGCATACTAGTCTACCGGTGGAATCTTGGAATAGTGATCCCTGTGGATTTTTGGATAGCCTTTGGGCGGATTATGGATAAGCCTACGGGCAGAACTCTTTGTATTTCAAAGATAAATATGATGACATGTTAATAAAGAACTTATCTGATATTGTTTTTCTATGTCAAGTGATAAGATTACGTAAAGGAACCAGTGCCTAACAGGTTAATTAAAGAAGCTGGTTGTTACATGTCCAACTAATGTGTTAGATAAGTAAATAATTGAAATAACTCGAGGAAAGTGCCGAGGATGGGCCATAAGTTCGTCTTATGGATGGGTGGTCTTAGTTGGTGGAGAACTTTTCTCAAAACACGAGGAATGACAGGATGAGCGTCAAAGGATACAAACAACAAAAGCATTGACCTAGAGTTATGACTTAACCCAATTTACGTTGTTTTAGGGGAACGGAATGGGACTATGCCTTATAGCAAAGAGGTTGAGCTTTGCATCCCTCTCGTTTCCCATTCTCCTTTAACCAAGTGCAGCATGAATCTGCTTCCGACGTGGCGTTTCTGCGTAAAATAGTTCGCTTGGGTCCGACGCTAGTTGTTGTTAGGAAATGACCAATCAGGAAAACCCTAATTCAGGTTGATCCTAAGTGGGAATGGCCGGAATACTTCCGATACGTGGCAGACGCGGAAAGCCCTAGATCGCAAAACCCGTAACATTACATGGGAGTGCTGGCGGAGCTTTCTAGACATCCTCTCTGATGGACTGCTAAAGACGTGTCTTGGATGATACTAGTGGACACGTTACACTCAGGTTATCATGCATGTCCATTATCTGGGCAAGAGTTAGACTCTCAAAGGTCATGAACCATGAAGAAGATGGTATATCAGGGAAACGCGGCTTTCTTGCCAGAGGGTCATGAACTCAAGGAAGGTTTTCCTAGAGGACCTCCAGCACGTATGAATGCCTAAAGCTGGTACGAGCTAAAAATCATCCACATGGAGTAACATCCAAATGGAATGCAACGATTCTCAGTTTTCTACGAGTTGCCATATTGGAATCACTTACAGATCAACCACTTGTTGGATCCCATGCATATTTTCAAGAACATGGGCAACTTTTGCTATGGGACCACATCATAGGAAAGAGAGACAGTGTAGGGGCATGAATGGATTTGAAGGAGGTAGGCAAGATGGAGGCGCTTTGGTCGTAGTCGGTTTCTGATGGTCGCTTGCAACTACCTCGCGCTCACTACAACAAAAAGGGTTCATAGACGCACTTGTAGACGCAATATTTGAATTGTGAAAAAAAATGTCGGCACGTTTATTAATGCGTCTATTTGCGCATCTACAAAATCATATTTATAAAAAAGTGGACATATTCATATTGTGTGTCTATACAAGCATGTATCTATGGGTCTAAAACCGCGTTTACTTTGAATCTGAAAGTTTTTAACGAGAATAGACGCGTATTTATCCTGCAATTTAGACGCGCTAATAGACGCACAAAACAGAGGTATGAAAAAAAAACCAGAAAGCACGTGGCCTTGCAAGCCACATGCTCTCTTGTTGTTTTCCCCCCATCAACATCAAATTGTATGCTTAGGGAAAGCAGAGAAATATTATTTTGAAGATTGGATACTGAAAAAAAAACAATGTATGTAGCACACGAAATTTCATATTATATATAGATGAAACGTTTTTACATTATGAGTTCTAGTGCTTGTGACTTCATGGTTGCAAGCACTAGCTGAAAGTAATACATATCAAAAATGAAAATTACAAGACAAGGGGAGGCATGTATGCATGGGGCTCCTCTATATCTCCTCAGAAGAGGCATCATCATCGCTACCACCATCGCTGCCTGTGCTGTTGCCATGGCCGCCACCGCTACTACTAGTCCCCCCTTCGCTATCCTCAACTGCATCATCACCTACACAAATGATTAAGGTATATAAATACCATTACAAACAATAAATTAGAGTTATTTATACTTTTCATGTAAAAAATAAAACATACCTCTTCTCGTGGTGGAATCCTCATGGCACGATTATATTGCTCCTTTGTGATGAGTCCCTCCTCGTAGAAATACTGCCAAGTGGACGCTCGGTTATGACCTCGATGGTAGCCTACCTCTTTAGGAGTAGGCATCCTACCAATGATATGATACTATAAAACAATTTGAACATACAACGTATTAAAACACACTACATAATGAAGTGAAACAAATTAAAAATTTTAATTTAAAAAAATAAATCAAATAATACTTACAAACTCAGCCTCCCATGACTCCCTGCCACCCAATCCATAATGCGACGATCCCATGGTTGCCATCTGGATACATCGCGCCTCTACATGCTGGGGACTTGTCATTTTCTCCACTGCTCTCTTCTTGGCCTCTTTCCACTCCTTGCAGTGGCAATTGGGTGGTTGGCCATATCCAAGGCGCCCCTACTCTTCTCTCCGCAATGACTCCTTGGCGCACGCCATAAGGTGAGACCTCTTTTTATGAAGCGCGTCTCTCATCTTTGACCGTCCAAAATCATTTGAGAATCGTGAATTATCGGGATTAGGATACCTTTTATGTACTGCCCGCAGCACCTCTTGCCACAAACCATTTTTTTGGTGCTTGAAGGGAATCATGCAATCTTTGTATGTGGCATGCATGACACTCCTCAAGTAGGCTATCACTTCCCTCCCCTCAAAGTCATGCAAGATACCATCAACATCAATGATAGAGTAGTACATTTGTGGAGGCTCACCTCACTCATTTTCCGGTGAGGGTGATCGAGAGCCACCACCTAGGCAACCCCCACAAAGCCCTCGACCTCCTCGTCCTCCCGTACCACTCTCCCTCCTCCCTTAACGTGTACTACCCTCTACCTCACTCGATACACGTGCTTCTGCAGATGTACGTGCTTCGACCGATCCATGTATCTCAGTTGATCCCTATGTAGGCAAATATATGATAGGTGTCCCAGACATCACACTGAAAACCTCATCTGCAGTGGAAGGGCGACCAAGATAATTGGTCATCTCCCCCATGAATTGCTCCTTGTTAAATGGGGTGCTAGAGAATCTAGGATTCCACATCTACACAAGAAAAATCATATTACCCTGTGTAGATAAAACATATTACATACAACGTCTATACATGCGTCTTTGTGTGCATCTATACTTGCGTCTCTGTGGGCGTCTCTCAGCGCGTGTATCATCGCGTGTACATTGCAGAGCACACGCGCTCAAAGATGCGCCCTCAGAGAAACATTTTTCGCGTCTATATTTGTGTCTACTCTGAGATGTAGACGCGCTCGGTCGGCTGATTTTGGGCCGACGACCGCCATTGATGATTTACAAAATGCAATACATATTGGAATCACAAATCCTAAATACACAAACAGAGCAGAGAGAGGCAGAGAGAAACAAAGAGAGAGAGAGAGAGAGAGAGAGAGAGAGAGAGAGAGAGAGAGAGAGAGAGAGAGAGTCACCTTGGGTGTTTGGTGTGGTGGGTGGTGGCGCTTCTTCCTTCTCCTTCTTCCTCTCCTTGGTAAGTTACCCTCCCTTGATGCTTGCTTGCTGCTTCTTCTTGTTCTCGTCTCTCTTGTTCTCTCTTTCTTCCTCTCCTTGGCTTTCCTTTTTCCCTTCTTGTGTGTTTGAAATGAAAGAAGAGGTGAGTCATGAGGAGGTGAGGCATGAAGAGACTAGGTGAGGCATGAAGAGACTGCATGTCGGCTAAACTCAAGCTTTAGAACCGCAAAAAACGCAGGCATAGTTTGAAAAGAAATGATTTAAGTATGATTTGAATTTTGATGTGTGCGTCTATTTTTAGGTGTATATGCACTTCTATTGTTCATGTAGACGCGATTATAGACACGAAGATAGACGCGGAAATTGACATGGAATGAGAGAGGGAGAGGGAGAGGGAGAGGGGGAGAGAAGTAAACATAAGATGGAAAGGAGAGAGAGGGAGCGAGGGAGAAGAAATGAGAGAAGGAGAGAAAGAGAGCCAAAGGAAATAAGAGAGGAAGAGGAGAGAGAAAAAAAGAGAGAATGAGAGGAGAGAGAAAAAGAGATAAGATGTTAAAAATAATAGGCAAATAGAGCAAGAGAGGATATGGCCCCCTGCACGACATCCACATCTGTGCACGACATCAACCGCGACTGGCCCCTACAGCATGAGGCCTCCTCTGTGCCCTACTGCAAAACACAAACCAGATTGCCATCAAGATGATTGTTGCATGCACGAAATCGCTTCCTTATGGAAGTAATTTCATGAGTGGTTTCAAGTTATATCTAGCAGAACAAGCTCCTTACAAAGGTCAATCCAAATCGAAGGCTCTTCCTCAAGGCCTTTCAATTGAGTCTCTCATCGTCGAAGACTACCTCAAGAAAGTATCACAATTTATCTTGCATTACCTGAGGGACAGGTATGGTGGGCAATTGATGATAAAGGATATTCAATGGTGTCTTTCCGCGGCAGCAATATGGGCAGAAGCTGCCAAGTAAAAGATGAGGAAATGTGCTTAGGAAGCTAGTATGGTCAAGGGAGTGTCAAGCAAAACATGCTCAGAGGATGCTAGCCCTCATCTATTAAGAGTAGTTTTGGAGCCAGAGGCTGCATCTTTGCATTGTCTCCAAAATGCTAGATTCCTATCCATCAGAGAAGGAGAAAAGTTTGTTGTGGTTGATGTGGGCGGAGTCACTATTGATTTGCTGGTGGGTGAGGATTTTCAAAAATCTGAGGCTGATGCTATAGCGTTAGATGCAACCTTATTGTGGCTTCAAAACTAATGAATGATCTGCATTTTAATAATTATCCTTGGACCTAATGCCAGTCCGGTTGTCTAGCTCACTTGTGAAATGGTCTTGATCCAAGTTGCTTATATTTTTAGCCCATGCCAGTACCCAAAAAGTGTCACCTGATTGATAGTAGCTGTCTTTTTACAAACTCCTCTATACTGTAATGTTCTAACTTTGTATTGTAAGCCTTATGTATTCATGCCAATGAGAGAGGGAGAGGAGAGAGAAAAATGAATGAGAAAGAGGAGAGAGAAAAAAGAATGAGAGAGGGCAAGGAAGGGAGAGGAATGAGAGAGAGAGGAGAGAGAAAAAAGAGAGAGGGAAGGAGAGGAATGAGAAGGAGAGGAGAGAGAAAAAAGAGAGAGGGAAGGAGAGGAATGGGAGGGAGAGGAGAGAGAGAAGGAAATGAGAGAGGGAGAGGAGAGAGAAAAAGGAATGAGAGAGGGCAAGGGAGGGAGAGGAATGAGAGAGAGAGGAGAGAGAAAAAGAGAGAGGGAGAGGAGAGAGAAAAGAAAATGAGAGAGAGAGAGGAGAGAGAAAAAGAGAGAGCGATGAGACAATTTGCTTATTGATTGAATGTGTATTCCTAATACTATGGTTTTTATCATGTGCACACATGCATACTCAAGAATCAATAGTCAATTTTAAAGCTAAATTGAATTTTCCATAATAAAAAGTATCTTTTATCATCTTCAAGTACGTAGAGAAATTACGAGATACATATTGCAATGCTTGCTACTAATTGTAAGGTTTCTGTCGCTTGCCGCTAATTACTTATATCAGGCTTGTCAACTGGAGGAACTGCCATTCATTAGAGAGCAATGAAAAAGTAATTATTAACTCTATTTTTTTAATTCCCTGATTCAATGCGTATTCTTAATTCTATGATTTTTATCATGTGCACATGTTCATGCTCAAGAATCAATTTCAGGTTGAAAAATAATCATTAACTTTGGTTTTTTAATTATGTGAATTGCTAATTTTAGGTGGTTAAATAATTCTGCGTCTGCTGGCGCGTCTATATTAGCGTCTATTTGTGCGGATATATAGACGCAAAATTCGCGTCTATTTACACACACGTTTACACACACTTATAGACGCTGTGATAAACGCACCCGACTTTGCGCGTCTAACATGCGCGTCTATGCCTCGTTTCTATTGTAGTGGCTCCTTAGGTTTTTTCCACTAAAGAAGAGCGCATAATGAAGCAAAAAGTCAAGTCTATTTGCACTCCGACGGGTAAGATGCATTCTCTCAGGTCCGCATTTTCTACAGATGACGAATTATCATGGCTAAAATCCCATGATTAGCATTACATATGTCAGGTTTGTACTATGAATGGATTGTAAGTGGCTTGCATATTTTTCTATTTGGAGTGTCATTGTTGTTCATAATGCTTTCTTGTTTGTAACAATTTGTACTAGCGATCATGATTGCATGATGCCTTACTCTAGAAATACACAAGGTGATTTAGAGGTTGTCCACTTTAGTGCAATGGATCTCACAAAAGGAGATTAAGGCATCCTCTATTGAATCCGCAAGGTGGGGAGGAGTGGGGACGGTCTGTCTCTTTTAGAAATACATGCATACTAGCATGCTCATGATACAAATCCACCTTCTTATGCATCTTATAGATGAAGTTGATATTGTTGGACCTGCCCATACGCGATGGATGTTGTTTTTGGAGCGCTTCATGAAAACCCTGAAAGGCTTTGTGCAACAGTGAGCTCAGCCAAAAGGTAGCATACTTGAACGTTGGTTGGTGTCTGAGGCGCTATTGAATATTTCACAATGGCTACCAACGATGGATTCAGATAACAATATGCTATGGTCGCTGAAAGACAATACTAGACTGACCGGAGATGCGGTGGTTGGAAATGGGGTAGAAAAAAGAAATGGATGCTACAATGGAGGAGAAAGTGAATCGCTTTTGTATGTTGCACCATGCCTCTATGGAGATGTGGCTCGCTAGGTACCAGCAAGCTAGGAAAGATCAAGAGGAAGGGCGATTTGAATTTTGACGTACTATGCACCATGGACTAATTCGATATCTGGAGGGCATGGAGGAGATGCTATGGTTTATGTCAACACGATGGTTGCATGGAGCTTTGACCCCGCAGGGTCTCACGAAGAGACGGAGGTCTCAACCGAGGAGTGGGAATTCTCGAGAGGATATAGTCCAAAGATGATGACGTGTTTAGGGCTTGTCATATCTATATTTTATATGCGATAACTAATTGAGTGTTTCAATGTGCAATACAAAATATATAGTGCAACGTGATCACGCAGATGACATTTCCGCATGGAGCGTATTGACAAAATACGCTCCACAACATATTGTGGTATCATGGCAAGGTTTGAGCAAGAGAGCTGACGGTGAGCAATGGATCCAAACATGGTTATAGATGAGATGGAGTATTTTGGGAACTTGTAGAGTATTGTCACGGTGGATTACCGTAGCTTCTCCATTATCCTATTCAATGTGCAGTGGTTCCAAGTGGTACTTGAAGTAGCTGGAGTAACAGTTAGACGAGGTCCCGTCTGGATTTCTCAAAATAGATTCAAAAAAAAGGACGGATTTCCATGACACATTTGTGTTGCCGGCCCATTGTGAACATGTGTATGAACTCATGTGTTTTTTAATTTTATTACGACATGGTACATGACACAATAGTTAAATCTCTCTTGTACATTATTGTGAACATGTAATTTTCTATCAAAACGCCTGACAACCTCGATGGTAGTACGTTATACCTTCAGCTTCCCGAAATGCGATAGTATATAATCAAAGCCATGTTTCGATCATAGATGAGGATAATATACAAATAGAGGGGTCGATATTGCAAGGGGTGGAGGCCACCCAAAGCTTGGAGCATGTAGAGGAGCTAATATCAGGTAACAATGATGGAAATACAAAAATCCAAGAATTCTTTGAGCACAAGGTGGACTCATCCTTTTGTGGTGACATGTCTATCGACCTTCTAGTGTATGCCGATTTGTGTCAAGAGATTAACATCGGACTATAGGGTACTTCCTACTTGGAGCATCCACCTACTCAATTTATTGATCAATCACTTATAAGGGTACATAAGATATGCATTTTAAGTAATATTATTTTTTTAAGATTTATATTACACTACAACAAAAAGGCCTCTTAGATGCACTTTAAGACGCGATTTTTGAATATAGAAAAAATCTTACGTGTGCGTCTATCCGCACGTCTATTTGCGTGTCTATCACCTCACATCTATTATCGCATGTATAAAGGAATTTACATGCAAAAATAGACACACAATAGATGCACATATACACGCGTGAATACAAGCGCATAAGAAAACCAAAATTTTTATTTATTTAATTTATTATGTGCATCTACCATTGCATCTATGTGGCAAATTAGACGGGCATATAGCCCGTAGACGTGCTTTTACAAGCACTCATAGACGCGAATGGAAAACAAAAAATCTCATTTTTAAAAAAAGATATTTAATTTCATTTTTAAATTTGAATTATCTAGTGCGTGTATGAGCGCATGTACTCTACATTTTAGACGCGCTTATAAACACGTATTTTCTACAATTTAGACGCACGGATAGACACGTAAAACAAAACTGGAAAAAAAAAAACCAGAGAGCATGTGGTTTTTTTGCAACCATATGCTCTCTGGTTTTTTTTTCCCCATGTGGTTTTCTTGTATATGCTCTCTGATTTTTTTTATAGGCTAACAAGAAAAAAAACCAGAGTAGGCTCCTCTACGAATCTATAGAATAAATATCTTTGCTAGCACCACCATGGCTACTAGCATTGCTATCCCCCTCCTCACTATGCTCCATATCCAGGTTCGCCTACACACACAAAAGAACAAGGCTGCTTATGTAAACATGGTGGAGAAAAAATTATAATTAGCTATACTTTTAATAGGAAAGTAAGAAAAACATACCTCCTCTGGTTGTCGAATCTTCATAGCCCAGTTGTATTGGTCCTCAATGATGAGACCCTCCTCATAGAAGTGAAGCCATGTGGCTATGCGGTTATGGCCTCGATGGTAACCTACCTCTCTAGGAGTAGGTATCCTACCAACGATAGTAGTCTGCAAAACAATCATGATATATACAAACAATTATGAGACACAATGTATTAGAATAAATTATATAAAGAATTGAAAGAAATATAAATTTTAAAAAACTAGAAATCAAAATATACTTACAAACTCCACCTCCCACGACTCTCTGCCGCCCAATCCGTAATGCGATGATCCCATGGTTTCCATTTGGATCCGTTGCGACTCTACGTGCTGGCAACTCTTCACTTTCTCTGCTGCTTTCTTCTTGGCTTTCTTCCACTCTATGCGGTGGCACATAGGTGATTGGCTATAGGCTCCATGCCCCTCCTCTTACCTCCGCAGTGAGTCCTTGGCACGTCTCATGAGGTGGGATCTTTTGTTGTGAAGCAAATCCCTCACTTTTGTGCATCCCCAATCATCCGAGAATCGCTGATCCTCAGGATTTGGGTACCTCTTATGGATTGCCCTCAACACCTCCTACCACAAGACACTTCTCTGATTTTAGAAGTGGATGAAATAATCTTTATACGTCGCATGCACAATGCTCCTCATATACGCCATTACATCCCTTCCTTCATCATCATGGAAGATGCCACTAGTATCTGTAACTCTATAGTACTAGCGTAAAGGCTCCTCTATATGATCTACTGGTGAGGGTGATCGCTCGCCACCTCCTAGGAAAACCCACACAAGCCTCATCCTCCCCCTTGACTCTCCCTCCTCCCTCTTTGTGGATTACCCTCTGCCTCGCTAAATGCATGTGCTTCTGCAGATGCACGTGTGTCGGCTGACGCTTGTGCTTAAGCCGATGCTTGTACAGGTGCTGCACATGGAGTACCTGCACGTGGAGTACCTCCACGTTGAGTACCTACAATTGGAGTCTGGGAAGTAGTGCTAGGCAAAGACATCAGAGGCCTTCCAGACATGACGCTGAACACCTCATCTACTGTGGGAGAGCGGCCAAGTTGTCTGGTCATCTCTCCCATGAAGTCTTTCCTACTAGGAAAACCTCCAAAAAATGCATTGATCCCCTTGCCGAATAAGGCCAATGTATCATTCATGCGATCCAAATCTGGGTCATTGCTAGATGAACCAAGATGCGACATCTTCAAAAAAAACATAGGAAAAAGAGAAATTTATTTGTATACAAAAAATCATATATTACCTTCATCCACACCTAAACATTTTCAAAGAGCCATAATCCTTGATCCAATCCAACATTAATTATGAAAAATCATTCAATGAGCCTAGAATCATTATGTAAGAGAAGGCTTTTGATGCTCACACATAGAAAAAATACATGGATTCTCATGGCATTTGAAAGTGCTAATAATCTAGCTTTCTTTAGACATTGAATATAAAACTTAACTGCTAACGCTTCTCATAAACAAGAAAACTGATTAACACAAACATGGGATTGGTCACATTCATCATTGAAAAAATATATTTTTTAGGCAATGAAAATTGTGTTTTATCAAAGCTGGCGTTGGCACCTGTATCAGTGCGT
The DNA here is from genome assembly GCF_053477565.2 of Lygodium microphyllum. Classification (NCBI taxonomy): domain Eukaryota; kingdom Viridiplantae; phylum Streptophyta; class Polypodiopsida; order Schizaeales; family Lygodiaceae; genus Lygodium; species Lygodium microphyllum. The sequence continues at coordinate 1,214,387 of NW_028229516.1, forward strand.
CTAAATTTCAGGATAGACGCGCTCTCAAACGTGTTCCTAAAGTCAACCCTCTGTCCAAAGTGCGTCTATGTCCGCATCTGAGATGCAGTATAGACATGCTATTAGACGCTGTCGAAGGGTTTCGAAAGCAATGTCGCAACTTCAGAAGTCCTTGATAAATGTCAGGATAAAAGATTAATCAAGCGTGACATTTACACAGCTTCATAAAGGAAACAAATTTGATTTATAAATTGGTTGCTCAAAAACTGAAGTTCTTCACGTCCCTTCTTGTTATTTCAAAAAGAAATCTGTTGGTTGGTTCTGTATAAGAAGCATCAAGATACTTTGTATGCAGAAGACTGGACTCTTGATATTTTAGAGAGAAATAACATTCCTATTCAGATAGGATAGCATTCCAGTTCTGCAATCAAACTGTCATCAAGTTTTCTATATGTTAACAAGTAGCTCCAGAATTTTACAAAAGATTCATGGTTCATAATTCAACATCAATCCAAATAGGCATTGGGTCATTGATCTTTAATCGATGGAGAAGTTTACAAAGAGGAGCTCAATGGAATCATGAAAGCCCGTCTTTCTCTGCCTAATAAACATTTGAAAGCTCATATTTTGAATTCTGCACAGCCTGAATTCTGTACACCAGAGTCTCTGTTCGATCCTTTGTCATCATCAGCAAACGCACATTCTCAGTGAAAAATGTCATGTCTATCACCCTCTGTGAATGGTCTCGGAGCAAATTTTGCAAAGCTGTGTTTATGTGTAGTATTCGTATGTGACAGTTGGGCATAGTTCATAACATATATAGCTTTTATTCACAGCTATTTGCCTTCCCACCAATGCAAGATCTGAACTGTACATAGTAATGTGAGAGACCTCCAACTGGGATTGCACCTTTCCTGGTAATCGGATGTCTATATCATACACCACAAGCTCGCCCCTAAAGTGACGGTCCCTGAAATCTTATTGATATTAAGTCTTCCAAAACCAAATGTTGGAGCGAGGCTTATTGGAGGGGTCGAAGGTACAGTAGGGGCAACAACAACCAAACAGTGTGTAGTTAGAAGGGCCAATAGGCGTGCACTGTCAAGAGAAGGACTCGATGGGCTTGAAAGATTAGACTGGTAAAATTGGCTGAAGTGTTGCAGAAAAGGGCACAGTTGGGGTTGCAAAAGGTGTTGGCTGAGAAAAATTAGACTGATCAAAATTATGAGGATATGGAGCACGAAGATCGTTATTACAGGTGTTACAGCATCCTCCGATTAGCGAAAGATAATCCTTTTCGTCTCCAGCTTCTTTGCTTTTTCATACATCTATCTTTCTATGAATTTCCCCCCTCATCGTCTTTGACTTCCCTATAAAAATTGAATTGTTCTTTGTCCTCCTTAAAAGGTTTTGAATGTAACGCCTAATCTCATCATCTCTGCCCAATTACAGGAACTTGATGACCTCCTCCTTGTTGATTTTAGGATCTCGTCACAGGGAAACAGTTGACTTGAACAACTTTGATGGTTTGCAGTTCACTACGAAGTTTGATTCAGAAAGTAATGGCATGTTTTAGAGGAGCACCCATCACAGTAGCTTCCGCGTTATCATTTCTGATGTGGTCATTTCAACTTCTCCTGTTCTCCTCTCTGATTTCTCTAGCATCCTTTTGTTTTCTCCCTCCACAGTCGATTCTCCCCTGCTTTTCGAATCTGCTTTTTCCCCCTTCATTTCGTTCCACCCCTTTGACTGCAAGTCGTCGTTGTCAGCTTCGTTTTGACTATATTCTTATTCTCAGCGTTCATTTCCTCCAAGCTCTGTATCATTCCATTGAGGAAGGTAGCAGCAGGTCAATCCCACCTCTGCCCTCGAATCCTCTTGGAGCCCCCCCCTGACGTCACCCTCTGCGACTGGTGAGGCTTCACTTCTTGCGCCTTTGACAGCCGAGTGGTGGTCCTCTCAAGATGTTGAAGGGTTTGCGAAAGCAGAGTCGTGTCTACAGAAGACCTTGATAAATATCAAGATGGAAGATCAAACAAGTGAATCATCCAATATCAGAGTTATCATCAAACTAGTCTTCAACTCTCGATACATTTAATAAAGTTAATCTAAAATTCTGTTACTCAGATCTGTTTTTCCAGCCTTTGCCAGAACAATCAGAAGTTTCCTGATTTCATTATGATCACGGAACATTTTTGTTTTCTCTGCATTATGTAGATGCAGAGCTTGTACAGCTGCAACCTCTTTCAGACTGACCAGTAATAGGATTACCTTGAGTTTCAGAATATGATCCTTCAGCCATACAGCCAAGCCATGTTCATTTATTCTCTTGATTGGCCCATAGGAGATGAACGGATAATGTCCACTGTCAATCCATACAAAGCAAGAGCCTCCACAAAAATAAGTCTCAGTATCATACCCACAAAGAGTTTGGGTTGTTTCAATTGCTAAGAGAAAATGAGAGCTAATGCAGTTCCCAGGAAGTCAAAGAAAGGAGCGATGGTGTCTCCATTGAACTCAGTGGCAGACATATTTCATTTCCCTTTTCTCACTTGCTCCTCAGTGAAGGCACAAAATCAGTGCAGGGTTTCTCACTTGCTTTGCCTAATTGTTAGTTCCTTGGTGGCAATGATGATGAGAATGTGTTCTACACGTAGTAGAAGACTAAGAATATCAGGATTCCTTGAGATTCCCCTCCACTATAACAGCAGATTGCCTGAGAACTTTTTTACAGGATCAGGATTCAAATCCTTTTTCCATCGATGCAAGTCTTGAACATCCGTCTAATCTGGGAAGTATTCAGCTCCCTCTCTGGTTTACCGTTGTTGCCCATTCAAGCCTTCCACAATAATTCCCAAAAAAAAATCAGCTTCAGCGAATGCAAAATTTCTAGCAGGCTAGTGTTGCATCCGGTACGAGTCGAATTCTTATAGTTAAGGCTTCAGCAAAGCGATCATCTTCAACAACCCACAGCTCTTCCATAGTCCATAGTATTCAATCCTCTTCCACTGTTCATTTTCAGGACCTCATCTTGTGATGCAGTTTCGACCTCAAAGCATCTGTTCCTTTTCATCATCCCATTGTTTTAGTAGTTCTATGACTTCCTGTTTCTCCTGCGTGTACTTGTTGGTAACTGCGTTGAATCGTGCCAATACTTCTCTGTGTTCCACCTCAAATTCACGAACTTCTTCCCCCCTCCAAGCAGCCTACAACACAGCCCCTCCATGAATCTGCTGATTGTTATTGGTCGAGATTTTCCTTCTGAGCCGTAGCAGCCACAGAATTACGCTTCTGACTATGTAGTGTTAAGGACAATTTGACTCGATCTCCTGAAACATCTTTGGGGTTCTTTAGTGTCGACAACAGCTTTCCATGAGCTCAAATCTTCAGCAAACATGGATTAATCGTCCATGGCGGATGGCTAGTGATTGTCTTTCCATGGAAGCTCGGAGTGGAAATTTTCTCTGCAATCCACACAGACAGATGAATCGTTCCCTCAAGCAGGCTTTCGATGATGCTTTTTCTTCCTTCGTCGCTCCTCTCCCGTCGATCCTTTTCATGCTTTTTTTTTCTTCCTGTCCTTGAACTGCCGAATCTTCCTTGCTTTTTTTGAATCTACTTTTTCCCTCCCTTGTTTTTAGCCACCCTTTTCTTTCCTTTTCGTCCCACAGAATAAGCTACTTTTGCCTATTCCAACATAGCCCAATATAGGCATAGCTCAATGGAGCAAATTTAATAAGACTCCTGAATTCCTCATATCGCCTACCATGGAATAAGCTCCTTATCATCCACAACAACACAATCGGTTTTTGTTACAACGCAACACCAAAAGGTCACCATGAAAATACTGAACAGAATAACCACAATCTGAAATTGAAACAATGTGTTCCTTAAATCCCGTCCCACAGGCTTAGAGTACATATGTCCAACCACCACCCGCACATCAAAGGAAACACTCCAAGCTCAATCAGCAACAGGAAAGCAACTTTGAACAATGTCATCAAGTAATTCAGCCCTGCCACAACATGTCTTGCCACAGATGGAGCAGCCTCAGTCATTGAGCTCAAACCATGAATCCGCCCTACTGTCAATGGCTCCCCTCTGCTGAGTCTACAAGCAATGGTGCTGATGGATTTTGGCAAGCAATCGTTCCAGACCTTTTTGCAGCAACATGTACAGCAACTGCCAATGCATACACTGCTCCATAAGGCATTCCAACCACTTCCCTAGTAGCCAATACATCTAATCCAATACCGCAGGCTTCCCAGAATTGCCAATCACATTTACTGGCTATTATATTCTTCCTTTTCTCAATATTACATTTTAAATCTCCTAAACAAGCCAAATGACCAGCATTGGTAAAAGCACACAAATATGCTTCAAAATCAGTGCCTCCAGCTGTGCTCCATGGCCCATGCTTCTCATAGCACGTTTCAATGCTTGGCCTCCTTCTTTCCAACTCCTGGATGTGGAGGTTTGATATCATTAGGTATTTTTGATGTAGCTGGAGAAGGAGAAGACAAAGTCCTGAACGAATACGTGTAACATGTTCACCACTATGCCTCCAACTCCTCCCCACCATACTCATACGCAGAAAATAAATGTAAACACAACAACTAAGTATGTACAAAGTATCAAATCACACACACAATTTTTGGGTGGTTTTCACACCTCGAATGCGCAGCAATACGACATCCACCCCCTCTAATCCTGCGCATCCTCCAGATGGGCCAACTAACCATGATCATTATCATCAAGATCCACAAACAAATCAATCTCTTCATTATGCATTTCTAGTATATCAACAAGATTATCTGTCATATCATCTGTCTTTTCCATTGAAGTTTTTTCTCGTTGCTCTTCTCTTTCAAATTCTTCCAATACATAATCCTCATCATCTCTTTTCCTGAAAATCTTGATTCTTTTTCCTGCAATAGGCACTTTAAGCACTGTCCCATCCAATTCTCTCAACTCATAAGTTGCATTATCAAAGACATGTCTGACTCTATACAACCCAAACCATCTTTTCACCATCTTCCAAAAAATCTGCAATAACTTCCTCATTTTCCGCATGGCTCTAGTGTGGCTCTCATCCCAAAATAATTTCTGCCCCTTTCGAAACAACTGATACAAACAATCTGCTATGTGTGCAAAATGAGGTATCCAAATCATATAAAACACACAAGCTCCAATGAATCTCCGTACCTCTGAAGTGGTAGAACAATACTCCGCAATCTTGCCTATAGCATTCACCTTATCAGGTGAGGGTTTCCTGCCATAATATCCACACATATGTCCAACAATGACAACCTCATTCACTCCAAAAATAGATTTTTGCCCTGAAAGTGTCAAGTTCACTTCTTCTAACCTGGCCAAAATCTTCTCACATGCTGAAATATGATCAGCCACAAAGTATCTGCATCCCTGCTCATTTAGACTCTCATTCTTCTCTTCTTCTGCACACCCCTTAATGGGCACATCATCCAAGAAAGGCATGGTAAGCTGAGGTATGTAATCATGAAGGACCTTATGCATGGCATTCATCATATGCGCAACAGAATTAGTGGCACCTTGAGGCAAGGTACACATCCTGACAAGCCCAATAGGAGTTCTCATGGTGGTTATATCCCTACTTTCCAAAGCCAACTAAAACTGATCATATCCTGAATACAAATCACCTAAAGAATAGATGGCACGTCCAGCAAATGCCTCTGCAAACTCATCCACAACTGGACCTATACCAACATTCCTGATAGTAACTCTGTTCACTGGCTGCATGTCCTGAATAAATCGAAGAGTACCATTCTTCTTTGGAACTGTAAACCACGTGTTTGAGTATGGTGCAGATGAAGGCTCAAGGATTCCCATCCTAATTTTCTCATTCAATAAATCAATCAGCTTTGGCAAGTGTGCTTTAGGCACTGGAATAGGTCGGAGATTCCATGGGATATGAGGAATAGTAATAATGACCATAGGAGCAACAATATCAGGATTCACACATCCAATCTCATGTGGGAAAAAAGCAAATCCCCTTCCATGACGCTCAAGCATCTCTTGAAAGCATTGCTTCTCTATGGGTAGCAAGAAATCACCATTTCCAATTTTCAATTCAGCAAGAGTCTCTGCTGAAAAGTTATGACCAATATGCTCCAGATTTCTCAAAATTTGTTATTTAGCAGCCCTCTCTATTTGCTGATCACTGTCAGGTGGAAGCGGTACAGCCGACTTCACCTTCTTATCCACAGTTTTGTATTTTGTGTCAACCCTGGCTTCATTATGCTCTTCTGCATTACACAAATCTTGCTGTAAATCAGCAATTCTGCACACCAATGGCTGAATATCCTCAGCCCTCTGCTCTATGGACTGCACAGAAACAGCCCCAAACTCTAAATGCTGAAATATTTCAGCAGTAAACTCTGTTGGCTGAAAGTTTTCAGCCCTCTGTGTCTCTGAAAGCTGATCATAACCAGCTGGAAACTCTGTTTGCTGAATTTCTTCAACACTCAACACTCTTTGCTGAGTTACCTCAGCCTCTGACTCAATCTGTGACACAAAATCTGCAATTCCATGAAACATGTCCAGGGACTGCACTAATACATTACTGTGACAATTATGCATATCAGTTTTCAGCATATCTTCCATCTCTGTCATCATATCTGCACAAATCACACTGTCATACATCCCATCTATGTGCTCATCATCCTCCAAAATTCCTGCATTTTTCAAATTTTTCTCCTTCCTGCATATATATTGCCTAGCAGCTCTAGGCAACCTAGAAGTCTTCTGATAACTCATCGAACTGTTTGCTGAAATCCCAACAAAATTGGAGGAGAAAACATCGTTGCCAGGACGCGAGAACTCCAATCTCCTCTCCTCTGTACACCCGTCGTCTCGCGAAACGGCGGTACCTAATGAAAACCCGAATCCCTCACAGTGGGCAAAGGTGCATCTCTGAGAGTATCCCTGTTTCTAACATGGTTCACACATACAGTCATAAACTGAACTGCTCTCATACCATCTTTACTGCGAATCCGTGCATAAGCAGATCCATCATCCATGACATTTGTTTCCATACGCATCTCTGTGATGAATGGCTAACCAAGAATTATGGGATAAGAGCATGAATCCTGCACAAAGAAATGAAAATCCTCCTCTACATCACCAATAGAAACCCTGACACTAGGACATGCAGCATACAAATCACCTGCAGTGTTATTGGCATCTCTCATACGCCACCCACGCTCTACATCCATAGGCCATCTGTTACTCTCATAAACTCCACGAACTATGAGATTAATCTTTGAACCATGATCCACCAATGCACCATAAGGCACCTGTTTCTCTCCAATCTTTACCATCGTCTCTGTAGTTGCCCTAGCCCAATAGCTCCGCGAAAAGTGACTACGCGGTATCAAGACAGGCTCATCAATTTTAGCATAATGCATAGGCTGAACCCTCTTCTCTATCTACGGAAAAACAGAAGCATTATCAACCATAACCTCATCCTCATCCTCATCTAACTCCCCAATCAAAACTCCCTCTGTATCAGTGGTAGACAATGCATGTCTTTTCCTCTTCAAAACCTCCTGAAACTGATCCTGAAACTCTCTTTTCGAGATGCCCAAAATCTCAAAAATAGTGAAAGTCACCTCACTGCCAAGTATCTTGTCATTAAAGATTTTCTTCATGTCCGTAGATGTCTCAATATCGGACATCAATCTGAACCCTGGCTGCTTTCTCTCTCTAGGCTCTTGCCTCTTTTCTCTCTTTTGAGCATCCTCCATCTGTTGATCTGGCCCTGGTCTTGAAGACGGTCCTGCAGTAGGTGGAGTAACAAACTCACCCCCTCTAGTCGTCTTAGCTGCACTTGGATTTTCTTCATCCCTCTTACGCTTCTCCTCAACAAGTACATATGCACCATGAGACTTAGCTAAATAAGCATAAATAGAATACCTGTCAACAGGCGAGTCCCAACCTGTCTCTGATCTGATGCTAGAGCCTGCACTAGTCAAAACAGTTTGCTCAATTTTCCCCTTGTTTGCAGTCTCCATAGCATAAGTCCATAGTGCTGACTGAGTCTCTGATCCCTTCTCAATCTGGACTCCATATGCAGAAGCATCACCTCTAGCTGTCACATAAGAAGTACGCGCAGCCATGTCATCCACTAACTTCTTCATTCCACCTTTACCAAAGTTGGTAGCAAGTGGAGCTCCTGTCTCAGTCAACCCAATCTTACCATCTTGCCCCCAATAGACCAAATTCTGCCTCCTTGCATCCTGAAAAGATTCACAATCCCTGCAATGCTGATGGTCCGTACTATCGCACCAAATACATCTCCGATCTCTCCTAGGTGCAGTAGGAGCACTCCTAGGTGCAGTAGGAGTACTAGAAGAACTAGTAGGCGCAGTCGAAGCAAATTGCTCCTTCAACTTTCCCACCAACTCCGCTTTGACTGACTCCAATGTCAAATCTGTTATGCCTTTGATTATGTCATCAAGAGAGGTAGGCACCGATGGAGCGGATGGTTTTGGAGCAGAAGGTGTAGGCATCGGTCGTGGAATAGGAGGAATAGGTGGAGTGGAAACAGTAGGCACTGGCATAGGCCAAGAAACTGGCTGAGGAGGAGAAGAAATAACAGGGATAGAAGCAGGCATAGGAGCTGATGATGGTGTAGGTGTCATGGAACCATTCTGTAGGCGAGTCTTCCATATCCTCCTCTTGGTCAAAGTCGAGACTGCATCCTGAGCATCCTGCCAATCAGTTTTAAGACCCATAGGCTTCGTGCGATCCTCAAGAAGCTCACCCAATTCTTCTTGAAGAGCAGGATTTGCAGCTTGCAAGAAAAGCTCAACTTTTTCAACATCCAATGCTCTTTGTTCAATGGCATCAAGTTGACTATACCTCTCTTCAAATTCTTGAATCAACTCCGAAGCAGCTAGACCTTTGTTTGGCATGTAGACCCACTCTCAGAATGACCGCCGAGTCGCCATACCAAAGTCCTCAAGGAAGTATTCTTATTTCAAGGCCTTCTTAAAATCTTGCCAATGTGTATTTTGAATAAAAAGATCAGTCACTTTTATCCTCAAAGCGGGTGTGACAAGACGAAGGAAGTACTTACTCATAAGTCCAGCTGGAACTCCGAAAAACCCCATCTTGATCTCATATGTCTTCAAATATGCTGAAACATTACGGCCGTCAAATAACTTCTTCTCATTCTCAACTGCTTCAATCGCCTTAGTCGCGCTGTTTGCATTCTCCTGCTCCGAATAGAGTTGCCTTTGCTGAGACAACTGTTGTTGATGCAATTGTTGCTGCTGCTGCATATACAATTGTGTTTGCTGATTTTGGAGCTGCATATACATGGACATATTCTACAAAATCTGCTTTAGATTCTCTGTTGAAGTACTTGACGTAGCAGTCATTGATGGAGCTGAAGTAGACGCAGCTGGAATTGTAGAAGAGGCTGAAATAGAGGCTGAAGTATCTCCCATCCTGAAATTTCTACGATGCTTTCACATCAAGTTCACCAAAGATGTCAAAGGGTTTGTGAAATCAGAGTCATGTCTACAAAAGACCTTGATAAATATCAAGATGGAAGATCAAACAAGTGAATCATCCAATATCAGAGTTATCATCAAATTGGTCTTCAACTCTGGATACATTTAATAAAGTTAATATGAAATTCTGTTACTCAGATCTGTTTTTCCAGCCTTTGCCAGAACAATTAGAAGTTTCCTGATTTCATTATGATCACGGAACATTTTTGTTTTCTCTGCATTATGTAGATGCAGAGCTTGTACAGCTGCAACCTCTTTTAGACTGACCAGTAATAGGATTACCTTGAGTTTCAGAATATGACCCTTCAGCCATACAGCCAAGCCATGTTCATTTATTCTCTCGATTGGCCCATAGGAGATGAACAGATAATGTCCATTGTCAATCCATACAAAGTAAGAGCCTCCACAAAAATAAGTCTCAGTATCATACCCACAAAGAGTTTGGGTTGTTTCAATTGCTAAGAGAAAATGAGAGCTAATGCAGTTCCCAGGAAGTCAAAGAAAGGAGCAATGGTGTCTCCATTGAACTCAGTGGTAGACATATTTCATTTCCCTTTTCTCACTTGCTCCTCAGTGAAGGCGCAAAATCAGTGCAGGGTTTCTCACTTGCTCTGCCTAATTGTTAGTTCCTTGGTGGCAATGATGATGAGAATGTGTTCTACATGTAGTAAAAGGCTGAGAATATCATGATTCCTTGAGATTCCCCTCCACTATAACAGCAGATTTCCTGAGAACTTTTTTACAGGATCAGGATTCAAATCCTTTTTCCATTGATGCAAGTCTTGAACATCTGTCTAATCTGGGAAGTATTTAGCTCCCTCTCTGGTTTACCGTTGTTGCCCATTCAAGCCTTCCACAATAATTCCCAAAAAAAACATCAGCTTCACCTCGATCCATTTTGACTACTCAATTACATTTACTCGTACATTTGATTGATGAGATTGCACTTTGTGGGGCAGTTCGTGCAAGGTGGATGTTTTTTCTTGAGCGCTTCATGAGAACCTTGAAAGATTTTGGAGGCAAAAAGCACGGCCTGAGGGAAGCATGGCTGAGGGTTGGTTAGTGCAATCATCCCTTGTTTATATCTCTGAAGATCTTGCTGAAGTGGACCCCTCTCAACCACAACTATGGAAAGATGATGAAGACTTGAGGATGACCTCTATAATACCTCAAGGAAAAGGAATGAGTAAAGTGCTAACAAAAGAAGAACTTCGTAAGTTAAATAGTTTTTGTGTGCTCAATAGTGATGTAATGAGCAAATGGGTAACACTATATAATGAAGCAAGGGCAAGAAGAAAAAGTGAAAGACAAGCATTTTGCACCAGATATGGACATAATGTCTCATTTCCAGATAATATAAATGTGCTTCCATGTCATATTGATATAGATTGGTTACATCAGGAAATGGAGAGAATGGAAAAAGAGGAGGAAATTAATATATCTCAAGAAGAGTGGGAATGCGCACGAGGTTGCTTATCAAACGTGAGACATACTATCTTTTATCTTTTACTACTAGTGCACATTATTCAATGCTATTTGGTGTGAGGGTAAACATCTTCAAACTCAACATATAGATGAAAAGAGAAATACCCAAGATTATGGTGTCCTTGCTCACTTCGAGGATGCCAATGGTACCATGGAAGGTTATTGTGGCTTGATCCAAGATATTCTGAAACTTGAGTTCAAATGATTCTTCATATATGTATTGGATGTGAAGTGGTTTAAAGAAGTGGTAACAAATGGTGAGCATTGCACAATCAGACATCATCCAAGTGGTTTTTTAATCATTGACTCTACAAAATTTCACCAAAACAAGAATGACACATTAGTACTACCTCAACAATGCGAGCAGGTATATATGCAAAAGCTAATTTTTTAATATGTATACATGTGATACATATACACAATATAATAAGTATTTAAGTTTCTTACTTTTGTTTTTCAAATACAGGTTGTGTATCATCCAATGGTAAACAATAACCGATGGTGGTATGTCATCCCTATATCTAATCGTTCAAAACCAATATATGGTAATATTACCGACATGGAGATAGCAGATGACAATCCAACAATTCATGATGATGTTCATGATGACACCATAATGGATGATATGCGTGATGTAGTACAAGATGAACCTCGCGAGGATGTTCAAGGAAACGTAGAAAAAGACAATAATGTGATTGTTGATGATATTGATGAAGTTATTGAGCAATATAGCAACAAATCTGATAGTGGGATAGACTTATTTGTTTTGTTACCTCTTGGTAACATAGACCTAGAAGTAGATAGTTTAGCAAGGGCTGATCTCATTGAAGATGAGATGGATCATTCACTATAACATACTTAATTTGCTTAATGATTCAATGTGTATTCTTAATTCTATGGTTTTTAGCATGCGCACATGTGCATACTCAAGAATCAATAGTCAAGTTTAAAGCTAAATTGAATTTTCCATAATAAAAAGGAAGTATCTTTTATCATCTTCAAGTACGTAGAGAAATTACGAGATACATATTGCAATGCTTGCTACTAATTGTAAGGTTTCTGTTACTTGCCGCTAATTACTTATATCAGGCTTGTTAACTGGAGGAACTGCCATTCATTAGAGAGCAATGCAAAAATAATTATTAACTTTTTTTTAAAATTCAATGATTCAATGTGTATTTTCAATTCTATGGTTTTTATCATGCGCACACGTGCATACTCAAGAATCAATTTCAGGTGGTTAAATAATTGCGCGTCTGGAGGCGTGTCTATATTGGCGTCTATTTACACGGATATATAGATGCAAAATTCGCGTCTATTTACACGCTCTTTTACACGCACATATAGACACACTGATAGATACGCTCGACTTTGTGTGTCTATGCCTCCTTTCTATTGTAGTGTTATGGTGCTTTGTGTAATTTATATTGATTATGCTAACATCAATTTTTTCTATGCAGGTGACATTTGTGGATATGGAGATCATCAGGATGAGTCCAGGGATGAGCGATGAGGAGCTACAGCAGATCTTCACACGTATGTCTCCAGATGAGATGGCGAGATTCAAAGATATGGCAAACCAGGAGCTGTCTCGGACACCATCATGCCGCTCTATTAGATCTACTTTGGCGCGCTCTAATGCTTCAGTTTCCAGCTGACGAGGTCGACTCTCAAGACTTGAGCCAGATGGAGGGAGTGGTTCAGAGGAATGCTGCGTAGATTTGGATGCAGTGAGCCCGCAGTCAGTTTGGGATACAGGTGCTACTCCTCACTCGCATGGCGGTTTGAGAGAGCGTGGCTCAAGTGGTTGGTATGGAGGTACCAATGCAGTGCCTCGGTCTCATCGTTCATCTGGAGTTATGTCACCTCTGGGATTTGTCATACCTATGGGGACGTCTACTCCAGTCACTCCGACTTTTGCTCATTCGTCCGTAGGTGGCATCCCTATGGGTGCTACTTTGAGAGATATTACCCCAGTAGATACACTAGATGTACAAGGGTCTCCTACATATGCCCACGAGCATGGTTGCAGGTGGGAGAGGACCCATCTTAGGCATACCCCAGAGGGTTATGCATAGCTTGTAGATGATAGGTCAAGAGCCATAATAATGAATGATGAGGGGAGGAGGGTGATGGCTCGCATGAGAGAGTTGTGCCAACAAGTTTTTAGACATAATGTCTAAGATCATTGGAAGAATATACCAGAGGGGAGCAAGGACTACATAGTAGCATCCTTGCATGAGGATTTTTTGGTACAAGCCGCAGTAGATAGATTTTCTATAGGCTGGATGATGGAGTGTATGCATGCATACATGCCACACAAACGATTGGACACACACAAGGCACTTAAGAGTGGGGCTCAAAGCCCGAATGGCTAGACACGGACAACTGGCACCGACTCATGGAGGAGGCTACAAATTCTCTATGATGTTGGAGACAAGAGCACGAGGCGGCGAGGGCATGACTAGAGGCTGGAGTGGTCCATCATCTTGAGAGTGGCGGCCACATGACATATCTGGAGGACTTTGTAATTTTTTCTTTTGCTCTGCTTGCTTTTTTTTTTGCAATATCCTTTGTACTGACATTTGTGTTTCTAATAGTTGTATTTTGTTTTCTTTGCAGCACTCCATTACAAACCGCGATCCCACCAGCCTTGAGACTCGATATACAGAGAGGCATGATCTCACTGCATTGATCGACCGATTGTATGGACACGACAATCTTATAAGTCACTCATCTTTCTTGTCCGTAGTTACTAAGTTTAATTAAAATACATTATTATATGGTGGACTGATGTGTAGTTGTTTCTCTTTTTACAGAGTCTGTTCAATGCTCCTTTGCGGCGAGATGAGGTTTTAGATGGCGAGGATCTATAGCTCGCCCTTGGATCCCTAGAGCTCACATACTCTTCTTTTTTGGTCACGTGTTTTGTGTAGACATTTTCTATGTAGTAGTAGTATCTTGCCATGATTGTACTGGTCACTTTCATTATGCGATCATGTATTTATTTCATGTATCAGTGTTATGATTTAAGTGCACTTTGCATTTATTTACACGATCATTGTATACATTACTGAAACTATTTTGTATAGCCCAAATAAAGCACAAAGTGCTATATGCCACAAAATTTTTTCCCTTTTATCATCGCTATTAGTGTCGCAAAATGTGTCAGAAAGCATCATTATCAGCGTCGCTATTTGATTTGCGACGCTGATATCAACGCAAATAGCAATGCTGATAACGATGCTAATATCAATTGTTTTGTGGTGTCACCAATAACGAAGTTTTTTGCGACAACGGGGAAAAATTTCTTTATGATATTTTCATCGCTTTTAACATCGGTATGAGGCCTATATCTTGTAGTGTTTGGTACACAAACCAAGTTTAATATTAAGTTCAATAAGGCATGAAAATTGCAAGCTCATTACGTATAAAGTTCCATTTATATTGGCATGAAAATTACATTTAATTATGTAAATTTTCATGTAGAAAATCACGTTTATATGCCAAAATATAAATGCCAAATTAGATGTGGGTCTTTTGACTAGTAGTTGATCAGTTCAAAGACTATATCACTATGGCCATCTCTAGGCCCTAATCCCTTGTAGTGAAAATTCCTAGTTCAATTGATTATATAGGAAAATTTATGTCAATGAAACATGATCAAAACAAGGAATCACTAGTGGAACCAAGTTGAACTAGTAGAGCTAAGAAAGGGAAGCAATGCTAAGATCCATTTGTATCTCTAAAATGAAAGTACAAACTAAGTCACGAAAGGTACTCTCAAATTTTAGGTATCACTCTTGATGCAGCGTAGGAATATTATTTTTTAAAAGAGGATTTTGTCAACCAGAAAACAACATAACCTTCAACCCACTTATGGATGTGATTTCCAACTAAAAATTGAAATGAGATCTTAGTCAAGCCTTCAAAGAAAGATAAAAAGCAAGGAAATTCAAAGTACACTCATCACTGGAAAAATTACCCAATACTATATGCACATTGGTGAATCCCTATCATAAAGGATAAGACATAGAATGAGCATACATTAATGCTCGTGTATGTGTGATTAGTCAATTATGTGTAGAAAGGATTGGTCACCACATTAGTTGAAAGTCAAGATTGAGAATAAATCCCAAGGAAAGCCATTTGAAAGTAAGGTGTTTAGGTGTGGTAAAAGATTTGGAAGTCAACGTGTTAGATTGGATGGATACATTACCACTCATTTTAGATACACCATGGAATAATACGATGAACATGAAAGTGCTTAAAGAAGAAGTAGAAGTAGAAGAGAAACTTCAATTTGAAGACTCTAGTTATATGAAAACGAACAAGGCAATGGAAGTTCCAACTTAACTCTAGACAATCTAGTGAAAAGTTCTTCACTCTGCTTTGTAGATGGATTAAAATTTTCAAAACATGCAAGTTAATAGCAAATGGATCCTTTGAAGAAATTGACTTCTCTTTGAAAAAAAAGTATAGTCTATTGAAATGTGTTATGATAAGCTGTCTTATTCTCATTTTATTTAGGCTAATGATAATCTTCAAAGACAATAGAAACTCATAGGTATGTGATTGAATAACCCATACATCTACTTGGACTAAGATGGTTGAACAACTCTAACAAGATAGTAGCAATGATATTGCTTGGCACATGGATGCCAATTTAATATGTAGAGGCAATTCTAAATTTTTGCACAAAGCTTCAATATAGCAGTTAAAAGACTTGAGATATGGGGAAATTGGATGCTTTAAAATGGTTTCGGACACTTTGAATATATGCAATATACCTTATGTTGTAGCCCATGTCTTCATATATATTGTGATGTTGAAGGCCTAACTTAAAGTAGATATAAGGTTTAAAAATGGGGAGGAAAATAAAGGGTTTACAGTAGTTGGAGAGAAGTGGTGTTGGGGTAAAGGTGCCTCCGCCGTGCCGCCCCGTGTATTACTACACTGACAGTACCCACCACTGCACACTGCAAGTGGCGGGCGCCCGTCACGTCACTTTATTCTTTACATTCATTTTTTAGTGACTAGTAAAAAAAGGAAGGCCCGGTCACACATTGTGACTGTTGGAGTTCCCATTTCTTGTCTCTCTCTTTTTTGCTCTTGCTCTCCTGCCATAGCTCGCGTGCAAGCTTCAATCCTTCTCACCTTTCAACTGGTATCAGAGCTTGGCTTCCTCTTGCTCAAGCTTGACTGAGTGCTTCTCTACCTTCGCATGGACTCCCTTCACGCATTGGATCTCCATCCCGGCAGCCATATCCGATCTCCCCGAGCTCTCGTCACTCCCCAGCTTCTCGAGCATCTTCCCGGCCTATTAAGGCACCTTCAAGGCATTGATTCTGAGGTATTTGATCATTCTTTCAAGGTTTTATTTCAGTCTATAGGTTGCAAACAGCAAGGGCAGCCATGGCTTCAAACCATTGAAGCTTATTCTCCTCATATTGTGCCTTACACCTATCAATGCTCAAAGAGGCTTGTCATAGGCCTTTCATAGGCCCTTCTTGAGCCCCCCATTACCCCCTTTTCAGCCCATGTGGAGCAGCAGCAAGTTCAGCACTAACAGGGTAGATTGCACCATTTTTTTCCAGGCTCTTAGCACTCATCTACTTCAGCTCCACACTTGGCCATTGATTCTTGTTCTCTACCTTGATCAAGAGGGCTATAGACTTCATGTTTGATGTCATTCAAGATTTGGGCATTAGTCTTGATCATTCGGGGCTGATTTCTTCAGATTTGGGACTCTCATAAATTGTCATAACAGGCTGAAAATAGGGCAGCACCATTGGCATTAGCATTTGTTGCTTATACTCCATTCCAGTTGTGCTATTTGATGCCCGTATGCGGCCTACATGATGCCTAGTGCCTTGGGAATGTATGCACATGATTATGCCATGATTTTGGCCTGAAATATTGGCTGATTTGGGACTATTATTTACTATTATACAGTGCTAGAAACAGGGAGGCCACACTTGGCATTGGCATTTGATGCTTATACTCTACTCCGGTTACCTTGTTTGATGCCCGTATGCGGTCTACATGATGCCTAATGTCTTGGGAATGTATGCATTCGATTTGCCCATGATTTGGCATTGTTTTTGGGCTGGAAATTGACAGTTTTGGACTATTTAGAGCTACTGTACATGAGCGGGCTGAAGCTCATTTGTCACATGTATTGCTTCTCTATCGATACCGGATGTATGCTATGGGTTATGTCATGATGTATTACAGTTTGGGGATCGACTTCGAAATCATGATCGTGATTCTGGAATGTTTTTGAGCATCACATTTGCTTCATTGTTATTGGTTTGTCATTGGCAGTTTGGTCGACTTGAATGGCATTTGGGCCGCTTATGCCTATTGTCTGTACTTGACAAATAAGCTCTATGCATTACATGCTTTGGTCCGTGGTTGATGCCTCTTAGTTCGTCCATGCTTGACAGATATTTTAGAGCTCCATTTTGGATGTTTTGAGCACTTCCAACTCACAAGGATATTGACTTTGGCTTGCTACTGGATGTATTGACTTGACAAAGATCTTGCCATTGGGATAATGTCTTGCTTACTGGTTGCTACATCAGTTGCTTCATGTATGTCATGCTCTTGGGAAGCGTATGACGCATTGACTTGGTCACTTGTCACTGGTACTTTGTCTTGGGTTGCTTGAGCCCTTAACTCGATTGTACGCCTTTTGTGCCAGTGGGAGCATCTTGCATGCTTACTTGACCTTGAGCAGGGATTACATGCTATTGGAGCAGTCTATGCCATTGAGAAGTTATAGATGTATTGAGACTTTGGGATTATACTCTGATGATTGGATGTTGCATTGAGTATATGTCTTGGTTCACAGGATGCTTATGAGCTGAGTCTCAATTTTGGATCCACTTTCTTTTGAGCAGACACCTATTTGTGTTAGGTTTTGGCAGTTGGTTCTATATTTTGCCTAAATTGTCTGGGGTGTGCCTCTTACTGGCAGATGCTATTTGACATCTCTCGGTGTTATGCTCATGTATTTTCACTATCATTTGGCTTTGCTTTGTCCTCTTTATGCCGGCTTTGGACCTAGCATTGTTTAGTTGACATTAGATCCAGTTTTGGGACAATTTGCTCTCATTATTGCAATTCTGAAATTTATTATAGCAAGCATTTATTGGTTGACTGAGTAGTATTTTTTATGCTGAAATATCCTGATTTGGTGTACCGCACCTAGTACTAAGTGGGCAACATCTTTTGGCACACTTTTCTCGCCATTTGGAGCTCATTTCAGTGGATTTTGGGCATTTTCTACAGTAAAACAACCACCAGTTTTACATTGTTTGTGCGTTTCTAGCCTGCATTATGGCATCCTCTTCGACTGATAATGTCATATTTAACATCACAAAGTTGGATGGTACCAAGTACTCTTATTGGAAGAGTCAAATTTGGCAGGTCTTGGTGCAGAAATCTTAGATTAAGCCACTTCGGTTGAGTGGGGAGCAACCTGAAACTATGGACAATGACGACTGGCTCGAACTTGATGAGCTATGCAAGTCCACGATTGTATTGTCTCTCACTGAACATGTACATTATACTGTATTTGAGGAAGCACAGAGTGCATGGGATCTATGGAATAAGATCAAGAATCTTTATGATAAGAAAAGTCCGGCGAGTCAGATGTATTGGTTGAAGCAGCTTATGGATCTGCGCATGAAGGATAATGCGATTATGTCTGCTCACTTGAGCCAGTTCCATGCTATACTGAAGAACCTGACTTCGCAGGATATCACCTTTGGAGAGGAAGTAACTCCTCTTTTCTTACTTGGGACTCTGAATGAGTCATGGGATGTATTCTGCACTGCCCTATGTGCCTTTAGTGCTACTCTCAAACTGAATGATGTTGAGAGTGCTCTTCTGCAAGAAGAGGTTAATCGCAAAAACTTGGATGCCTCTCATGTTTCACATGCTTTGACAATTTGAGGCAGGAATGACAGGAATGAACGTGGGAATGGCCGTGGCCGTGACTCTTAGAAGAGTCGGTCTAAATCTCGTGGAAAGTCGCATAGTAAGTCGCGTGGGCACAACACTAATATCACTTGTCATCATTGTGGAAAAAAGGGCCATATCAGACCACAATATCATGAATTGCACAATGAGAAGCACAAGGATAAGGGGAAAGAGAAAGTGCAGGAGAAGTCCTCTGATCGCAACATAGTACCTACGAAGTCCAGCCTCAAGATTGAAGAAATTAATGTCATGCAGACCGAGGATTCCGATGCTAGTGATGAGTTCATACTTGCAGCTAGTTCTTATGATGCTTCACACTTGACTGAGACACCTAGTATGTATGCACAGTGTTGGTTATTGGATTCAGGTGCGTCCTTCCATGTGACGCCTTACCGTGAGTGGTTTCACTCTTACCATACTGTATCTGGATCAGTCAGACTTGGAGATGACAGGTCTCTTGATATTGTGGGTTGTGGAGATATTCAGTTGCAATTTTCCACTGGCAGTTCCTTTTTGCTCAGGGATGTATGTCATGTTCCTGTGCTTACGCGTAGTCTTATGTCTGCAGGACAGTTGGATGATGTAGGGTTTCATGTCTGTTTTGGGGATTCTGCCTGGAAGATTACCAAAGGCAGACTTGTGCTTGCTAGAGGTGCCAAGGCTGGCAGCCTCTATCCTCTTGTTGTATTTGGGTCTTCTATAGACCATATTTTGGCAGTGGGCTCTATCCCACATGTATCACTTTGGCATGCCCGTTTGGGGCATATGTCTTTGAAGGGAATGAAAATGTTATCTGGTTTGTAGTATCTTTCGCCTTTGGACTATGTACGTTTTGACTCGTGTGATCATTGTCTTTATGGTAAGAAGAATAGGTCTACGCATAAGAAATTGAGTAGGCCATGCATGAGTGAGCCCTTGGCTTTAGTGCATTCAGATATTTGTGGGCCCATGCCGTGTATGTCTATGGGTGGCGCGAAGTACTTTGTTACCTTCATTGATGATTTTTCTAGGAAAGTGTGGGCTTATCCCATAAAGAAAAAGTCCTATGTCTTGGCAGTCTTTCAGCATTGGCTTGCTGTTGTTGAGAACCAGACTGGGTATAGGCTGAAATGCCTTAGGACTGACAATGGGGGAGAATATGTCTTACGTTCTTTTGAGCAGTTTTGTGATGATAGGGGTATTAAGCGTTAGTTGACCACCCCTTACACCCCCGCCCAGAATGGTTTGGCTGAGCGCATGAACAGGACTATTCAGGAGTGTGTTCGCTCTATGCTTAGCCATGCAGGCCTACCACAGAGCTTTTGGGCTGAGGCAGTTAGTACGGCAGTGCATGTCATAAACCGATGGCCTTCTAATGGATTGGATTTCCAGGTTGCAGAGGAAGTTTGGGCTGGTAAGCCACCCTCTTATGTGCATTTCCGTGTCTTTGGATGTGAGGCATTCTGCCATGTGCCCAAGGACAAGAGGAGTAAGTTGGATCTAAAGAGCATTAAATGCATCTTTCTTGGTACGCAACCATGATGTAGTCTTCCATGAAGACAAGATGCACAGGCAACTTGAGAAAGTTGTTGAGATCCGCAGAGTGATCTTTCAGGAGGAGCCTAGAGCTCCTGCACAGCCAGTTGGACAGCCTACAGCTGCAGCAGATGCTCATGGTTAGGGTGTTGGACAGGCAGCTGAGCAGGCAGCAGAGCCTGCAGTGAGATGGTCTGCTAGAGACAGATGTCCACCTGATAGATTTCAGCCCTCTATGCATTATATTTTGGTTACAGACGCACGAGAGCCTTTCACTTATAATGAGGCTATGCACAGGGATGACAATCACTCCTGGGAGAGGGCTATGTAGTCTGAGATCGACTCCTTACATAAGAATGAGACTTGCGATTTGGTTGCCTTTCCTAAGGGCAAGAAGGCTTTGCCATGCAAGTGGGTGTACAAGCTGAAAAGTACCCCTGGACACCCCAAGCCGGCATACAAGGCTAGATTAGTAGCAAAGGGTTTTAAGTAGGAGCATGGTGTAGACTTTGATGAGGTCTTTTCTCCTGTGGTTAAGATGACCACCTTGCGCTTGGTCTTGGCTTTGGCTGCTCAGCTTGACTTAGATCTATATCAGATGGATGTCAAGACGACTTTCTTACATGGGGACTTGCATGATGAGATCTATATGGAGCAGCCTAAGGGCTTTGCAGAACCTGGCAGGGAGCACCTAGTATGCAAGTTGAAGAAAAGTCTTTATGGATTGAAGCAGGCACCTAGGGAATGGTATCATAAGTTTGATGCCTTTATGCAGTCATAGGACTACAGTAGGAGTGCTATGGATCCGTGTCTTTACACGAAGAAAGCCCGTGATGGTTCATTGCTTATTTTGGTACTCTATGTGGATGATATGCTGATAGCAGGGAAAGCTCATGATGAGCTAGATGCTCTTAAATCTCCGCTGAAGAAGAGCTTTTTGGGACAGGCCTCTCACATACTTGGTATGCGCATTAGACGCAATAGGCATCAGGGACTCCTCTACTTGTCACAGAGGGAGTATATTCATAAAGTCCTTAAGCGCTTCCGCATGCAGGACGTAAAGTCTATTGCCTATCCATTGCCTTCTTATGTGAAGGTATCACAGGCCGATTGTCCGCAGACAGATGAGCAGAGGGCCGAGATGGCCTAGATCCCTTATGCTTCAGCCATGGGCAGTTTGATGTATGCCATGATAGCCACTCATCCAGATATTGCCTTTGCAGTTGGTGTTGTGGCACGCTATATAGCTACACCTGGTAGGAAACATTGGGATGCTGTGAAGGGTATCATGAGGTACCTGAAGGGCACAACAGATATGTGTATTTGCTATGGCAGCCAGGATACAGGGGTCGTGGGGTGCACTGACTCCGATTATTCAGGACATGCAGATAGTAGGAAGTCCACTTCTAGTTATGTATTCACCTATGCTGGAGGTGCTGTCTCTTGGATGTCCAGGGTTCAAAAGTGTATGGCTTTGTCTACCACTGAGGCCGAGTATGTTGCAGCCACTGAGGCTTGCAAGGAGGCCATATAGCTAGGTGTCTAGTTGCTGACCTTGGGATTGATGCTATACCTACACTACATTCGGATTCTATGAGTGCCATTTAGTTGGCTAAGAATCCGGTCTTCCATGCGAAGACAAAACACATTGAGGTGAGGTATCACTTCATACGTGGTCTCGTGGAGGACAAGTCTGTTGACCTTTTCAAGATCTCCACTGATGAGAATCCTACAGATCTACTCACGAAAAGCCTCACTACTGAGCACTTTGCCTTCCTCAAGAGATTGATGGGCGTTGGATGAGATGTTGCCTTTCCTCATCCCTTGTACTTATGTACAGTTGTACTGTCTTTTTCTTTTCTTTGTCTCTCACTAGGGCAGATTCGCCTTTAAGTGGGAGGTTGTTGGGGTAAAGGCACCCCTTCCGTGCCAGCCCGTGTATTACTACACTGATAGCACCCGCCACTACACATTGCAAGTGGCGGGCGCCCGTCACGTCACTTTATTCTTTACATTCATTTTTTAGTGACTAGTAAATAAAGGAAGGCCCGGTCACACATTGTGACTATTGGAGTTCCCATTTCTTGTCTCTCTCTTTCTTTCTCTTGCTCTCCCGCCATAGCTCGCGTGCAAGCTTCGATCCTTCTCACCTTTCAAGTGGAATGAAAGTAGTATCCCTTGTTTTAAAGCTAGTATCTTGATAAATATAATCATAGCAAGTGCTTAACCTTATGTAGGGTTCAATATTGTAGGATCAAATGCAGTATTACACTTTTCTATTAATGGAAAAATATTTTTGGAAGGTCTTCAAAGACATGAGAACAAGGAATAAAGAAAACTCTTAGAGGCCACCAACGAGAAGGAAACAATATAAAATAGGTTTGAGAAACCCATAGAAATTTGAACTAGAAGGCTCCATGACCTTTCATTAGGCCATTGGTGAGCCTCATTGGAGTTTTCAATGAATTGTTCACCAAGACTAAGGCATGCATGCCTCATACATATGCTAAGTACATATGACAAGACTTGTGACCAAGACAAAAAGGTGAATTTTGCAAATTGAGCTAGAATTATTACCAAACTTCATGATGCCTAGAGCCTCCAATACAAACATTACACCCTTCAAGCTCGTAGCCTTGGCAAGAATGCGACACATATAAGAGAAAATGAGCAAGAAGTTGGGCACATTTCTTGGGTTTAAGTTGCTGCTTATAGGTGGATATACTTGCATAAGACCCCATCTCCATAATGTGTTAAAAATCATGTGTATTGAGAGAGAAAGAGAGGAAATGAGAGAGGGAGAGGAAAAGAAAAAAGGAAAGAAGGAATGAGAGAGAGAGGGAGAAAACATTAAACATAATAGGGAAAGAGAGAAAGAGAGGGAGAGGGAGGAAGGGAGGGAGAGAGGGAGGGAGGGAGGGAGAGATTGTTGTTATTGTTTTATTTCTTCTTTTATTTTTTTCTTGTTTGTTGTTGTTGTGGTAGTCGTGGTAGTGGTAGCGGTAGCGGTAGAGGTAGTTGCTGTTGTTTAATTTTTTATTTTCTTATTTGTTGTTGTTGTGGTAGTCATAGTAGTAGTAGTAGTATTGGTAGTGATAGTAGTAGTTGTTGTTTAATTTCTTCTTTTCTTGTTTATTGTTGTTGTGGTAGTCATAGTCGTGGTCGTAGTTGTCATAGTTGTGATTGTAGTAGTACTACTACTAGTAGTAATATTAGTTTTCTTGTTTGTTTTTGTAGTAGTAGTAGTAGTAGTAGTTTTTTCTTATTTTCTTGTTTGTTGTTGTTGTAATAGTATTTTTTATCGTTGTTGTTATTGTTTTTTCTTCATTTCTTGTTTATTACAGTGGTAGTGGTAGTAGTAGTGATAGTGGTTTGTTGTTATGGTGGTGGTAGTAGTAGTAGTAGTAATAGTTGTTGTTGTTGTTGTTTTTTTTTTCTTTCTTCTTTTCTTGTTTATTGTAGTGGTAGTTTTTATAATTGTTGTTGTTGTTTTTTCTTCATTTCTTCTTTTCTTGTTTATTACAGTGGTAGTGGTAGTAGTAGTGATAGTGGTTTGTTGTTATGGTAGTAGTGGTAGTGGTAGTGATAGTGGTAGTGGTAGTGGTAGTGGTAGTGGTGGTAGTAGTAGTTGTTGTTGTTGTTTTTTCTTCTTTTCTTGTTTATGGTAGTGGTAGTGGTAGTGGTAGTGGTAGTGGTAGTAGTAGATAGAGAGAGATGTTTTGTTAAAGAAAATTGGTAATAGAGAGAGAGAGATGTCTTGTTAAAGGAAATGAGAGAGGGAGAGGAAGAGAAAAAGGAAAAAGAAATGAGAGAGAGGAAATAAACATATAACATAATAAAGAAAGAGAAAAAGAGAGAGAGATAGAAGGAGAGAAGAGAATGAATGGATAGAAAACAAAGAGAGAGTGGTGGCGAGGTTCGATGAGGTTCGGTGCAATACCACGAGACGAGAAACACTCCGACATACGTTAATTTGTGGGTGGGTGGAGACTTTACATACATTAAATTTGCTGAGTTACAAGAGAAGAAATCCTTTCTCAAATAATTTAAGAAAAAAAAAAGAATAATAACAAAAACAAATTGTTTGTCATAACATAGACCAAATGGAAACCGATGAAGGTCGTGATGTTCAAGATCGCGAGGCGTATCTTAATCAACATGTCCCATGTCCTTGCTCTCAATGTAAGCTAGCAACTAGACGAAAACGTTGATTGTCTATAGAATACGTACGATGCTTCGACGAGTTTCAATGTGAGATCATTAATCAGGCGATCTCAATTTTTGAGCAAATGCTAAGAAAAGTGTATATCAATCATGAATTGTATTTGCAAGCTAGTTGAATACCATATACAAAAACATTAGGTGTGGTTGGCAATTTTTCTATCCAGGGAGGTGACGTCTCGTCCCAAGGAGGAGTGCGCTCTTTGCGACCAGTTAGAAGAGTTCGTGGGCGTGCGATGGATAGAGTGTTTGAGCCAATCCACCACTTGGAAGGTACTACCCAATCTATACTGTCAATACTAGAGGAGACAGGTAGCCTACCAGACTTACCTATAATCTTGGAGCCTGAGATGGAGACAATGATCGATGCATTGACACCCATGGATGTTGAGACTTTTGTTTTGCTTAGAGAGGAAGCATCCATACCATTATATGATGGGTGTCGAGTATCTCACCTCAAGACACTGCTTGCACTCCTGAGTGTGCAAGCAAAATATGGATGGAGTGATGTGAGTGTGACTGAGTTGTTCAGGTACCTTGTACGTATGCTTCGTTGGTTTCTTTTTGGCACTATCTTTAAAAACATTTATGATTTTTCAAGGTTTTTTATGATTTTTTTTAAGGTTACTGAAGTATGATATATTACCACTTGCAAACACTACAACAAAAAGGCCTCATAGACACACTTTTAGACGTGATTTTTGAATATAGAGAAAGTCTTATGGGCACCTCTATTCGCCCGTCTATTTGCGCGTCTACCGTGTTGCGTCTATAATCACATGTATGAACGAATTTACACGCAAAAATAGACGCGCAATAGACACATATATATACGCATTAATACATGCGCATAATCAACTAAAATTCCTATTTATTTAATTGATGGGACCCGAAATGGATTTAATTTATGGGACCAAAATTCCTATTTATTTAATTTATTTATTTAATTGATGGGACCTCATGCTCATGACACACAAACACCCTCATGGCCTCGCGGACCAGGAGCCTCAATCTAATGCTAAAGGACAAATTGCCCTAAAGCTTAATTCATGCGTTTATAGTTTATAGTCCAAAATTTCCCTAAAACTCCTTAGAGGAAGATTCCAAAATAATTAGGCACAAGGCCTCGTCACACACATATAGGAGGCACTCCACCAAGGACTAATAGTCGAAGCTTTGATGCGCTACTAAACATGTAACAAAAACGAGCACAAACTCCTCCCTTTTATATTTCTCATATTTTCAGGAGATATACCATGCTTCCTCACTTCACTGTCCCTTAGGAACCCGACCCTCTACCCTACGGCAAGGGATAACCTCACACTCTCAATCGTGGGTCAAAGTCCTAAGAAAACAATTGCTATGCAGTCCAGGAGATTTTCCTTCGATACCATGAACCATGCATAGTGCATAATGTGAATGGTTTAGTGCAAAACCAATAGAAAATCAACATTGTGCATCGTACGAAACCAATCTTTTCATGATTTTCATGCTAACGTTTATGTATTGAAACGAGGAGAGACACCGAGCCTTATGCTCATGCTGCCTTTTCCTTTATTTTAAAACAACGTCCTATAGCCATGATGCAAAAAATAAATCAGGTTTAAGATTGTACTTTGACGCTCAAACTCTCCTCTCACCCTACCGTTTAATGTTTTGCAATCGTTGATAGGTGTAAGAGTCGTTTTATGTGTATTTCTTTGTAGAGAAAGCAATAAATACGAATAAAAACATAGAAATGAGGGTAAACCAAGGCTAACCTTGTGCTCTACCTTCATTATAAGTTGCACAAACACTATGTGATTTTCTGGAATTTTTCTTTTATGGTTTCCTAATTTTCTCCCATTTAAAACCCATTTTCCACAAATTTTTGGTATTTTTCCTCTATTATTTCCAATAAAAAATGACTAGAAATTGAAATTGATTATGGGTTGTGGCCCTTAGGCTCTTTGACAGCAAAATTTCAGGTTTTATTGATGTTACATCTCATGTTTCCCCTTTATTTTGCAAAAAGACCCCATTTTGCCTCTTAAACGCGTGTTTTACGGGTTTTATACCATTAATTTCAGTCATAACACTTCTGATTTTCTGAGCATAAACTGATCAAACTCATAGCAAACAACATCATAATGCATAATCAGCCCATGGGAACAATATTTCATCAACCAAATAGCATAAAAACTCATTTTTTCTTCATAAAAATTGAATTACCGCTTAGGCTTTGTGTCTCAGGATCTCGGTTTTGCTATGGGACTGCGTGTTAGCCCTCATTCAATGTCCAGCATCTTTAGGAACAGCACTCTTCATGTCTTCATCCACTCGGAAGCAATCCGGTCTCATTCGGACTTTCCTCCATCATTCTTCATTGTCTTCTTCCACACAAGAACAGCCCCTTAAGGGAGAGAGAGGGAGGAGAGAGAAAGACTAGAATCAGAGAATTCCACCACCGGGCAAAGGGCAGCGATAGACTCAGCATCCAGAGGGGAATCACTACCAATGATCACTTGGGTGGGTTGCATTGAGGCTGAAGATTGATCATCAAGAGCATGAGCGCAGATTTCGGGCGCAGATGGCGCCATGTTCTTCCCACGATTTCATGCTTCTCTTGCATGAAACTTTCATGCCACATTAAAAGTTGGGCTCCCAAGGGTCACTTACCCATTTTGGCCAAATTTTGTCCACCCCTTCGCATCTTGACCATTTCCTTGGCCTTTTCCTCGTCCGATCTCCGAATTGAGCTCTCAAAAATCCTGGGCGTCTGGCTTGACATCCCGCATTGGCCGGGAACTCCTGAAAACCTGCATGGCAGTCTGAAAAATTATCAAAAATCAACAAGTGTCGCTCGGGCACCTTTAAAGCACTTTGACACTTAAAATAATCATAGGTCGATCCGCCGCCTTCGACGTTGAATATTTTTCCCTTGATATTTTTAGCTATTTTTAAGCACTTCTCGGTATCAAAATTCCACTCTCATTGGCGACCACGGCATAGGGCGACTCTGCCCGTTGAATCCCACAATAGATCTGCACAAAACAACCAAAGGAAGCATCAAGCTGATACAAAATAAATACATATTAAACACAGGACAATGCCCACCCTACCCCCTAACAAAACCATGGCATGACATCCACAAGGACTAGGCCTAGCATAATTTGATAAGAAGGTCCGAAGCTAGTCACTGACCAACTGCTCCAACACGGCCAAACTAAAAGAATTGTCAAAGAGGTTGCCCTAAGTGGTGGTCTGAACTACCTTCCTAACTAAGGACAACACAACTAGGAGCTCCTATTAGGCTAGGACTCCTATAGCCTGATCAAGAAGTATTTTCTTTTAGCACATTTCTTCTTGTAGGTTTTTATTTTAGTGACATACTCGGGCATGTAAAAAGGAGGGAGCTGAGTATAGTGATCTAAGGAGAACACGGCATCGGCCTCAGGACCTGTCTCGGTACCCAAGAACCTACCAAGCCCTCGTGAGGCGACACTTAATCCTTTTTTGACGCTCACTTTTATTTTCGCTCCAACCTTCCTTACTTTCATTAAGATGGAGATCCCGCATACTCTTGATCAGCTCGTCCATGACATCCTTCTTTGGAGGTGGAACAACAAGATTTATTGGTTGCTCGACCATAGAAATAGGAGGTGGAGATATAGGAACATGCTCTTTTATGGACTCAGATGGTGTAGAGGTAGAATCCCACCATAGACACATCCGCTCTCTCCGAGAAATCATATTAAGTGCTTCAGTGACATCACCCCAAGCAGTCTTCAATCCCGTCTCAGAGTCAGGATCTTCAAGCCAATAAGTCAGCTTCTCTTGAAGAAGAGGATCTATAGCCTTCAAAAAAAATTCAATCTTCTGGCTCTCCATACTCTATTGATCATCAGGATCTAGCTGAGCAAATTTCCTTTCAAATTTGCAATGCAGAGCAATGGCAGTTAGTCCCTTATTGGGTCTTTCAACCCATTCAGTGAAGATTTTCTTCATCATGAGGCCAGAATCTTCAAGAAAGAATTCTTCTCAAAGAGCCTTCTTGAATGCAGACCATCCCGCATCTTTCTGGAAAAGACCATGAATCTTGCTTGGAGGTCATGCATGACCAAACAGGCAAAGTATCAGCTCCAAGCATGATGAGGGACCCCAAACAAGACCATCTTGTTAGTATAGAGGCAGATAAAAGAGGACACATTTTTCCCATTAAATTGCTTGAGCTCTTTCCTTGAGCTCTTGCCCAACTGCCTCCAAATCTTTAATGGTAGCAGCATCACTCCGCTCTTCATCTTGCTTTCGTTGTCGCTACAATTGCATCTGCTGCTGAAATTGCAATTGTTGTTGTTGG
This sequence comes from Lygodium microphyllum, assembly GCF_053477565.2. Taxonomy (NCBI): domain Eukaryota; kingdom Viridiplantae; phylum Streptophyta; class Polypodiopsida; order Schizaeales; family Lygodiaceae; genus Lygodium; species Lygodium microphyllum. Next base: position 1,243,472 of record NW_028229516.1, read on the forward strand.
TTCTCTTGCATCAGACGAACCAAATGCTGCAATGTATCTCCTCACGAACCTGATGATTCTCCCATTGTGCTTTCTCCTCTGCAACCGGCCTTCACGTCAAGTTCACCACTGTCATCATGTTGGGGGTCGAAGGTCCACCACTGAGGTTTAGAGTAGAAGAGGAGTGAGAGATTCAAAGGAGAGAGAGGAAAAAGATTGAGGTTTGATGGATTCTCCGGCTATGGAGAGAGTAGATGAGATAGAGCGTAACCAATATCTTACATAGCCATGTCATACAAGTTTACCATAATAAACTTGGATCCAATTACATCAATAACCATGAGGTGCATGCATAAATCTATATCATATTTTGTTCCATTTTCTACAACAAATTCAAGCTCTAATTCCCTCCATTTCATGAAGATACATGTATTGAGACTTCAAGATACAGGTATAGAGAGATAGAACTCATTAGAACTGACAAAGAGTCCAAAGGATGATAAAAATGCATCGATAGAACCACAAATGTACTTGAGCCCTGCATTAGAACAATAATTTCCAGCCCTGAAACTTGACTCATAAATGTATACAAACTCATGGGAAAGTCTCTCATTACAATCTCAACCAATGCCCTATTGTTTTGGGAACATTGTCTACACAAGGAAGTGATTAGATTTCAAGAAACCCCTTCAAATGAATGAGTTTTAATGGCTTCCCTCTTTATGACAGTTTTGGGAGAGCCTATTCAGCCTATACATTGGCAAAAATCACCTCTTGACTTGCCCCAAAGTCACTCAAGTACTTGGGCACAAGAAGGGCTTCAATGGTACATGAATATGGCAAGAGAATGGAAGAAGAAGCTCATAAGAACTTTTACTCTATTTTTCCCTTTCATGGACTCTCATACCACTTATTTTCGTGATACCAAGTGGATGGGCAAAAAGGACTCTTACCTTCTTTGTTTGTATCTCCTCTTTATATTCAGCTTGCTTTGTGTTTGCATGGTTTGGAGCATTCACCATAGTCTTCAACTCTCCCTCCATCTTCCACAGGTGTGTAGGCCCAAAAAATGTGCCACAAAATGCGAGCTGGACTCCTCTCCTTCTTCCACACAAAAAAGAGTTCATATTGATCATATACAAGTCATATAAGTCCTTTGCAACTATTACTCCGTGTCACTTGTGGACCTAGTCAACTTTGGAGTGCTCTTGACAAAAGTTGGATCTTCCAAGCTAATGAACTTCATAAACCAATGTGACATAACCTGTAAACTATCAAAGAACACATGTAGTCCAAGCTGAAGGGCCTCATAGACTTTATTTTTATCAATTTACATGATACAAACTAAAAATTACATGCCAAGTTACAAAGGAACTTATGAACTTAAATGACACCTAAGACTAATGTAGGGGTATAATAACTAAATGATGTATGAAAGTGTCTCATGTGTTTCCTAATGAAGTTCATCTACAATCATAAGAACTCCATGTTTTATACCATGAACTGCAAACCCTTTGACAACGTTGAACCTATACCTAAAGATGTGATTTCAAATACAGTATCATCACCAGTAAGATAATATCATTTATATGTTTGGTTTTATGATTATCTTGTTGGTTTCACTTCTTGCATACCCATAAGATGTATACGTCTCGACTATGGATGATATTCTAGTTGATCAAGCCTTGGAAAATGTATCTCATAAAATTGTGTGTTTATTTTTTACTACATGATTTTTAAGATTTTATGGTATTTCATGTATTTAATATATATGTGTGGTATTATCTTAGCCTCCTAGAGAAAAAAACATCTTGGAAGGTTTGCATGAAGATAAAGAGAGAGGTTTATCATTACAAGTAATGATTTTATTCATAAGTTTTATATTTTTATGAGAAAATTTATATTTTATACATGTTTATATGTGAAGATTTATTTGTCTTGGTGGTAGAAAAATATGTTTGTCGAAGGAAAAGAAAGGTTTCAAGAATTTCAAGATTATACAACAAAATCAGGTTTTGATATCTATGTTAAATTTTATTTTGACTACATATTTGTATTTTTAATATTTTATCTTATTATTTACTTTGTTAAAATGTGTTATTACTCAAGGATGTTGAAAATGAAGATGAGGATCTTGATGTGGAAAGTTATGCAAGCTTTTCAAAGTTGTTGTTACATGGTTTAACAAAAAGAGTATGTTCTAAAGAAACTATACAACAGAACATCAACAACTCAAGCAAAGATAAGGTATATGTTCTTTTTAAATATTCTAATTATATATTTTTAAATTTTATTACTAAGTTTATTTTCAAATATAGGTTTATGTAGATGAGGAAAATGATGAAGTAACATGAAAATTTTTGAGAAAGCGAAAGGTAAATATTAATATTTATGTGATGGTTATATTTACATAACGTTGTGAAATTCTAAATGTGATTTATTATTTAATTATCTATATATTTTTTAAGCCAAATTAAAAAATGATGAGTCATTTGCAACAAACAAGCAAAAAAGGAGGTAACAACATCAAAGAAAAGAAACTAAAGGTATTATACATGCATTTTATATTTTTATAATTTTTATATTGGAATAATAATATAATTTAGTTATTTTATTTGGATTAGGAATGTAAGGATATTTCAAATCCAAGCATTGAAATTGATATTTTCAATGATATTCAAATGGTAACTTTCTTGAGAGTTTCTTTTTTAAATTTGTACATGGTATTCTTTTAAACCATAATAATATCAATATGTATTTTTGAATATTATAATTTAATTATTTTAAAATAAATTATATTAATTGAATATTTTATAATTCATATTATAATGTAGGTTGATATGAGGAAAGAAAATATGGAGACAATACTTTTAAAGTACCTTAGTGTGCATACGATTCATGATATGTACTTTTCATTGAAAAGTACATATATAAAACATTAAAAGACTGATGTTAGCTGTCGGGTCTTTTGTAAGGGTTCAAAAAAAACCAACAAGTTATAATATGATGCATGACATTATTCATTGACTTTTAGAGAATGACAAGATCGTAATAGCCACAAGCAACAATATGATTAGTCTGGACGTGAAGATTGTAGCATAGTGTTATTATACACTGCTCATTTGTAAACTCATTATTACTTTAGAAAATTTATTTTTTCTCTTTCACTGACACTATGTATTGATGTTTTTATTTGTTGAGTGTATATTAATCAATTATATGTGCACTAGGTCTTATTTGAAATTAACTAAATAATCTCCACATAAATTTCTAGTTGAGAATTCTTAATATAAATTTTTACTTAAAAATAGACAAAAGTAGACGTGTGCAAACTAGGAAAAATGTAATATCTCTAAGTTAGAGAAAAAATAGATTTATATAAGAAACTTCCTAGATAAGAAAACTATCATATGTAAGAAAAAATTCCCATGTAGAGAGACAATAAATTTTTCTTTTGTTGGAAAATCCCCACACATGGAAATAATTTTACAATATAAGAAAGAAAAAAAAGAGGATTCCCTATTCATTCCCTAGTTAAACACACATAAGTAGGAAAAGTAAATCATAGGGAAAACGAAACATTTCCTAGTTAAAGAAAGGAGGGTAGGAATTTTTATTTTTCCCTACGTAGGGAAATTTTTCTATGTAGGAAAAGTAGGAAGATTTTCCTAGGTAGGGAAATCACATTTTTTCCTATGTAGGGAATGATTAAAAGTTCCCCTGGTCAAGCAGGAAACAAATTGTAAATATTTGGGCTTCTTATCTTGCTCTCATGTGGCTTTCAAATACTAGTACCTTAAGAGCAAAATAAATTTCTGCAAACTGTGTCAATAGAAATTTCATTGCCCAAAGTCCATTATCTCAAAGACAATTGAAGAAGGTAGCTACTCATAGTGGCATCCATGGTACCTTAACCATATACTATCCATATTTTAGTATAAGTAAGAGAAGGAGCATACCTGAACCTACACATAAACTCCACTATACTTGTACTCCACATACAAGTTTCTAGAGAATTTTTCAACGTGCCTACATAATCAAAAATTAGATGATAACAGAAGACAATGCAGCTTGTGGGTAGCCCTGTTTTCCATACATGTGTGCTCATTACCAACACATGCAGAAGAATTTCACATGCAGGATACTTGCTCTTGATGCACATAGAGACAGAAGCAATGTACCCTCTGGTGCTAGTATATATAATATTGCATAGAGGGGATGTGATTCTAGTATTGACATAGCTCAAGACCCAATGCTCACAATGGCACTACACTTGTCTTTGAGCATGCCTGGAAGCACAATCAACATCGTCTTCGCAATTGCTTCCACATTCACACGTATGAGGTCCGCAGTCAACTTTGCATCGATCTCATGGAAGAAGTGTGCATATTGATAACATTGCCATGTGTTATTGATTAAGATCTCTACATCAAGGCCAATGATGGTTTCCTTCACCTTGGAGAGCCCCCCATCAAGGTCAGGATCAAGAAAATCTAGCACCACAATCACAAGCATTGGAAGTACAATCAACCGTCTTCACAAATGCTTCCACATTCACACGTATAGGTCCACAGTCAACTTTTCATTGACCTCATGGAAGAAGCATGCATATGGATAACATTGCCCTGGGTTATTGATCAAGATCCCCACATCAAGGTCAACGATGGTGTCCTTCACCCTAGAGACCCCCTTCTCGAGGTGAAGATCCAAAAAATCTAGCACCACAAACTACATCTCCACAAATCTGTACTTTGTCTTCAGGTGAGATGCTAGGGTTTCAAGCTTCTCATGTGAGTGATTGATGAGGACAAGGTTGAAGCGGCACCGAGCTGGAAGTAGAAGCCATAGTCGATGCAATCCATGTAGCCTTGTGGTGATGACGGCCCAAGAGCCATAGAAAACATCACAAGAATTTTGGAAAAACTCCATGGAACAACCAAATGCTTTGCAAAAAAAAGATTACAAGTGTTATTTTTTAGCTTTTTTACAAGATTGTTCACATTAGAGAGGATATTGATGAAGTATGCCTTGCCATCTTGCTAATTTATTGTAGCTATGAGTGTGTATATTTTGTGCTAAGTCCATTTCGTTAAAACATTTGATGTGCCACAATCATCACTAAATTTGTATAACTGTCTCGGGCAAAAAGGAGAATGTGTTAGCCCATAAGAACTTCAAATCAATAAATCTTGATTATGTGAAAATAAAAGCACTACCTATATAGAAGACAATTGATAGCCTTTTGCCAAAAGCATTGCCATGCTTCACACTCATTTCCTTCATTTCACATAAAGCTCCTTCTCCAACATGTTTCAAATCAAGACACCAGAGTCTGATGCTCCCATCTGCTGATCACATAACAAATGCTGCTTGATCATCTAAGCCCCCTTGAAAATTAGCAAACTTAGTACTCAATTGAAGTCCTGTGCTTATGGTTTTCTTATGTGTTGAAAGACTGGTTATGTCCCATATGCAACCACTATGAGGAAGAAATGTGTGGCACCTCACAATCTACAAACATATGCCAAAATCAATGTATCAAAAACTCAACCAACAACTACATGCCTAAACTTTCAAATACTATAGCAATTAAAAAACTGGCAACCAGACATCACAATGATGAAATGAATTTGTAACCACCAATGCACAACCCGTCACTATCATTCTTTTGAACTATAATGCATATTTGCCATGGACTTTTTTCAAAACTACTTTAGCACAATAGAGAAGTGATTAAAGCCCATGCTAAACTAATTCTAGAATATTAACCCTTTCCATCACAACATTAATCAAAAACTCCATTACAACCAACACCCATTCTTGTCTTCTTCTCATCACCCCATCTCCACTCTCATAACAACCATCAATAACTCCATGACAACTACCACCCATTGTTTTCTTCTTCTCATCATTCCATCATTCTCAATATGGTTCTCTTCATAACATCATCTCACCAATAGTATCGCTTGTCTTCTCCAAGTTATTGAAATATCAATATTGACCATATGAGCTAAATTATCCCTAGCAATGAGTTCTTTTAGTCCCTAAAGTTGGTTGATGAACTAATGGGCTCTACTATTTGCATGAATAAAAAAATGCTAGTGTCATAGTTTCACCCTTACACGATCCACTTCAAGAGGCTATTATAGATTTCTAGTACTAGCCTAGATGTCACAAGATGCTCTCAAGGCACCCATACTTCAGAAAACATTTCTTGATATGCTACAAGAATGAGCAACTTGTAGGGTTTGAATTATTTACCATGTTTATCTTTCTTGTAAACCTAATAGAAGCCTCTTAAACCTTGAAGGCTTATCCCTTTCTTCACAACAACAACTAATTGGTCAAGCATTGGAAAATGATAGATTTACCTTCTTGAAAGTTGAAAAGGACAATCTTCACAAAGCCATGGACATATTTTACTTCTTTGCATTAGCTTCAAGATTGCATATTAATACCTCCAAAATTTCATTATAAATTGTACATAATGAGACATGTTATCCTTGGGTTGGCAAGGCGAGGTGGTAACTTAGGGTAATATTAGGAGACACTTGGGATATCCCTTGGGGGTCATCGTCTTACCTAGAAAATTTCTTGATTGGATATCCAGTCACATTGCTAATAAATTTATATGTTAGAAATGACAAGTATGGCATTTTCATGTGAGTGTAACGTTTGCTTAGAAAATCATGTTTCCCATGATTTCACATTACTTGTCAATGCTTCCTCATTCAAATGATAATTTGTGAGGAATCACACAATATATTAGTCTCATGCTTTAGAAAAATGACTCTACGCATTCTAGCATATCTAGGATTTCTTGGAATCGGATCTATACACCCAAAATAATGGGAGGCAAAGAAAATTTAGATATAGAGACTCACATGATAGAATTTTGATAGTCTTTATTTAAAGCTAGGTCTTCTAAAGTGAGATTCTTTCTTGAATAGGAGAGTACTTAAATGGCAATACAACCATTCAGGTCTTATGGTGGCACGTTAACACCATATTGGGGAATATGGGAATTTCCCATAAGTTTGGGACTCGTGGTCAAATATTTGGATTTGTTATAACTTGTACACTATAACTTCAAATCGAGTGTTCTATACCTCAATAGATTCCATTTTTCAAGCGCTTCCAATGATAGGTCACATCATATGCTTTTGAGAAACTTATAGGCATGTTATCTGGGTGCCACCTTTTTAGTATTCAAAAAATGGGAATTGGAAGATTCACAAACTTACTAATATTGTGTTTGTTAATATTAATGTTGATTAGCTTGTCAACCTTAATATTTTGTGTTATTGAGTCGAGCCTTTATTGGAAAGAGGGGCTTGAGAAGACTTCTTGGCATCCAAGTGATGATTGCTATCAACCCAATTCTTTGTAATATGAAATTAATATACCTTTAAAGGTCTTGGTGCACCACCAAGTAACATTTAGTCGAGTAAGGAGAAATATTTTGCAAAAATTAGTAAAAAAGGATGAGAACCAATGTTAAATTATTAAGTGAGTACTTAACATACGCCTCATTTGTTTATTGCCCATCTTTCACAAATTATATCGTGATATCATTATTTGTAGTTTTTTGCAAAATACATATAATTCTTTATAAAGCTATTTGTAATTCCCTAGTATGAAATGTGAGGAATTGAATTTCCTAGTTGTGTCGCCAACGATAATTCCCTAGTATGTGGGGAATAGGATTCCCTAGTTATATGGCCTAATCAATCCCTATTTAAAAATGTGAGGAATTAAATTCCCTAGTTATATGTAGGGAATTCATACATGCATGCCTAGGATTTCGTACTTCGCGATGTAGGGAATGTAATTCCCTAGTTATACATGGGGAACACACATATATGTACCTAGGAAAAATTGGAGAATTTCCTATATTCTAGTAGTTTTACTATGTAGGAATTGTTCAAAAGCTCCTTGTGCTCTAGTGGACACTTGCCACCTCTAGGGTTTGTCACACCTATAGGGATTTCTACTTCCGTGACTTCAAGTTTTGCTTGGATGTTTGTAGGTGACATCCCTATGGGTGCTAATCCAAGGGATACCCTTCCCATAGGTATGCTAGATATGCATGGTTCTCCTAGTTATGCCCAAGAGCATGGTGATATGTGGGAGAGGGTGCACCTTAGACATATCCCAATAGGGTATGGATATCTTATAGATGACAAAACACGTGTTGTGATCATGAATGATGAGGGGAGGAGAGTGATGGCTTGCACAAGAGAGTGGTGACATAAGTATTTAGACACAATGTTTTAGACTATTGGAATAATATAACTAAGGGGAGCAAGGACTATGTGGTAGTATCATTGTACAAGAAGTTCCTGGTACCTATAAAGCAGTAGAGAGGTTTTCCACTAGATGGATGATGGATTGTATACATATATCCATGTCACATAGATGATCACATGTATGCAAGGCAATCAAGAGTGGTGCCTCAAAGTTTGAGTAGATGTTGCATACAAAGAATTGTTAGAGACTCAAGGAGGAGGCCATAGACAATCGATGGCAGCAGTAAGGGCAAAATTAGAGGCAAGGGTCATACATCATCTACTAGGGAGTGGTGGCCATATGACTTATTTGGAGGATTTTGTAAGTTTTCTTTTGTTTCTTCTCACTTTCTTATTTAGAATATCACTTATACTAACAACCTTATTTCTAATTATGCTACGTTGCTTTCTTTACATCATTCCATCACAAATCACAATCCCACAAGTTTGGAGAATTTTTATGTAGAGAGACATGGTCTCACAACACTCATCAATAGATTGTGTATGTGTGGTGACCCAGTAAGTCACGCCTCTTTCTTGTTTGTAGCCTTTTTTTTGTGATACATTATGCATTATGAATTAATTTTTGATTTTTTATATTTCATAGTGTTAGATATGATCAATGCCCCACCCTCATTAGGTGCTACCAATGATCCATGGTGCTCAAAGTTGTAAGGCCCCCATTATGAGGAGAAGCCAAGTGTGAGCCCGGACATTGGTGGAGTCCTGACTTGTATATCAGATGAGGTCTATATGACCGGATGGCAAAAAGGTGACCATTGTGGGTCTAATCTTTGGGTTAGACGGAGAGGTTAAGTTGGTAGCAACTCAAGGCACATTGCATTGAGTTGCATGGTAAGGGAGTTAAAAGGGGCCCCTATTGTGGTCCCGATGGTAAAGGGAATATTCCCTAGAATATTCCTTGGCTGACTAGTGGAGGCTCATATGGTAGGTCGGCCGACCTAATGACCTTCGCAAGCTATAAAAGCAAAACCCCTTTGTAGCCATCACTCACTTATCTTTCACCCGTCAGAGTTGTTATTCCAGCTAGCCTTAAGCTCTTCACCTATCTTCTGTCTAGATCGCCATCTAAGCTTCACACAGTGGAAGCGCACGGGTGGAAAGAGCCATCTTTGTATCAGTTGTTTGGAGTTAAAGAATTTACTTATTCTCCTCTTATCTGATGTGTACTCTCTATCTCTTTCTCAGATTCTGTTCGATGCGCCGTGTAATATTTTACATGGTATCAGAGCCCACGGGGCTCTAGAGATCGGAGAGCGTGCAAGAGGCAAAGGCTTCAACAGCAAAGAGAAACTATGTCGACTCTGGGAAGTGGTTCTGGCACATCAGGAAGCGGTGCAGGAGGTGGTGCTGTTGTAGCGGCTATTCAAACACTGAGAATTCGTCCACCAACCTTCAACGAAGGCAAGTTAGATGGTACAAACTACACCTTCTGGAAGTTCAAAATTACAACTATCCTTGATTCTTATGAGCTTCTGGAGACTATGTTAGGGACTAATGTAGAACCACAGCCTACCCCCGACCCATCAAATCCTAGTGTGATGATTCCTTCGAATGCAGATCTTCTACGAGCTTGGAAACGAAGGAATTCAGATGCATTGTGTGCCTTAGTTACAAGCTGTTCTGACAGTGTTTTGACTTTGATTCATCATACAACCAAAGCGTCTGAGGCTTGGAATGTACTAAGGAGTCAGTATGAAACAGGAAACCAAACAAGGATTCAAAACTTGGAGAATCAACTAGCACCAGAGAAGTTTGCTGAAGGAGAGACGGTTGAAGCATTCATCACTCGGATTAAGAATCTACGCAACCAGATGGTTGGTGCTGGGATACAAAAGGCTAGCGAAGAGCTAGCTCGGAGGTGTCTTCGGATTTGTCCACAAAAGTTTGATGGACTAGTGACTGCCCTTAATACTCAGGTGAGACCTCAAGCTTTGACTTTTGAAGAGTTTTGTGCATTATTAATGGAGGAGGAGTTGAGGCTGAAAGCCCGAGAAGGAAGCAACAATGGAGATGTTGCATTCTCTGCCAATGCAAAAGGCAAAGGTGTTTCCTCCACTAAAAATGATGGTGACAAAAAGAAGAAGGGCGGCAATAAGAAGTTTCAAGGAGAGTGCTTCTACTATAAGAAGAAAGGACATGCAATTGCAGATTCTCGTGTCAAGAAGGCAAATGAAAAGAATGGTACCCTTAAAAGTAAAGGGAAAGAGACAGCCAATATGGCTGAAGCAGAGTTGGAATTATTCATGGCGACCATTGAGGAAGTGTGCTCCTCGGTGCAAGAAGAATCTACCACTGACTCTTGGGTGTTGGATAGTGGGGCCTCCCGTCACATGACCAACAAGAAAGGTCTATACAGTTCTATGCAGCCTCTACAAGAATCCATCACTGTGATGGTTGGAAATGATGCTAAATGCCTTGCTGTGGGCACATGTACTATTTCTTTTGTTGTTGCAAATGGTGAAGTCAAAAAGCTTTCAAATGTGTTGTATGTTCCCGAAATCAGGAGAAATCTCTTATCAATTGTTGCTGCCATAACTGATCTTGGTCATGAAGTGAGGTTCAAGAAGACAGGTGCAGAAATTATTGATAGTGCTGGCACAATTGTTGGCAAAGGAGAAAGAAGGAACAACCTGTATGAGCTAAGTGCTCTTACAGCCACCGCTGGAGTGGGCACAAGTAAGCTTTGGCATGAAAGGTTTGGACACATCGGATTTGCAGTATTGAAGGAGATGCAAAAGCAAGGTATGGTTGCTCACCTACCTACAATAACTGAATTGAAGGAACCATGTGAAGCTTGTATGATGGGCAAGCAACAAAGAAAGGCATTTCCACAAGAAAGCAAGAATAGAGCACAGGCTCCTCTAGAGTTGGTGCATGCGGACTTGTGTGGTAAGATGCCTACACAGGACTTGGGGGGATCTTCTTATTTTATGTTGATTGTCGACGACTACAGTAGGAAGATGTGGGTGTACTTCCTTCGTGATAAGGCTCAAGCTTTTGGTAAGTTTAAAGAATGGCTAATACTTTTTGAGAATGAAAGAGGGAAAAGTGTGAAGAAATTTAGAATAGATGGTGGTGGTGAGTTCAACTCAAAGGAGTTTGAAGGCTTTTGCAAGAGCAAAGGGATCAAGCGTCAATTGACGATGCCTCACACACCTCAGCAGAACGGTGTTGTGGAACGCAGGAATCGCACCATTGTGGAGATGGCAAGATGCATGCTAAAGGGCAAGGGATTGCCTAACCATTTTTGGGCTGAAGCTGTTAATACTACAGTCTACATTCTAAATCGGAGCTATACAAAGGCTCTCAAGGGAAAAACACCTCATGAGGCTTACACTGGTAAGAAACCATCTGTCTCACATTTCAAAATTTTTGGATGTGAATGTTATGCACATGTTCCAAATGAGAAGAGAAACAAGTTACAACCAAAAAGCAGAAAATGTATCTTCTTGGGTTATAGTGATGAGCAGAAGGCTTAAAAATTATATGACCAAGAGGCAAAGAAGATCATCACGAGCCGTGATGTGGTGTTCAAGGAGGAGCCGCATACAGTGGAGGAGGAGAAGGCAAGTTCTTCCACTTTATCATCAAGCGAAGAAGTAGTCCACTATGAACCTGTCCCGAGAGCTATCCCTATCCTTAAGGAGGAGGAAGCATCATCTTCAGATGATGAGGAAAAAGTTCACCAACCTGACATCACCCCATCAGAAAAGCCATTGCTGCGCTGGGTGAAGCAGCTCTATGACCACAATAATCCTATGCCTGCATCTGTTGACGAGAAGGCAGACGGACCAAGGAGGTCTCACAGAATAGAGGAGCAAAGGAGGGCTTCTGCTCACATAGTCAATATGGCCTTGATGGTTGAGATTATGAGAGAAGTAAAGGAGCCAACTGACTTAGAAGAAGCACTTGCAGATCCATCATGGAAGGTTGCTATGCAGGCGGAGTATGATAGCATAATGAAGAATGACACTTGGGAGCTAGTGAATCGACCAGCAAAGCGGAAGGTTATTGGCACCAAGTGGATCTGGAAGGTAAAGTACAAGGCTGATGGTACCTTAGAAAAGTACAAAGCTAGACTGGTTGCCCAAGGATTTTCACAAGTTGAAGGGTTTGATTTTCAAGAGTCATTTGCCCCAACTGCCAGAATGACCACTATTTGCACGGTACTTGCAGTGGCTGCCCACAAGAAGTGGCCAGTGTACCAAATGGATGTTAAGTCAGAGTTCTTAAATGGTGACCTCAAGGAGGAGGTGTATGTGGCTCAGCCACCAGGGTTTGAGGCCCCCCATTCTGAGAACAAAGTGTGTAAACTGAAGAAGGCATTGTATGGGCTGAAATAAGCCCCCAGAGCATGGTACCAATGGATAGATAGGTTCTTTTTAAACCTAAACTTCAAAAGATGTGCCTCAGATGCTAACTTGTATATTTACAGGGATGGTAAAAAGTCTGTAGTGATTGTCCTATATGTGGACGACCTTCTTATTACAGGTGACTATGAAGATATGATCAACCAAACTCGAAAGGCTTTGAATTCTGAGTTTGAAATGACAGACTTGGGATTGTTGCACTATTGTTTGGGGATTGAAGTCTGGCAAGAGCCAGGAAAGATCTTCATCTCTTAGAAGAAGTATGCATGGGAGATCTTGAAGGCATTTGGCATGACCGAGTGCAAGGAGATAGCTACACCTATGGAGGTGAATGCAAAGTTATCCGTCGAAGATACATCAGCACTAGCAGACATTGGGAGGTATAGGAGGTTGGTCAGCAGTCTGATCTACTTGTGTAACACCAAACCAGATATCAGTTTTGCTGTTGGTGTTTTGAGCAGGTTCTCAAACAAACCTCATGAGAGTCATTGGAAGGCTGGGATGCGGGTGCTCAGATACTTGAAGAAAACTCTTGACTATGGTATCACATACAGTTTCGGAACCTCTCTTGTGGGGAACTGTGACTCAGATTGGGCAGGAGACATTGATTCTAGGAAGTCAGTTTCTGGTTATTGTTTCTCTTTGGGTTCAGGGATTTTCTCTTGGATTAGTAAGAAGCAACCAACAGTGGCATTGTCTTCTACCGAAGCAGAGTACAAGGCAGCTTGTTTTGCTACATGTGAGGCCGTATGGTTGAGAAGGATTCTATGGCATATGGGAGTGCAGGATGAAGAACCAACTGTGCTGAGATGTGACAATCAGAGTTGCATCGCCATTGCCAAAAATCCAGTGTTTCATGCACGCACCAAACATATAGAGATCCAATATCACTATGTGCGTGATTTGATGGAGGATGGGATAGTGGAATTGGTCTACTGTCCAACAGAGGAGAATGGAGCAGATATCTTCACCAAAGCACTTATGAAGGATCTGCTTCAAGTTCATCTTCATAGAATCGGCATTGGGACGAGGAGATAGTTCACCTATGGGTGGACATTGAGGGGGGGTGTTAGATATGATCAATGCCCCACCCTCATTAGGTGCTACCAATGATCAATGGTGCTCTAAGTTGTAAGGCCCCCATTATGAGAAGAAGCCAAGTGTGAGTCCTGACATTGGTGGAGTCCTGACTTGTATATCAGATGAGGTCTATGTGACCAGATGGCAAAAAGGTGACCATTGTGGGTCTAATCTTTGGGTTAGACGGAGAGGTTAAGTTGGTAGCAACTCGAGGCACATTGCATTGAGTTGCGTGGTAATGGAGTTAAAAGAGGCCGCTATTGTGGGGTCCCAAGGGGGCCTGCGGCCCCCCTGGCGGGGGTCCGGGGGCAGCACCCCCGGCCCGATGGTAAAGGGAATATTCCTTGGCCGACTAGTGGAGGCTCATATGGTAGGTCGGCCGACCTAACGACCTTCGCGAGCTATAAAAGCAAAACCCCTTCGCAGCCATCACTCACTTATCTTTCACCCAGTCAGAGTTGTTATTCCAGCTAGCCTTAAGCTCTTCACCTATCTTTTGTCTAGATCGCCATCTAAGCTTCACACAGTGGAAGCGCATGGGTGGATAGAGCCATCTTTGTATCAGTTGTTTGGAGTTAAAGAATTTACTGATTCTCCTCTTATCTGTTGTGTACTCTCTATCTCTTTCTCAGATTCTGTTCGCTACGCCGTGTAATATTTTACACATAGTTCCTTTGACACTCCATTGCATTAGGATGAGCTTTCAAATGGCGAGAAGTTGTAGCATGCACTTGCATTTGTGGAGCGCACATCATTTGTTTTTTTGAATCTCTTATCCATGAAATCTCTTTCCATGTAGCACTCCTTAGGTATATTTCTTATCCTTTATATAAACTCGCATTTTACGATCTTTGTAAATACATTTTTGTGTTTATTTTGGATTATGTTCTCTATGGTTCCATGTTGTTCTATGAGTTATCATTATCAGCCTTTTACTTATTTGAATATTGAATCAACCACGCGTTTTTCCCAATATCTCATGATGCACATATCTTAATGACAATTGTGTATTCAATATGTAATTGCTTTATGGAACATTATTCAGCACATGGTGCTAGGAGGTGGCTACCACGTATTTTCTTTTCCTTTGCAATTATCATTATTCGCATCACTATTTTATTGCACTCATCACTATCTGCACCAATATATGTGTTGAAAAGTGTTGCAAATAGCGATGCTAATTATGACGGATCTATAGAGACATATATATCGACCCTTTTAGTGACAATGGGGGCTACTTTTAATTGAATATTTACATCTCATTAAATGTCAATATGTGGCCTATATATTGTAGTGAAGAAAATTCAAAGGAAGAGGAACGAAAATTTACCATCGCACATTTCAGCCTTATAGTTATTGCAAAAATAGGGAATGGGTTCATACTAGGTGAAATTGTTAATGAAAATAGTAATAAGATTAGCTAAAGTGGTCTTACACTATGGAAGAAAGAAATTCATATGTAAAACTTATTCAAGAAAATAAGGCTAGAAAATAACATTAAATAATACCACAACAAAATTAGAGCAAAGATGTAGAGGTGTGATGTGCATTACTGGATGAGTTACTAATCACAACTAAGTCACCATTTAAAACCAAGATAAAGTTTCATTTTTAAATTATCATATGTGATTTTATGTTTTTGAAAATGTAGAGTGATTTTTTTAAACAGCCACACCGAAACTAGGTATTCTTAAAAGCCCGAAAAACTAGAAGTTTGGGGCAAACTGAGAGGAAATAGTTAGATACACAGAGAGAGAGAGAGAGAGAGAGAGAGAGAGAGAGAGAGAGAGGGGGGGGGAGGGGGAGGGGGAGAGGGAGAGGGAGAGGGAGAGGGAGAGGGAGAGCTAGTCTAGGATGAAGAAGCTTATACTTAAGGCTATGAAGAGACCCCTTGAATTAACATATCAAAGGTTCACTTTTCTTTCACTCTCTTTAGAATCTATGGTTTTTATACGTTTTCTTTGGTGATTTTAACTTTGTTTATTTTTTTTGAACAATTTAGATCCATGTTGTTACGTGTTATTTAGGGTTGTTTGTGTGTGATAAACAATTGTGAACTTTGTGGTAGAAATGGGAATAATTTTTGTTAAATGTGTGCTTTAATGCTTGATTAGACATGTATTTACACGCAATTTAAAAGATCTCTATTGTGATTTGGCTAACAAGCTATTAGACGATTATTCTCACACACTATGATTACTGGCTAAAATGCAGAGATCACTGGCTACAATGGTTATCTTCACATTTTTGTGAATGATAGTTTCCATGGATTTGTAAATGCAAAGCAACAACATTTTTTTACTCTATTTACTATTTTCTTCATTGTCTACATTAGCTATTGATCAACTCCTAGCTTTATCTTCTCAAATTCATCTAGTTTATGAGTTAAGCTTCAAGTGTGCCACCAAGTGCTAGATCTTGTCTGAAAGGTATGGGACCACATCTTCTTAAAATATAATCAAGAGAAAGTGAGAGAAGTAAGGGGAGAGATTAGGGAAACATATGAATATGCTGTGCATTTGATGTAAGGGGTGATAATTTCATAGATGCTAAGACTGCTTATTTGAATATATTGAAGGTAAAAATATGCCAAGCCAGTATGTGTGTGCATCATTTCAACTATATATGGGAGTCAAATATCACTACAACAGAAAGGCCCTATAGATATGCACTATACATGCAAAATAGCGAGCATGTTTATTAACACGTGTATTGGCTCTACTATATAGATGCGAGAAACGCATCTATATACCTGCGTTTTTAAATGCGCTTATAGACGCAAAAACAAATGCACATATTTTTCATTTCTCATAAAATCCCTAAATATGATCAAATATCTTAACAGCTGGTATTTTTTAGAATACATTACCAACTTTACTTCTTTCTGAGTATTACAAATATACATCCAATCATTCAAAGCTAATTATATGCTACAATGAATGATCAATCTCATCTTCAAAGAGAACGGCCCTTACTAGACTATCTACCTCTAGGTCTATGTTACCAATAGGCAATGAAACAAATAAGTCTATCCCATTTTCACTTGTATTGCTATGCTCAATTTCTTCATCATCATCTGCAACCATATTGTTATCCTCTTCTGCGCTTCCTTGAACATCCTCGCTGGGATCATCTTGCACTGCATCATGTATATCATTGATCATGGCATCATCATGTGCATCATCATTGATTGTTGGATTGTCATCAACTATCTCTATGTTGGTAGCATTGCCATATATTGGTTTTGAACGATTAGATATGGGGATGACGTGCCACCATTGGTTATTGTTTACCATTGGGTGATACACAACCTGCATTTTTTTTAAAAAAAATAAGCAACTTAGATATTTATTATATTTTGAGAATGTATCAAGAAATAATATATATGAAAATAAATAACTTCTAATATACATGCTTGCATTGCTGAGGTAGTACGAATGTGTCATTCTTGCCTTGGTGAAATTTTGTAGAGTCAAACACTACAAAACCACTTGGATGATGTCTAATTGTGCAATGCTCACCCGTTGTTACTACTTCTTTAAACCACTTCACATCTAGTACATATATAAAAAATCACCTAAAGTCAAGCTTCAAAATATCTTGGATCAAGCCACAATAACCTTCCATGGTGCCATTGGTATCCTGGAAGTTTGCAAGGATACCACAATCCTAGGTATTTCTCTTATCATCTATATGTTGAGTTTGAAAATGTTTGCCTTCACACCAAATAGCATTGAGCAATGTGCACTAGTAGTACATTGTTGAGATCATTAGTCATTTAGTTAAATATTAAACATGTGAAATTATTTGTGTCAACACTTGATTCCTAAAGATAATGCTCCATGAGTACACAATTTAGGGGGAGCACAATATTGCTTGTTTGTTGCAGAGTATGGTTGGAGCCATAGGTCTTCAACCAACAGCTCCCTAGGTGTTTTTTTTTTCACTACAAGGATATGAAGGCATAGTGATAGCGCTTTCCGATGCAAAATAGTGGCATAGCTATTTGCGACACAATAGCGACGGTACTCAGAGGAAAAAATGCGGGCCAAAACCCGAGCGCGTTATTTTGCATGAACAAACGAAAGAGAGCGAAAGGGAGAGCAAAAGAGAGAGTGAACTCCATCTTGCATTTGAGAGGGAGAGGGAGAGAAAGAGAGAAAGAGGGAGAAGGAAAGATCCTCACTGCCACCATTGCCATTTGCAAAGAAGAGGAGGATGTGTATAGAGGGTGAAGAGGAGCCGTCGTTGCAAAGAGGAGACGCCGAATCCATCCTCCGATCTTTGCGGTGAGTGCATTGTTCCCTCTTGCTTTTTTTTTCTCCTTTTATTTTACTTGTTTTTGTTAAAAATCATGTGTATTGAGAGAGAAAGAGACGAAATGAGAGAGGGAGAGGAAGAGACAAAAGGAAAGAAGGAACGAGAGAGGGAGAAAACATTCAACATAATAGGGAAAGAGAGAAAGAGAGGGAGAGAAAGGAAGGGAGGGAGAGAGAGAGGGAGGGAGAGATTGTTGTTATTGTTATTGTTGTTTTATTTCTTCTTTTCTTTTTTTCTTATTTGTTGTTATTGTGGTAGTCGTGGTAGTGGTAGTGGTAGTGGTAGTGGTAGTGGTAGTGGTAGTGGTAGTGGTAGTGGTAGTGGCAGTGGCAATGGCAGTGGCAGTGGCAGTGGCAGTGGCAGTGGCAGTGGCAGTGGCAGTGGCAGTGGCAATGGTAGTGGTAGCGGTAGTTGTTGTTGTTTAATTTTTTATTTCCTTGTTTGTTGTTGTTGTGGTAGTCACAGTAGTAGCAGTGGTATTGGTAGTGATAGTAGTAGTTATTGTTTAATTTCTTCTTTTCTTGTTTATTGTTGTTGTGGTAGTCTTCTTTTCTTGTTTATTGTTGTTGTGGTAGTCATAATCGTGGTCGTAGTCGTGATTGTAGTAGTAGTACTAGTAGTAGTAATATTAGTTTTCTTGTTTATAGTAGTAGTAGTAGTTTTTTTTTAAAATTTTTTATTGTTGTTTAGTTTTCTTGTTTGTTTTTGTAGTAGTAGTAGTAGTAGTAGTAGTATTTTTTTTCTTGTTTATTGTTGTTTAGTTTTCTTGTTTGTTTTTGTAGTAGTAGTAGTAGTAGTAGTAGTATTTTTTTTCTTGTTTATTGTTGTTTAGTTTTCTTGTTTGTTTTTGTAGTAGTAGTAGTAGTTTTTCCTTCTTTTCTTGTTTGTAGTAGTAGTAGTAGTAGTAGTTATTGTTGTTTTTCTTTGTTTCTTGTTTAGTGTAGTGGTAGTGGTAGTAGTAGTGGTACTGGTTTGTTGTTATGGTAGTCGTAGTCGTAGTCATGGTTGTAGTAGTAGCAGTAGCTTTAGTAGCAAGAGCAGCAGCAGCAGTAGTAGTAGTAGTAGTAGTAGTGGTGGTAGTAGTGGTTTTATTGTTTGTTGTTGTTGTTGTTTCTTTTCTTTTCTTGTTTATTGTTGTTTAGTTTTCTTGTTTTTTATTGTTGTGGTAGTAGTAGTAGTAGTAGTAGTTTTTTCTTCTTTTCCTATTTGTAGTAGTAGTAGTTGTTGTTGTTGTTTATGTCAACTACAATATCCCTCCATGCCTTTCTACAAAGAAAGGACATCTCATCCTTACATTGCTTGTTCTCAACTGCTAGAAAGTAAAAAATATGGGCGTGCATCTGTCCATTAGTCGATGAGATTAAGATTTTGTGGGAAAATGAGATCACCATGCAAGACAGTATTCGAGCCATTATCATGTGGACCATGCATGACTTTTCAAGATTCGGAGAGTGCTCAAGTAAGTAGATTCCTTTCTTGGTTGCAATATCTATCATAGCTCATTCAAGTTTGTATTCACTGGATATAGGTATTGGGACAGGTTTGGTTACCTCAGGTTATTATGCATGTCCATTGTCTGGGCAACAGTTAGACTCCCGAAGGTCACGAACCATGAAGAAGATGATATATCAAGGACACACCACTTTCTTGCTAGAGGGTCATGAACTCAAGGAAGGTTTTCTTGGACGACCTCCAGCACGTATGAATGCCTAAAGTTGGTACGAGCTGAAAATGGTCCACACGAAGTCACATCCAAATGGAATGCAACGGTTCTTAGTTTTCTACAAGTTGCCATATTGGACCCACTTACAGATCAACCACTTGTTGGATCCCATGCATTTTTTCAAGAACATGGGAAGCTTGCTATGGGACCACATCATAGGAAAGAGAGACACTGTAGGGGCACGAATGGATTTGAAGGAGGTAGGCAAGATGGAGGCGCTTTGGCTGGGGAGTCGAGTGCTCATGGTCGCTTGCAGCTACCTCGTGCTCCTTGGGTTTTGCCCACTAAAGAAAAGCACATTGAGAAGCAAATAGTCAAGTCTATCCGCACTCCAACAGGTATGATGTGTTCTCTCAGGTGCGCGTTTTCTAAAGATCGCCAATTATCAGGGATAAAATCCCATGATTGGCATAAGATATGTCATGTTTATACTATGAATGGATTTTAAGTGGCATGCATATTTTGCTATTTGAAGTGTAGTCATTGTTCATAATGCTTCCTTGTTTGTGGAAGTTTGTAATACCGATCACGAGATTGTAGGATGCTTTACTCCATAGATACACGGGGCGATTTACAAGTTGTTGACTTTAGTGCAATGGATCTCACAAAAGGAGATTAAGACGTCCTCTATTGAATTGGAAAGGTAGGGATTGATGGAGACAGTCTGTCTCTTTGAGAAATACTTGTCTACTAGCATGCTCACGATACAAATCCACCCTCCTGTGCATCTTGTAGATGAAGTGGAGATTATTGGACCTGTCCATAGGCGATGCATATTCTTTTTGGAGCACTTTATGAAAACCCTAAAGGGCTTTGTATGACAACGAGCTTGGCCAAAAGATAGTATGGCTAAATGTTGGTTGGTGTCTGAGGCGCTATTGCATATTTCACAATGGCTACCAATAGTGGATTCAGACAACAGTATGCTATGTTCGCTAAAGGACGATGATAGACTGACCGGAGATGTGGTGGTTGGAAATGGAGTAGAAAAAAGAATGGATGCTACGATGGAGGAAAAAGTGAATTGCTTTTGTATGTTGCACCATGCCTCTATGAAGACGTGGCCCACTAGGTACCAGCAAGTTAGGAAATATCGAGAGGAAGTGTGATTTGAATTTTGACGTAGTACGTACCATGGACGGATTCAATATCTTGAGGGCATGGATGAGATGCCATTTTTTATGTCAATGCGATGGTTGCATGGAGGTTTGACCGTAGCATCTCGCGAAGGGGTGGAGGTCTCAACCGAGGAGTGGGAATTCTAGAGTGGATGTAGTCCAAAACTGATGACATATTTAGGGTTTGTCCTATCTATATTTTATATGTGACAACTAAATGAGTGTTTCAATGTATAATACAAAATATATAGTGCGGCGTGGTCGTGCGGACGGCATTTCTACATGGAGCGTATTGACAAAATACACTCCATAATAGATTGTGGTATCATAGCAAGGTTCGAGCAAGAGAGCTGACAACAAGCAACGGATTCAAATACAGTTATAGATGAGATGGAGTATTTTGGGAGCTTGCAAAGTATTGTCACGGTGGATTACCGTAGTTTCTCCATGATCTTATTCGATGTGCAATGGTTCAAAGTTGTACTTGAAGGAGTTGAAGCAACAGTTTGATGAGGTCCATCTAGATTTCTCGAAATAGATTCTGAAAAAAAATGGACGGATTTGCACAACATGTTTGTGCTACCGGTCCATTGTGAACAAGTGCATGAACTTATGTGTTTTTTAATTGTATTACAACATGGTACATGCCACAATGGTTAAATCTCTCTCGTACATGATTGTGAATAGGTAATTTTCTATCCAAACCCTTGATAACGTTGATGGTGGTACGTTATACCTCCAGCTCCTCGAAGTACGAGAGTATATGATCAAAGCGATGTTCCAAGCATAGATGATGATAGTATGCAAATAGAGAGGTATGTTATATCTTCAACTCCCTGAAGTGCGAGAGTATATGATCAAAGTGATGTTCCGAGCATAGATGAGGATAGTACGCAAATAGAGGGATCGATATTGCAAGGAGTGGAGGCCACCAAAAGCTTGGATCATGTAAGGGAGCCAGCATTGGGTAACAATGATGGAAATATAGGAGTTGAGAATGAGGTGGACTCATCCTTTTGTGGTGACATGTCTATCGACCTTCTACTGTATGCAAAGTTGTGTCATGAGATTAACATGGGACCATAGGGTTCTTTATACTTGGAGCATCCACCTACTCAATTTTTTGATGAATCACTTATAAGGATATATAAGATATGCATTTTAAGTAAGATCATGTTTTTAAGATTTATATTATCGTACTTTGTGTGATTTATATTGATTACACTAACATCAATTTTTGTTTGTGTAGGTGACTTTTGTGGATATTTAGATCATCACAATGAGTCAAGGGATGAGCGAGAATGAGCTACAGGAGATCTTCACACGTATGTCTCCAGATGAGATGGCAAGATTCAAAGATATGGCAGACCACGAGCTGTCTCGGACACCATCATGCCGCTCTATTAGATCTACTTTGGCGCGCTCTGATGCTTCAATTTCCAGCTGACGAGATTGATGCTCCAGATATGGGCCAGATGGAGATAGTGGTTTAGAGGGATGCTACGTAGATCTGGATGCAGTGAGCTTGCAATCAGTTTGGGATACAGGTACTACTCCTCGCTCTTGTGGCGGTTTGAGAGAGCATTTTTGTCAATAAGTGTATTTTTTTATATTCTAGATATTATCAGAGCATTTTTTATAGAATGTACGGGGATTCAAGAGCTTAGACTTCAGAGATGATAGAGATAAGAGAAGGGTTGAAGGTTTCAAGCCAAGTTCTTGAAGATAAGAGACAATAGGATGTAGGTAGATTCAAGGAGAGGAGTTGACAGAAGAGAAGGATTCAAAGAGATTGAAGATGTAGAAGAATACTCCAAAAAAGAATTAGAAAATATACAAGAATACTAATAGAGATGAAGCCTGTCAGTTTCTTTCAGCATTATGAGAAAATATAACTCTAATAGACAAAAACGTATACAAATAATACATTCCTCTATGCTATTTAGATCGCAAATCTGATGCCCAATGGTTTTGAAAGGGGGGTTAAATACTAGGACATCTTCATCTCCCACTTTTTTCAGAGTGTTGTTCACTGCCTGAAAATAGCAATCACGTGTCAGGCAATTTTGCTAATCTCTTTTTTAACATAAAATCCTATCAAATTGGATGAAAGCTACATGCTTTCTTTTACATGTCCTCCTAATCTAGAAGTTATCTATAGTTTTATGGATTTTTACAAGAGATAATATCTATAATATAAAAAATTATGTGTCTATTAGAGTGTGTATAAGTGTGTGTAAACGTGCGTGTAAATAGACGCGAATTTTGCGTCTATATATTTGCGCAAATAGATGCTAATATAGACGCGCCAGCAGACACAAAATTATTTAACCACCTAAAATTAGCAATTCACATAATTAAAAAACCAAAGTTAATAATTACTTAACCACCTGAAATTGATTCTTGAGCATGCACATGTGCGCATGATAAAAACCATGGAATTAAGAATACACATTAAATCATTGAATTAAAAAAATAGAGTTAATAATTACTTTTTCATTCCTCTCTAATGGATCGTAGTTTCTCTAGTTGACAAGCCTGATATAAGTAATTAGCGGCAAGCGGCAGAAACCTTACAATTAGTAGCAAGCATTGCAATATGTATCTCGTAATTTCTCTACGTACTTGAAGATGATAAAAGATACTTCCTTTTTATTATGGAAAATTCAATTTAGCTTTAAAATTAACTATTGATTCTTGAGTATACACGTGTGTGCATGATAAAAAGCATAGAATTAGGAATACACATTGAATCAATAATCAAATTAAGTATGTTACAGTGAATGATCCATCTCATCTTCAATGAGATCAGCCCTTGCTAAACTATCTACTTCTAGGTCTATGTTACCAAGAGGTAACAAAACAAATAAGTCTATCCCACTATCAGATGTGTTGCTATATTGCTCAATAACTTCATCAATATCATCGACAATCACATTATTGTCTTCTTCTGCGTTTCCTTGAACATCCTCACGAGGTTCATCTTGTACTATATCACGTATATCATCCATTATGGTGTCATCATGCACATCATCATTAATTGTTGGATTGTCAATATCTTCTATCTCCATGTTGGTAATATTACCATATATTGGTTTTGAACAATTAGATATAGGGATGACATACCACCATCAGTTATGGTTTACCATTGGATGATACATAACCTGTATTTGAAAAACAAAAGCAAAAAACTTAAGTACTTATTATATTGTGTATATGTATCACATGTATACATATAAAAAAATTAGCCTTTGCATATATACCTGCTCGCATTGTTGAGGTAGTACTAATGTGTCATTATTGTTTTGGTGAAATTTTGTAGAGTCAATGATTACAAAGCCACTTGGATGACATTTGATTGTGTAATGCTCACCATTTGTCACCACTTCTTTAAACCACTTCACATCCAGTACATATATAAAGAATCGTCTGAAGTCAAGCTTCAGAATATCTTGGATCAAGCCACAATAACCTTCCATGGTACCATTGGCAGCCTCGAAGTGAGCAAGAACACCACAATCTTGGGTATTTCTCTTTTCACCTATATATTGAGTTCGAAGATGTTTATCCTCACACCAAAGTGCATTGAATAATGTGCACTAGTAGTAAAAGATAAAAGATCAAACATGTCAATTATTTATATAAAATAAAACTTATAGAAACAAATTAATTGATAGTATGTCTCACCTTTGATAAGCAATCTCGTGCGTATTCCCACTCTTATTGAGATATATTAATTTCCTCCTCTTTTTCCATTCTCTCCATTTCCTCATGTAACCAATCTATATCAATATGACGTGGGAGCGCATTTAGATGATCTGGAAATGAGACATTACGTCCATATCTAGTGCGAAATTCTTGTCTTTCGCTTTTTCTTCTTGCCCTTGCTTCATTATATAGTGTCACCCATTTGCTCATTACATCACTATTGAGCACACAAAAACTATTTAACTTACGAAGTTCTTCTTTTGTTATCACTTTACTCATTCCTTTTCCTTGAGGTACTATAGAGGTCATCCTCAAGTCTTCATCATCTTTCCATAGTCGTAGTTGAGAGGGATCCACTTCAACAAGATATTCAGAGATATAAACAAGGGATGATTGCACTAACCAAACCTCGGCCATGCTTCCCTCAGGCCGTGCTTTTTGCCTCACAAAATCTTTGAAGGTTTTCATGAAACGCTCAAGAAAAAACATCCATCTTACATGAATTGCCCCACAAAGTGCAATCTCATCAATCAAATGTACGAGTAAATGTAATTGAGTAGTCAAAATGGATCGAGAGAAAATTTGATCCACCAAACAAACCACCTCAACAAATAATACTCGAGCATCTTGCAATGTGTTTGGATCAATTTCCTTCGAGCTCACGTATCTGTCAAGATGTATTTGAGAATTGTTTATTTTTGTGTAGAAATTCAAAGATATATAATGAAAAAATACAATGTATACACACCTCACAAGATCTCCCATCTTGTAAATGATATCACATACATCTTTGGAGGCACAATGGGATATGCTAGTAGGAAATACGAACTGAATGTAAACAATATTCATAGATCAAATGATTAGTTGAGGCAAAAGTCATCATACCTCAAAGTTTACACATAGTTACTCCACTAATTATTATATCCATGGTTAGAGATACCCTTACTTGAATCATTTTGTGCCAATCGTGGGACTTCAAACCAGATAGTTTCTCCACACCTCTTTTCTTTTTATTTATGAAGGCTCCCTTGAGACATCTCATACATCCTGTGGGTGTTCGAAAGCTATATATTTGTTCCTTCACTATTTTTTCCTCGTTCTTTGACAACATCCAAGGTGCATGTGGTAGCTCAATCTTTCCTCTGGGTCCAATGCGTGGCCAAGCTCGTCTCATGCGACCAATGTTACGTAAATCCTCCCTTACATTAACTGAATCACGAGCCCCTATCAAGTGATCCCATAATGTAGATACAACATTTTTGAATATGTTCATGGGGTCCATTGATATTGAGTTCAGTCCAGTACGGAAGACGAAAAAATATAGAGAACCTAACAAATAAACAATATATTATGTAA
Source organism: Lygodium microphyllum (assembly GCF_053477565.2). Taxonomy (NCBI): domain Eukaryota; kingdom Viridiplantae; phylum Streptophyta; class Polypodiopsida; order Schizaeales; family Lygodiaceae; genus Lygodium; species Lygodium microphyllum. The sequence continues at coordinate 1,269,438 of NW_028229516.1, forward strand.
ACAATTCATCATGCAAAATACTTTAAAGTCAATCGTGAGAAATGCACTTCTTACCGACTCATGCCGAGTGGGGGGTGGCTGTCGGCATTAATCCATCTCTCCTTCCAATCTCGAATGGTTAGAGATTGTGGAGTCATTTCATTATTAGGGAGAACATATTTGGGATGGTCAATAGGAAGAAATCGATGATGACTGTCATAGATAACCTTCTTTAAATGTGCCGGCCTAGAGGAAACTAGAGAGGGACAACAAATAGGACATGCATGATATCCTGATGTGGTTAAACCTAAAAAAACAAGTGAATTAATAAAATGCAATTGATTCAAGTCTTGAATTTCAAATATAGAGTTATATACATGTACCTGAACACTCTCCGTATCCTGGAAAGTTGTGGATGGTCCACAATAACATGGCCTTTAATGTGAAATCTCTAGAGGATGCAGATGCACTTGTATCTTGCACCTCAATACCTTCCCATAACATTTCTAACTCTTCAATCAAAGACCCTAAGTAAATTTCCATGTTTTTTACCTTGTGCTTTCCACGAATCAGAAGGAACAACATCACATGTCCCTTTTTGATTGCCATGGATGGAGGAATATTGTAGTTCACCAATACCATTGGCCATACACTGTATGATGTGCTTTTGATGCCAAATGGATTGATTTTTTCCATACCTAAACCAAATCTCAAATTTCTTGGCTCTTCTTTGAAAACGGGCTACAAATTATCTATATGTTGCCATGCGGGTGTGTCTACAGGGATCCTCCATTTTCCATCACTTGAATGATGACTAGCATGCCATGACATGAGCTTTCCAATAGACTTACACTTGAACATAAGTTTTATACGTGAAACAATCAGAAAATGTCGCAAAACCTTACGAGGCACATCCATTGACTTCATCTCCACTTCGTATCTTGATTCGCCACAAACAGGACACTCTCGTGCGAACTCATGAATCCCACGAAATAAGACATAATCATTGACACATACATGGATCTTGACATAATCGAGGCCTCCCAGAGATATCAAGTAATGTCTTGCTTGCTCTCTCTTAGTTGGCAATTTGTTTCCTTTTGAAAGCATTTGTGATAATAACCTACATATATTTTTAAAAGTGAGTTTAAAAACCACCAACATATATTTCTGTCTGATTTCAAAATAGAATTAACAATTAATATTATGATTCATATATAAGCCAAACTGAATTGATACCTACTTCAATAATGCATCCAAAATGATATTACTCCATCCATAAATTGTTTGCAAGTTAAGTATCTCGAGGGACGCACGAAGAACGGAGTACATACAACCTTCATACAATGGAGTAGATGATGCTACATATAGTGGATTATCTGGCTTCGTAGAGTGACCTTCTCCCTGAACTGGTTGCGAAAATAGATGGTGTACCATGTTGTCCAAAATCTCATCCTCTACGATTTGATGGGGCATTTCATGAGGGCTACTATCATGGTCCTCGGTCTCTACTCTTCTTGAGGACTCTGCCTCCTCGCGTCGACGTTTTGCAACCTCTCACACTCGGGATGGACCATCTGAGGATGTGGCACCGTATCCTGCTCAACCACAAAAGGGAGTTTCATGTACGTTGATATATAATTCCCGTAACATAGACATGCAATCTTAGTGGTAAAAAAAAACAATGAATACCGGTGATTTTTCTCGATCCCATTCTCCATACAAGCTGAGGTGTGACATTGCAATTTGACGTGCTCAAAAAATACACCCTCAGCAATGATCACACATGCATTTAATTTTTCATCGTAGCCATGCATCTCGATTATGAAGACGCAATGTTTCATCCTCACTTGAGGATGTGCTCATTGACTTACCAGCTTGCACCACACTAGGTGATGACAACGTCGACATGATTAAACCTAATTCATGAAAACATCAAAATATTTGTCATTCATATGTTTACATAAGATCTTAATTTTAAATACACAAAAATCATCATAAATACATTAAAACTTATGATAAGAATTCACTATCAAAACTTATCTTAAAAACAAAAAATTATGATAAATCCCAAATGCGTGTTTAACTACGCGTCTATATTCGCGTCTATTTGAACAATAGACGCACATATACACGCGAAAATAGACGCACACGTCAAAATTCAAACCATACTTAAATCATTTCTTTTCAAACTGCGCCTTTCCTTTCCTGCGTTTTTTGCGGTTTTGAAGCTTGAGTTTAGCCGACATGCAGTCTCTTCATGCCTCACCTCCTCATGACTCACCTCTTCTTTCATTTCAAACACACAAGAAGGGAAAAAGGAAAGCCAAGGAGAGTAAGAAAGAGAGAAAAAGAAAGAGGAGAACAGGAAGAAGCAGCAAGCAAGAAAGCAAGCATCAAGGAAGGGTAACTTACCAAGGAGAGGAAGAAGGAGAAGGAAGAAGCGCCACCACCCGCCACACCAAACACCCAAGGTGAGTCTCTCTCTCTCTCCCTTTGTTTCTCTCTTCGTCTCTCTGCTCTGTCTATTTATTTAGGATTTTTGATTCCATTATGTATTGCATTTTGTAAATCATCAATGGCGGTCATCGGCCTAAAATTGGCCGATCGGGCGTGTCTGATAGTGCATCTACATCTCAATGTAGATGTAGACATACAACGAAAAAATATTTTCTCTCAGAGCGTCTGAGGGCGCATCTTAGAGCGTGTGTGCTAGCGTGTGTGCTCTGTAGTGTACACGCGATGATACACGCGTTGCATAGAAGGTTGATCTGCAGTCTACACGTGATTATACACGCGCATTGACCTGGGATGCGCGTCTAGCAGTGCGTTTGTGCTGCATGTTAGATGCGCAGATAGACGTGCTGGACAGAAGGTTCACTCTGGAGCACATCTGAGAGCGCGTCTAACTTGCAATGTAGACACGGGGATACGCGCGCCAGGTCTCCCAGTTCTGATAGTAAACAATATATTTTTGCAATGATGAATGTGACCAATCCCATGTTTGTGTTTATCAGTTTTCTTGTTTAAGAGAAGCATTAGCACTTAAGTGTTATGCTCAATGTCTAAAGAAAGCTCTTTGAAAATGTAGGTAATATATGATTTTTTGTATGCAAATAAATTTATCTTTTTCTTGTGTTTTTTTTGCAGATGTCGTATCCTGGTTCATCTAGCAATGACCCAGATATGGATCTCATGAATGATACATTGGCCTCCTTTGGCAGGGGGATCAATGCATTTTTTGGAGGTTTTTCTAGTAGGGAAGACTTCATGGGAGAGATGACAATACACCTTGGCCGCTCTCCCATAGCGGACGAGGTGTTTAGTGTCATGTTTGGGATGCCTCTGGCGTCTTTTCCTGGCACTACTTCCCAAACTCCACATGCAGGTACTCCACATACAGGTACTCCATATGCAGGTACTCCATT